>NC_143549.1:65097272-65420227 GCF_054136105.1 Typopeltis vanoorti | reverse complement strand
GCATAAAAATGTCACTGCTTCTATACCTATCATTATCTCCTCCAGACCCCACTGGACTCAGCGTTACATGATGTTGTCTCCCTTCTCCCAAGCACTTCCCACAAGAGGCCACCCCTGCTACTATTCATCCTGGGAATTCTAGTTTTCCTGCATTGACACACTGACTCGTTCAGAAAACAGCAGTCTCTCCAGATGCCTACGTACTTCCTCATTCAAAATCAAGCGGTCTCTCTCGCATACAATTCCTTTCTGTCTTCAAATGCCCTCCAAGCATTCCACATATTTCAATCCTCTCTTCTGACACATTCTGGCTATTATGCTATTCATTATTACTGCTCTTCTGCTCAGCTCGTCACTATCATACCTGGGCAACACACACACACACACACACACACACACACACACACACACACACACACACACACACACACACACACACACACACACACACACAATCTTTCCTCTCTGCATTTTCTTTTGTACAACCTCAAGCAAGAATCTCAGATCTCTCGCCACTCAATTTACATTGCCTCTCAAGTCATTCACGCCCACCATCACAGTCATCTCATCCACCTTTTCACCCGGCTTAATTGCTATAGCCACACTTTTGTCATTCCTCCAGGCAAACCCTCCTCTGGCATTCTATCTTGCACACCACGGATCATGGAGTCTCCATACATCACAGTTCTTACCACTCTGTTCCTTGATTGTTCACCTGCATCCCTCTCTCTCTCTCTTCTAACTCTTTCACTCTGTGTTCCCCTACTTATCAGCTGTCTTGTCATCACTCTATTCCTGCACTCCCTTGCATTCTACTCATTCCCTCTCTCTCTCTCTGACTGTTTCCATTCTCTTCTCTTCTATCACCATAACTCTCTCTTTCTCTCATTCCCTCTCTTCTACTGTTTCTATTCTCTCCTCTTCTATCATTCCACACCATCTCTCATTCTCTCTCTCTCTCTTCTACTGCTCCTATTCTTTCCTCTTCTATCATTCCCACACATACCTCTCTCTCTCTCATTCCCTTTCTTCTACTGCTCCTATTCTCTACTCTTCTATCATTCCCATAACACTCTCTCACTCCTTCTCTGATTTGCCTATCATTCGCCTAATCTCATCTTTCATACTTCTCATCTCATTCCTGAGACATTCTATCTCCTCTTTCAGCTCATCTCTCTCTCTCTCTCTGCAAGTTAGTCACTTTTATTCGCCATTCATCCTCCCAATCGAGACCATTTCTGAAAACTTCACAATCATTCAAGCCTTTCTCACTCCCAACTGTTATTTTTTTTCATTCATATTTTGCCCATCATTCTCACCTATCACACTACTCGTCTCTCGAGATTCTCCCGCCCCTGATGCAACGAGGTCGGTTATCATAATATCTAACTCACTAAGTTAATAACCCCCCCCCCCTTCTCTCACCTGCCACATGTCCAACTGCTGGGACACACACATACCACATGTACCGCATGCCACAAAATCCTGTATTATGTTACACAAAATAGAGTCCATAAATGGGGGGAAGGACCTGGTGACTCGCCATTGGTAATTGGAGCCGCTGCTATCCTTCAGTTAGTTTTGAGTAACTACTACAACTAAACACTAAATACTAAACACTACAACTAAACACCACTACAACTAAATGCTAAATACTATATTATATTATACTATATAGAGTATATATTATACTATGTTATATTAGCTCTACTGTGAGCTGATTTATTTACGTGATACTACAAGTATAAACTATATTTAACTATTCTAAATAACAAAAACTTATCTTCTCTTCTACTGCAGATGCATCTGACTCTTACCTCGTCTTGGTAACCCAAAAAGTGTAAGGACTGACACTATAAAATTGTCACAATATAGAATGCACATTTTGCTCATTATTTCAGGACCTATCAGTCACAGTTCAATGAATTATGACCAGTGGGTTGATCTATACTACAATAAATGGCCCGAACATTGTTATATTATTCTCTACATGTTTTACTGTTGAGACAACACACTCAAATAAAAATTTCTCTTGACATCATCTTCCATGCCCAAACGTATTCATTGTACTGAAAAGTATACAGTACACCATATTACTCATGGGCCCAGAATCTGTGCATTATATCTTGTGGCAACTAATGATGTGCTTTTGTTTTTGTTAACATAGGCTTACGGATATCACCTCTTTCATAAAAGTCTATTTCTAAATGTTGTAAGCAGGCAACTTTTCAATCTCTGTTTCAATCTATGATTGAATATTGCAACCTTCTGGTGAGTCAGAAACATTACATGTTGATTACTCTGTGAGGATTTGCACTGTTATGCAACAGCCATTAACTATAGTGTTATAAATCTGGATGCACGTGGTTGATTCATCTGATGGGTCACAGGTAAAACTATGTTTCAATTGGCCCAGGCGCAACGTATATATAAATGGACTAACCTAGTACTAATATGTGAACAAATTAGTGCTACTCATGTAGAGCTTTCAAATATAAACATAGATATCAGCCCTCTATGTGAGGAACTGTGTGATATTTTAAATCCCAAACTATGGGTGGACTGCTCCCAGTTTGGCAACATTTCCACCAATGATGTAAACCCCGAGGCAGAGGCGTTTGTGGAAAGTGAATGGAATTCGCTTTCCACGAAAAGAGCGCTCATCGAGGAGCAGAGATGTGATGCCACTTCATAAGAGCGAATAGGGAGGCACCATGAATAAGATTCGAAGGTGGAAAGAGGGTGCTATGAAGGAGGATAAAAGCGAGTTCAGGCATGTTTGAAGCTCTCTCTTTCCTGGTGGTGGTGTTGTTGTTGTTGCCTGTTCGTGTTTTCTCGTGCGGACCAACGATGCTGATGATCGGAAGGAAGCTTGACAACGACAAGGTGCAACCTTTCCCCGTTGCTGACTGATGCGAATCGGACAAGGCTATATGTGAGATGACAGCAGTTCTCCAATTCGCACCATCGGTAAAGGTTTTACCAATGTGAGATAGCAAAGGATTCCCTTCAATGGCAGTCGAGCTAATGACAACAGACCATGAGATAAGCGTGTGTCCAGCAAAGAAAAATGCCCAAATTTTGACTAGCATGTGACTTCTGGATGTAGGCGACCTACCATAGCAGAAAGATATCCCACACAAAGGACGGACGAAAGAATCACGATATCATCACGTCAGGGTGCTAAAGTACTGAAACCTTTTCTTTTACCTATGTAATAATTAGTTATGGGTGAAAGAAGGAACAAGAATTTTGGCTAGGAGGAAGGAGAACTTTACAGTGACCAGGTGCAATGATTTATTGACTGTATTGGACTGGTAGTCTGAGAACTTAAGATTGTGTGGTTCCTAATCAAATGTGAAAGAGTAAAAATGACAGAAAATTTAGTTTAGAAGTTGACTTATGTTTTGTGCTATGTGTGAATTTGATTTACCCATGGAATGTGAATAGCATACTTGTCAGTTTGAACACTTCTTACTTGCTTAACTAGTGATTTAGTAATGATAAAAATGTGATTAGCCTTTGACATGTTAAACTTAATTGTAATCTCTATGACCATTTAATAAACATGTTTTTCTATGTAAGCCTGAGTTTTATCTGAGCATGAGACTGATTTTACCACTCATGAACCCACGGACCTATGCATAAGGGTAATATAAAGAGCATTTAGGCCATGACTGTATGCTAAGATTACTTTAAACTACTTAATTATTTTAACAAAGTTAGGTAACACTTGACCTCCGGGAAGGTTTCTTTGGACAAGAATTTTCTGTCCTAAAGCTCTGACTGGTGCAGCTAAAACAAACAAATATCTTCAGAGCTTGAAAAGGGAAATGGGGTCCCAGAGAGATAGTTTAGAGATATATTCTTAGTTGGCACAAGAAAAATAATAGTAGTGAATTTATAGAAAACCAATGACGTAACAACTGTCACCAACTAGAGGGAGAATAGTTACGTCTTTAACTGAAATGCTCTCTGAAAATATAATCAAATCTAATACTCTTTGACCTCAAGTTTTTTCTGTCATATGCTGCTTGAGGAAGTTGTCTCACAACAGTTCAATAAATTCAGTTTCATTCTTCTCATGAGATTTTACTGCTACCAATTAAATATTCATGATTGTCTTAATGAAAATATATGGTGTAAAGAATGATTCAAGAATTTCCACTAAAACTGAAAAAGAAATACTTTACACATAATTTCTGATAATGTTACTTCTGCATTCACATTATTCTGGTCAAACAGCAGTGAATCTATGCATTCCAAGTGATATCTCAGTCTGTTCAGGAGAGGGGAGTTGGACAAACATTAATGACCAGCATCCCATACTGTCATACACTTTTTTGTTATGACTCAAGTATATCTGCAGAAGATTAGAGATGCCTAAATCATTAGTTTGCTTAACCTTTTTTTTTTCTTTTCTTGAAAATATTTTGAAATTTATCATCATCATCATCATCATGCACATCAAGGATTTAGGCCTAGCATGGCCTGTTCCGGCCTTAGAAGTCATCGTTTAAGAGGATGTCCTGGTTTTCTTTTTCCTAATGGCTTGTACTTTAAGGCTTGTTTTGGTAATCTTTCTGTTTTTATTCTTTGAATGTGTTCCATCCATTTATGTTTATATTTTTTAATTTTTTCTATTATTGGTTCTTGGTTTAATTCTTTCATAATTTCTTCGTTTCTTTTGTGATCAAATAGGGTATACTTTGCAGTTTTTCTCATAAACTTCATTTCTGCTGTTGTTAATCTTTGTTTGTCTTTTTGTTTTATTGTCCAGATTTCGCTTCCATACAATAAGACTGGTAGGGCTAATGTATTGTATACTTTTAGTCTGGTTTGTTTTTGAACTAGGTTTGTTTAAATATAGAGTTAATTAAACCTGTTATTTTTAAATATTTTGCAATTTTTACGTTTATATCTTTTTCATTTTCATATGTGATCATACATCCTAGGTAATTAAATGAATTCACCTGTTCTAAGATCTTGTTATCTATTACTATTTTAGTTCTTGCTGGATCTTGTCCTTTAATGGCCATAGTTTTTGATTTTTCTGTTGATATTATCATACCATAATCTTTGGATATCTCATTTAGATCTAAAATAGCTTTCTGTAGTTTATCTTCAGAATTTTTAATTATTATTTGGTTGTTGGCAAAGAGGAGAGTGTTTAAGTTTACTGTAGAAGAAAGTTTAATTCCTTGATGTAAATTTTTATTCCATTTTATTATTATTTCATTTAAGCAGATATTAAAAAGAGTTGCTGAGAGGGGACATCCCTGTTGGACCCCTTGGTTTATATCTCTCGTATATGATAGCTCATGATTTAATCTTATTTATATTTGATTATTTTCATATATACTTGTGATAACTTTTAGGATATTATTTGGTATTTGTCTTTCTTTTAATATGTTAAATAATATGTTTCTTTTAACTTTGTCAAATGCTTTTCAAAGTCAATAAATGCAATATGTGTTTCTAAATTGTATTCTCTTCTTTTCTCTATTATTAATTTTAGGCAAAAGGCCGGGTCTATACATGATCGTCCTTTTCTAAATCCATTCTGTACTTCTAAAATAAAGTTTTCGGAATATTTCATTAGTTTGCTATTTAAGATTCTGCTATATGTTTCGTAACAGGAATTTAGTATACTGATACCTCTATAGTTTTTTTAAGGGTCATTTCTATTACCTTTTTTAAAGATAGGAATCACAATTGCTTTTTTCCATTCTATTGGGGGGATACCAGTTGAATAAATTTTATTTAAAAATAATAAGTCTTTCTTTGAATCTAGTTCCTGCATATTTATATAGTTCTGAACCTAGTTTATCTTCTCCAGGTGATTTTCCGTTTCTTGTTTCTTTCAAGCTGATTTCTAATTCTTCTTTAGTTATTTCCTTTTCATTTTCGTTAATTGTTTGCCAATTGTCTTTTTTAAAATATTTGTCTGTCCACAATTCTGTGTAGTAATTTAGAAATTCTTCTAATTTCAATTCAGCATTTAATTTTATGTTTTTTTTGGTATCTGCATTTAAGTGTTTCAAAATTTTATATACATTGGGTCTTATTTTATATAAATCATGTTCTAAATTAGAAATAGATTTGTTCCATGATTCTCTGTCTTTTTCTGACTTCTCTTTTAACTATAGCTCTTATTCTTTTATATTTTATTTCATCTTCTAATCTTTTACTACTTAATCATTTGTGATAGGCTTTTTTTTTCTTTTTGATCATTTCTTTCATTGTATCATCAAATACAGGGTGTTCGGGATAAATTTGACATATTTATAATTAATTATATTTTTCCGTAAGTTACATGTATTAACACACACTTCTCTTCATTTAAAAGTTTGGACCCTTCTTCATTCATATACAAGATGTCAGAAAGGATGGATAGCTGGACCCCACCTGAATCATGGAAGAGAATAACTTGTATCATGATGATTCGTGCCCGCCATCAAAATAAGGATATTTCGACTGCTGCCCAATGCTCCCTGAATACAGTAAAAACAATCAGGCATGAACTAGAGACTTGCAATGGTGACTACGAGGATGTAGCAAGAAGAAAGATCCCTAGCAGACGATCTGATTGCGTTCGTACAGCAGAATTCCTCGCAAATCTGCAGGAACAGGTGTTGAAGAACCCTGGCATTGGAATTCGGGCTTTGTTCGTGGAGTTGCTAACTGTAGTCAAGCCCTGGATAACAAGGATAGCCAATGGTAGGCCGTATGTATGGCAGCAGGATTCGGCCCCTTGCCACACCTCTGGGAAAAGTCAAAAATGGTTGTCTGAAAATTTCTACGACTTCACCAGTCCAAATGTTTGGCCTCCAAACTCCCCAGACCTTAACCCCATGGATTATTTTGTATGGGGCGCAGTTGAAAAAGACACCAATCGCACTTCCAGTAATACAAAAGCCCAGTTAATGGATAAAATTAAAACAGTTTTTGCGGCCCTTCCCAGGGAGACTGTAGCATCAGCTTGTTCGAGGTTCCGAAGCAGAATTGAAGCTGTGATCGATGCTAATGGTGGTTATTTTGAGTAAATCTTGTTGATAGTATTGTAATTAACTCTGCCTGTAATGTTTTTTTGTCAATTCATTAAATTTAATAGATACAAAGAAGATTTTCTTTTTCCTTACGAAACTGTCAAATTTATCCCGAACACCCTGTATATCTTCAGTTTTTTCCTTTTATTGAATTTTTTGGTCTTTCCTAAGCTTTCATTTGCTGCTGCATTTAGTATCGTTTTTATATTAAGCTATTCTATTTCTATTTCTTCATTTTGTTTTATTTTGTCTAGATATTGGTTAATTCTTTGTTCATATACCATTTGTACATTTGTGTCATTCAATAGTCTAGTTTTATAAACATGTTTCAATTTTTCTTTCTGTTCTTGTTACTTGTAGCCATTTAGGTGGCAATCTTAATTTTATTTTAACAAGGAAGTGGTCACTGCTTATTTCATATCCTCTGTGAACTGTAACATTCAGTGAAAATTTTGATGTCTTTTCATTTAGTATAAAGTAATCTAATATTGCATTTTTGAAAATTATGGAGACAACTACCGTGTTTGAATAAAAACTTTAGTTTAATATAACTAAAATCTATATTCGACGTTTCGACCTTTATGTCAAGGTCATCTTCTGGAGCATACAACTATACACAGGAAACAAGCTATACTACAATCAAACTGGTTTGTTAAAGACACTGACCAACCACTACAACAACTGTTGGCCTGACCTCTGGTGAGAAAAAAAAATAAAAATAAAAAATAAAATAAAATAAAAATAATAAAATAAAAATAATAAAAAAAAATAATAATAAAATAAAATAAAATAAAAAATTATACATCAACGCTAGAGTCATATTATTAGTATTGTCTACTATATAGATATACAGGGTGTTCGGGATAAATTTGACAGTTTCGTAAGGAAAAAGAAAATCTTCTTTGTATCTATTAAATTTAATGAATTGACAAAAAAACATTACAGGCAGAGTTAATTACAATACTATCAACAAGATTTACTCAAAATAACCACCATTAGCATCGATCACAGCTTCAATTCTGCTTCGGAACCTCGAACAAGCTGATGCTACAGTCTCCCTGGGAAGGGCCGCAAAAACTGTTTTAATTTTATCCATTAACTGGGCTTTTGTATTACTGGAAGTGCGATTGGTGTCTTTTTCAACTGCGCCCCATACAAAATAATCCATGGGGTTAAGGTCTGGGGAGTTTGGAGGCCAAACATTTGGACTGGTGAAGTCGTAGAAATTTTCAGACAACCATTTTTGACTTTTCCCAGAGGTGTGGCAAGGGGCCGAATCCTGCTGCCATACATACGGCCTACCATTGGCTACCCTTGTTATCCAGGGCTTGACTACAGTTAGCAACTCCACGAACAAAGCCCGAATTCCAATGCCAGGGTTCTTCAACACCTGTTCCTGCAGATTTGCGAGGAATTCTGCTGTACGAACGCAATCAGATCGTCTGCTAGGGATCTTTCTTCTTGCTACATCCTCGTAGTCACCATTGCAAGTCTCTAGTTCATGCCTGATTGTTTTTACTGTATTCAGGGAGCATTGGGCAGCAGTCGTAATATCCTTATTTTGATGGCGGGCACGAATCATCATGATACAAGTTATTCTCTTCCATGATTCAGGTGGGTTCCAGCTATCCATCCTTTCTGACATCTTGTATATGAATGAAGAAGGGTCCAAACTTTTAAATGAAGAGAAGTGTGTGTTAATACATGTAACTTACGGAAAAATATAATTAATTATAAATATGTCAAATTTATCCCGAACACCCTGTATTAATATCATTCCAGCCAGTTGGTATGGCATAGTTTCTAATACTGGCTAAGGATTGGCTAGAGTCCTGACTTATGCTGGATCATTCATATTATGTAGGCTGAATGTGTGCCATCCATATCCTTGGAATTTTCATGCCATCTTTGTTGTTGATATTTGGGTGATTTATCAGGATTTCACAAGATTCCTTAAATTTCCTTTCGTACCAGGTTTTTGTGCGGTGTAAGGAGCAGGTGCTTTTCCAGTTGATTTGGTGTAAGGTGTTGAGGGCGTGGTCTGAGAGGCCTGCTTCACCATAATGGTTATATTTAATGTGTCTAATGTGTTCTTTCTTGCATATAGGGATTGTCCGTCCTGTTTCACCAGTGTATGGTAAGTTACAGGTGCAGCGGATGAAATAGGATGTGCTAATGGGAGGAGGGGATCCTTAGAGGAGTTGAATATGGTTTTAAGTTTAGTGGGTGGTTTAAAGGTGGCATTGAGGTTATAATGTTGTAGGATTCTGTTGATTTTTTCTGATAACCCTTTAATGTATGGGATGGCTATGGTTTAACTGTAATCTAGATTCGTTTTTGTTGTAGTTTTATGGAGTATTTTATGAACGGTATTTTTGTTATAGCCATTATTTATGAATGTGTCACTAATGATTTTTAGTTCTTGTTTCAGGGCTTGCTGGTTAGAGCAAATAGTTGTGGCTTTGTTTTTAAGGGTGTTAATGACTCCATATTTTTGTGATGGGTGGTGGTATGAATTAGCATGTATGTATTAGCCAGTGTGTGTCGGTTTTCGGTAGACCATGACCGACGACTAATATGAATGATCCAGCATAAGTCAGAACTCTAGCCAATCCTTAGCAAGTATTAGAAACCATGCCATACCAACTGGCTGGAATGATGTTAATATATGTATATAGTAGACAACACTAATAATAGGACTCTAGCATTGATGTATAATTTTTTTTTTTTTAATTTAATTTAATTTTATTATTATTTATTTTTATTTTTTTTATTTTTTTTTTATTTTTATTTTCTCACCAGAGGTCAGGCCAACCATTGTTGTAGCGGTTGGTCAGTGTCTTTAACAAACCAGTTTGATTGTAGTATAGCTTGTTTCCTGTGTATAGTTGTATGCTCCAGAAGATGACCTTGACATAAAGGTCGAAACGTTGAATGTAGATTTTAGTTATAAACTAAAGTTTTTATTCAAACACGGTAGTTGTCTCCATAATTTTCAAAAATGCATTCGGATCACCGTGTAAGCCTAAAAGAAAGTAATCTAATATTGATTTCCATCCTCTTGCTGCCCAAATATATTTATGTATGTCTTTATGTTTATAGAGGGAATTCATTATTTTTAGGTTATTATAAACTACAAAGTCAATCAATTTTTTACCATTCCTGTTTAGAGTATGTTCTCCATGTATTCCTATATTATTATTAATTTTCGTGTTTCCAATTCTTGCATTTAAGTCTCCTGCTAAAATTACATAATCATTTTTATTTATTTTATTATATATATTTTGTAGCTGATTATAAAATTCAATATTATCCTGTTCTCTTCCTTCTTCTGGGGCATATAAACCAATTATTGTTAAATAGCCTCTATCTATTTTTATTCTGGCTTCTATTATTCTTTCATTCCATAATTTATAATGTTTTAACTGTTTTGAAAGGGAGTTATGAATCCAAATCATGATTCCTGCTTGTGCTCTTTGGTCTCTGTCAACTCCACTGTATATCACATTAAAATTTTCAGTTCTCATGGTTCCTTTTAATTTCTTTTTTGTTTCAGTGATTACTGCTATTTTAAAATTTCTTTCATTTAATAATTGGTCTAATTCTATGCTATTCCTATTACATTCCAGTTTGCTATGCATATTATATTTTGTCGTTTCCATTTTTGTTTTACCTTTTCCATTCCAGGGTCGTTTCCTATAGATTCAATCCGATTATCTTTTTCTGTCAGCTTAAAAGTAGAATTATGTTCTCCATGTCAGGGGACTAGCCTGACGATGGAATAGTTCAGTGGTAGGGCTGCTACCTTAAGGCTTCTGAACTAGCCTTCTTCTGAATTTAAACCCATAGGAAGAATAGGGTATATTGAAGGGGGAAAGAGTAGATTATAGAGTAATTATAGTAAAATTTATAGAGAGGGCATAGTTGTAAGGCCAGAATGAAAAGACCCCATGGCTCTCAAGTACTCTAATAGCATTGGGGTCATAAAATAAGAAGAGTTGGCTGATAAGGCCTTATAGGAAACATTAAATTAAGTGGATCTTCCTCAAAGTAGTAGGAGGAGAGGATAGATCCAGCTAGGGGTCCATGGGAGTGCCGCTTCCCTTACAATCAAGATGATTGTTCCTTATGGCCCTGTTGGTCGACGAGCCCTTATTCAGTATATTCGGACCATCCCACCATATACACGTCTGCGCACACACACACGCATGGTGGGCTCCCCTATCCACTCTAGGGACGCGCTCTCTACGGGTTACAGGGTCCTCCGAGAGTAATTTAATTCAAAAAGTAATTTTGAAATTACTTTTTGAAAATATGGTCAATGAAAAAAAAAAATGGTAGAAGTATCTTAAGTATAAAGAGCTAATAAGCTTCATTTCGGCAATGAAAACATTACTTAAATTAAGGGGATATTAAATCCCACATAGTTTTAAAACCGAATAAAAAACTCAAAGATAGGAATCAGAGAGTTTCTTGCCGAATATAGTAAACTATAAAGTATCGGCGAACACTAGCGTTAGCCAATGCAAGTGATCCTAGTACATAGTACAATACTGGGCAGCTCGTTGCAAAGGTGGAGGAAGAAGTTCAGATCGCTATTCTTAGGTATTTTCCATAATGTAAAAACACATTTCCTAGGAAATGTATGCTGTTATTACATTATGGAGGGAGGTCACTACCCAGACCGGTTTCAGCCTTTTTTGAGGCTTCATCAGTGAGTAGCTAGACCTAATAATACCAAAGTGTATAGCGAAAAGAACTTATGTACTTTGCGAACGAGTTTCCCAAACAGGTGCAACATTAAGTTACTTAAGTATAAAGTGCTAATAAGCTTCATTTCGGCAATGAAAACATTACTTAAATTAAGGGGATATTAAATCCCACATAGTTTTAAAACCGAATAAGAAACTCAAAGATAGGAATCAGAGAGTTTCTTGCCGAATATAGTAAACTATAAAGTATCGGCGAACATTAGCGTTAGCCAATGCATTTCATTGCCGAAATGAAGCTTATTAGCTCTTTATACTTAAGTAACTTAATGTTGCACCTGTTTGGGAAACTCGTTCGCAAAGTACATAAGTTCTTTTCGCTATACACTTTGGTATTAGGTCTAGCTACTCACTGATGAAGCCTCAAAAAAGGCTGAAACCGGTCTGGGGTAGTGACCTCCCTCCATAATGTAATAACAGCATACATTTCCTAGGAAATGTGTTTTTACATTATGGAAAATACCTAAGAATAGCGATCTGAACTTCTTCCTCCACCTTTGCAACGAGCTGCCCAGTATTGTACTATGTACTAGGATCACTTGCATTGGCTAACGCTAGTGTTCGCCGATACTTTATAGTTTACTATATTCGGCAAGAAACTCTCTGATTCCTATCTTTGAGTTTCTTATTCGGTTTTAAAACTATGTGGGATTTAATATCCCCTTAATTTAAGTAATGGTAGAAGTATATTTTTGAGTATATATAATTAAATGATGAGGATGAATTTTGTATGTTTTATATTTTTTGAGATATCAAACAGAAGATTAATGGCATATAGAATGTTTACTTTATAATGATTTTACAAACTAGTGAATTGAGAGCTTTTGTTGCAGGATTTTCAGATTAAAGATAATTCATAAAATTGTTTCTTATTATATTATTATCAGGGAAAATAATTTCCCATCTCTGCCATCATAAATAAAATATAGATTAATTGATTTGTAAATTTTACTATATAAATATATTTATATATCATAAATGAAATAGGTCCATAGAGTTCTATCCAGCAAGAAGTGAAAGAATCATTTCAGAAAGTGGCTGACATAAAGAAAATGGAAAACCTTGTCTTTGTAAGAGATGTGAATTTTTGGGAAAATTTGGAGGAAGAGCAGAGCTAATGGCAAATTCCTATTGGATTTCTGTTCAGGACATGGACTAATCATCATCACTGACATATTTCAGCATAAAGATATCCACAATTCACATATGGATAAGGCACAAGAAACAAACAAAAAAATCTTATTGACTATCCTTTCCTTCATTATTATAATTATGTGACACCTCCAAGGAGCCCAAAAGAGTCATCGAGGGAGGGCACCTATTCTACAACTCCATGTCTCCACCACTCAATCCACCAACTACAACGAACCACAGCCACCATCATCATCGTCTACACCAATGCCATCTACTGCCCACCACCACTAGTATTTTTACAGACAATCACAAACATCCATGCCCATGGCAGGATTTGAACCCGCAGCCTTTTGGCTGGAGAGCGGATATGCTAACCACTTGGCCAAACAGGTCGGCCATTGTACAAATTATGGAAACAACTTCTGTGTTAAAGTAAAAACTTCAGTTTAATATTAATATAAACCAAAATAATCACTTGATGTTTCGACCTTCACATTAAGGTCATCTGGAGTTTACATATATACAAAGAAACAAGCTACACTACAATCTACATAGTATGCCAAAGTTACATAGTCTTATTGACTATGTTATTGCCAATAATGTCCATGGATTATGCCTAGGCTTACCATATGTCCCGGTTTGAAGGTATGGTCCCGGCATCCCAACCAGTTTGTCATTTTGTCTCGGTTATTTGGTAAAAATTTAAAAGTGCAGCCTCGGAAAATGCTGATTAGGCAACACGAATACCCCACTTTGACTCTGGCCTGTACGCTGCATTGCAAGTCATTGTTGAGCATGTGCAATCTTAGTTGAGTTTAGATTGCGAGTCAGTGTTTCTTTTCGGCATGTTGTTTGTGATTTTTTTTACTTCATTAAATTAATTTAACCCAAAAATGCCAAAAAGAAACTGTGTGTTTATGGATGAATTAAAAAAGCATTATTCATTTTTTAAAAAAAGTTTATGGTCATATTGACAAAGTGAAATGAGAACAGTGCTCTTCAGAATTTTCTGTGGCGCGTTGTTTGTGATTTTTTTTACTTCATTAAATTAATTTAACCCCAAAATGCCAAAAAGAAACTGTGTGTTTATGGAGAATTAAAAAAGCATTATTCATTTTTTAAAAAAGTTTATGGTCATATTGACAAAGTGAAATGAGAACAGGGCTCTTCAGAATTTTCTGTGGTGCATGGTGGGCGTTCGGACATAAAAAATCACTTGACATGTGTGAAACATAAGGCTAGTCTAGCAGCGGCAGGAACTTCCTCAAAGATATTGTCATATTTTAAAGGTGCTGATCCAAGTGACAAAGAATTTTTAATAGCTGCTAAAGAAGCAACTTTTGCAGCTTTAAGTCTGCCGATTGTTCATCTAAATTGATATCAAAGCTTTTTGAAACAAAGTTTAGACTGGGTAGAACAAAATGTGAAGCTGTCATTGTTAATGTGATTGAGCCACTGTTGTTTCAGCAACTTTGTGAAGATTTAAACAAAACAAATTTTGTGACGATATCAATTGATTCTTCCAACAGGAAGAAATTAAAACTGTGCCATGTGTTGTGTGGTATTTTGCACCAGATTGTGGAGTAAAAGTTAAACTTTTAGACTTTCAATCAGTTCCTGGTGAAACTGCAGAAATACTGACGAATCATTTAATGTCAGTTATGAAAACTCATAACAAAAAAAATTATTGGATTTTGTGGAGATAACTGCAATACCAATTTTGGGGGTGTAAAACGGAGAGGAGAAAACAATATTTACAGTCGATTGAAGAAGGTACTAGGAAGAAATATTGTGGGCATTGGTTGCAGTGCTCACATCATTTACAATCTTCAAACTGCAGTTGATGTTCTACCTATTGAAATAGAAGCTTTAGTAGTCAAAATTTATAAATATTTATACGGTTCAAGTCACTCAACTAAAAGCATTCTGTGAATTTGTAGATGTAGAGTATAAAAAGGTTCTTCAATAATAAGTTATGGTCAGTTAAGAGTAATTAAAAATTATTACTACGAAATGTTGTTTTTTGTTAACCACTCCGTTATTTAGCCTTTTGAATCATAAGTACTTAGTGTAGAAGGCGTTACTTTTTGTTTTGAGCAAACTCTCAAAAATGTCCCGGTTTGATAAAAAAAAAAAAAAAAAAAAATTTATGGTAAGTCAAATTATGCCAATTCTTTTTTTTTTTTCAAGGTTATATGGTGGTCAGCATTTATTGTGTAGAATTTATAGAGACAGAAACATATGTTAGAGCAATTAAGAAAATAATACTGTGTTTTGACCTCTATATCAATGTCTTCATCAAGAAAACATACAGTATATATATATATGAACAAGACATAAGTAACATGACAGTACATATAAGTATGCTAAAGTATAACTACTTGATAACTGTTTATGCTAGCCTGACCTCTGGTGAGAAAAAAAAATCAAAAAATGAAATAAAATAAACATATAATTAAAAAAAAAAGTTTTTTTCTTTCCTTCATGGTTTACTGTAAACTTGTACACACAGGCCAATACACACACAGATTCATACCACCATTCAAGACAAAAGCTAGGGTCATCAGCACCCTCAAATATAGTGCCTTACAACTTGCTCTAATGAGCAAGCACTGAAGAAGGAATATGAAATTATTAGCTAAACCTTTATAAGGAATGACCACAATAATAACAACAACAAAAAAAAATAAATAAAAAAAACAGTTCACAAGATTCTACACAGTAATACAATAACAGATAAAATATATTATGAAAATGACATAGCCATACCATGCTTTAGGGAAATATTAGAAAAAAAAAAGATAGAACACTACATAAATACAACATTATGGCTACTTTCAAACCTCCTTCAAAATTAAAAAGTGTACTTAGCTCATTCAAAGCTCCCCTTCCTTACCTCGCTGACCTCGGGGTTTACAAAATCTGGTGCACCTGCAGTACCTTACATATGGGAAACAGGATACACAATTCCAGTAAGAAAAGATGAACATGTTATATTCCTTAACTATAATAAAATAGTCCATGCACTTCAAACCTGTCACAGAATTAACTGGAAAGACATAAAGTTCCTGCACCACACCAAAATCTGGTTTGTATGAAAATTCATGGAAGCTTGTGAGATGCTGATTCATCATCCTGATCTCAACAAGAATGATAGATTAGTAATCCCAAGAATTTGGAAGACCTGCCTGCAACCTATATAGCTTCCATAACACGATGGCAGAATGCCAGCACAGGACAGCAGCAGTGCATTTAATGTATTTCCACTGTAATGTTTATTTTATTTAATTATTTATTTTATTTTATTTATTGATTTTTTTCTTACTAGCAATCAGGCTAGTATAAACAGTTAACAAGCAGTTATACTTTAGCCTACCTATGTATGGTGTCATATAGTTTGTTTTTTGTTCATATATGTGTTTTCCTGATGATGACCTTGATATAGAAGTCGGAATGTTGAGTGTTATTTTATTGTATTCATTTATTTTTATTTTATTGTATTTAATTGTATTTTTTTAATTTCTCTATCACATGTGTTTTTGTATCCATAAATTCTACACACTGAATTGGAGAAGAAAAGCTGGATTTATATCAAAAAGGAGTTGTCAGGATCAGTTTTTCACCATATGACAAATAGTTAAGAAATTGATGAAATATTACAAGAATCTGTGCACTTGAGTTTTATAGATCTGGTAAAAACATGCAACAAGGTGCCAAGAGAAAAGCTTTTCAAAATGCTACAGTTATATGGAGTAAATTGAGCATTATACAGATCAATACATATACCTGTTTCAGTTAGAATTGAAGGAAATACTGGAGGATGGTTTGATGTAATATCAGGTGTTCGCTAATGATAGCACACTCCACTCATCCTACTCATATGAAAAGCCTTGAGGTGCTCAAACATCTCATCAAAGATCAATAATACAAGGGCTCTTTGAAAAGTTTGGTAAAAATATAAGTTAAACACTTTTTTTTTTTTGAAAAAAATTGCCTTTATTTCTCAACATAGTTTCCATCAAGGTCTACACATTTGTCCAGTGAGTTTCCAATTTTTTCATCCCATCTAAAAAGTAGGATTTGTCAAATTGTGCAAAATAGTCATTGACAGCCTTGATGACATCCTTGTTCGAAGAAAATTCTTTCCCACTGAGTCAAATTTTTAAGTTTGGGAACAAGAAGTCACACAGGGCCAAGTCCGGAGAATACGGTGGATGTGGAACCAATTAGAGCCTCAATTCTTGTAATTTTGCCATTGCTACAGCCGATGTGTGGGATGGTGCATTGTCTTGATGAAAGAGCACTTTTTTTCTGTGCCAATCTTGGCCTTTTTTTTTCTTCAGTTCTTCTTTTAAACAGTCCAACAATGATGCATAATAGACTCCTGTTATTGTCTTATCCTTTTCCAAATAGTCTATCATGATAATTCCTTGGGAATCCCAAAAAACAGTGGCCATTACCTTTCCAGCTAACAAATTGGTCTTCACTTTTTTTGGTGCTCTTTCACTGGGCATTGTCCACTGTTTTGACTGCTGCTTAGATTCAGGTGTGTAGTTGTGGATCCAAGTTTCATCTACAGTCACAAACCAATGCAAAAAATCCTGCGAATTGCGATTAGATATCACCAAACACTGTATCGAAATGTCTTTTTTTATGCATTTTTGATCGACAGTCAACAGTTGCAGCACTCATTGTGCACGCAGCTTTTTTATGTGCAATTTTTCGTACACAGCTGTTTCATGTGCAATTTTTGCAGATACTATAGACCCATTCAGTTGAGATGCCTACAATCTCAGCAATCTCATGCACTTTTACTCAGCGGTCTTCCATAACGATACCATGGATTTTGTCACTCATTTCCTTCATAGTGACTTCAGTCGGGCATCTGGAGCGTGCTTCATCTTCGATGAATTTATGACCACGTTTGAACTCATTTATCCAAAAATAAATAGTCTTTAATGCTTGTGCAGAGTCCCCATGAACTGCATCTAACTCGGCTTTGATCTGCGCAGCCATCCACTTCTTCAAATTAAAGTGTTTTATCACTGCATGAAACTCATTTTTTTCCATTTTTATGAAAAATGCGAACACAGTCATTTAAAATGTTTGCTAAATGAGAACTATGTGTTGCACCTGGCTAAAATTTTGCTAGGGGTCATGAAAAAGATGATATAGTGCCGACACTGAATTGTGTCGCCGTCTATTGGAAATTTACCAAACTTTTCAAACAACCCTTGTAAGTGTCCTGAACACTGATCTCCACAGTATCCTTGATTGAGGTAAAAGCAACCATGTCAACTTCAGTGCTTCCAAATTGCAGTTTTGTTTGTTTTCCCATAAGAGACCTCATCTTTTCCACTTATATTTGATAATGCTCAACTCAACAGGCAAGACCAAATCTCTTTTCTTGGACTGACTCTCACCAAACCTTTGCTGGCACAATCATATCACTTCTATAGTATCATTATCTTCCAAAAATCTTGGCATCCGTTTCCAGTCAAGACAGTACCTCTCTGCCAAACACTTACTTATTCTGTATAAATCCCATATTTAACTATCACTGGAATACTGCTGTTATGTGTGTGGGGCGGTGCACCTAAGACCTTCCTAAAAATTCTTGTCTTTATTCAGAAAAGAGCAGTCCAGTTGATAAGTGACACTTCAGTTTATAGACTTTTGTTTACAGATAAGTGACACTTCTCTTCACTTCTCTTACAGACTCTCTTCAACCACTTTCCCATAGAAGATCAATTTCTTCATTGTCTCTTCTACAGCTATTCCATGGTCATTGTTCAGCAGAACTAGCATCCATTATGCCTCCCATTTTTGCCAGATCTACAGGATCTCATGCCACAACTGCTTAGCATCCTTTTGGAGTCGAACTGCATGCTCGCAGAACGTGCTACTCTAAGTCATCTTTCATTCCTTCCACCTCAATTCTGCAAAACAGTCTCCCTCATGAAGCATTTCCAAAGGACTACCATCTTCAACAGTTCAAGAATAATATCATCAGATTACTGTATTCTTGACCCTGCCCTCACACAGCATCTATTTGCTATAAGTTCTTCTGCCTTTCGTGTGTGAGAGAAATATATAAAGACAAGGGTGCACACTATTTCCACCCTTATTCATCATCTCTATAGATCACATTATGAAAGAAAGTGGCATTAAACCTGATATTAATATTGGAAGTATCAGTATTAACACTTTGCTATATGTCAATGATATTGTACTCCTAAGTGAATCCAGTGCAAGTCTCCTAGATTCTATAACTAAATGTAATTCTAACTGTAAGAAATTTAGTGTGAAGATTAGTAGTGAAAAAAAAAAACCAAAACTCTAAAAATAGGCCAGAACATAGAAAACATCAACTGCATTCTCAGTCGAGACCCTACTCTACTGACTACTAACTAGCTGAATCATTTTACCTGTTCTAACAAGTAAAATGACTCGGCTATTTAGTAAGAGTGTTAGTTTTTTAATGAGGATAACAAATTAATATGGAAGTAGACAACAGAATAAACAAAGCTTGTATATGGTGCTGAATTAGAGAGAAATTAGCCAAAACACAAGCAATGTGCATAATAGTGTTTAAATCAGTGTTAACTTATGGATGTTAGAGTTGCATTAGAAATAAAGCATTTCATTCCTTTCACTTGTGGTTTATCATGTTTTGGCCAATCCAGAAGATCAGCAGCTATTCATCTAGTATATTCTGAACTTCCCGAACATCTTATTGTATTTTGTCCTAGCAGGGTTCTCTATGAAAAAAGACAAGGCTAGCACAAAAGCAGATTCTTCATGGAAAGATTTTTATCTTCATGGAAAGGGGGTTATTTTATAAAAGAGGTCTTGCTACAATAACCTGCAGTATTAATAGATCAGATGGATTACATTTATGTCTCTACATGTAAGTTTCTGTGGTTAGGCAGTTCTGTAGGTAGTTTTCGGTATTGAGACCACATTGTAATATAAAGAGTTTATTAAAAATAAACAAATTAAAACACAACTTTGTGCGTCGTAAGACTTGCATCATCAGGAGTAATGGTACATAAAAGTTTTACACAACAAAAACCTGTTAACGATTAATTACACATTAGATGATTTTTATAACTTCACAACTGTTAAATTGTTAAACCAGAATACAAAGGATATATTCATTACTGTATGCGTGTTAGAACATTGCTAGTTGTTGCTATCACATTTTGCAGTATCACTCGCTATATCTTAGGTCTGTGGCAGTTAAATTTTTGATGAAAGCAGACCAAGCTTGATGTAAAATTAAGCCTTGATTTTTATTGCATTGTGTTGGGATCCTAAGCATTTGTGAAAATTATTTAAATTTTCTTGTGAAACAGTTATTATCAATATATGACATTTTTCTCTGTTGCCAGAGTACTTTGATGGCCAGTAGTGGTTGTGTGGAATGCCAGATGTGATTTATGCTCTCTCTTCTTTTTTTCAACATCTTTTACGTGTCCAGACATGCGGATCTCTACCGACCTTCCTGTCTAGCCTACATAACAAATGCCACAAGAGCAATGAATATCAACATTCCTACATCCACCAAAAACCTCCACATCACCCCATGAAAAAAACCAGGCATTTATGAGATTCATTGCTCTTGTGGCATTTGTTATGTAGGCAAGACAGGAAGGTCGGTAAGCCACTTAGTCTATGACATTTTTGATGTATGGCAGCATGATTGTATTCTTGAAATATTGTTTAAGTAAGGAAGTTGCAGGAGATGTATTAAGAATTTTTCTGACCGTATTGGGTTCAAAATCATTAAGTGCGAGGTTTTGTTTCAGGTAGTGCAGTTCTTCATTCCTTTTAATTGATGTGTTTGATATATTGTATTGTTGTGTCCTGATTAGTCAGAAATTGAAAATTAAAATTTAATTTATTCAGGAACAACTACCTTTAATTGTAGGCAGAAAAATGTTGTGTTTTGGCATAGAAATTGAAATGTACATTATAATTTATAGCAAAACTGAAGAAGTGTTTAGTTTAAGAAATGTGAGACTTAACCAGTTTGGTACAGAGTCAAATAAAGGAATTTATTTAAGGTTATTATTTAATTAGAGTATCCCATTCTATGTATTGTGTGGAAGCAAGTTGAGTGTAAGCTGTAGACCAGAATACAAATGATCCAAAGGTCAAACTTTAGTCGTCCAGTACAACGTATGGCCTAAGGAAAGGAGAATTTATTAGGAAAGTGAAGGAAAGAATGCTTTCTCAGAAGAACGCCATGCGCAAGTGAATGAATGCCACATGGTAAACAACGTAGCTAAGCTATTAAAGGGATAAAAATCCTATGTTGTTATATAGCCAGTAAGTGAAACTCAAGATTGAGAACTACGATCTCTGAGTTTCAATGCCGAAAAACTATCGGCGAAGGCAATTCGAAGCAAAGGTGGAGCAAGCTCCCCTCACTATTCTTGATGTTCTCTCATAATGTAAAACACATCTCCTAGGAGATGTAATACTGTCATTACATTATGAGGAGAGGTCACTACCCAGACCGGTTTCAACCTTTTTTGAGATCTCATCAGTGAGTAGGTAGACCTGGAAGATATCAAAGCTTAGTGAAAAGAACTTACATACCTTCACTATACGAATGCCATAAAGATGTGCTTATATTTAGTAATTATAATGGAATCACTTGGTGTCGCACTGATTAGATCGTCGGCTTGTCGAGAGCTCCTGAAAAGATTAGTAGTATTTTGTGTTAACATTAGATATTTTACTAGAATTTTAAGTAGTATTGTTTGCTTTTTGTTTCTTGGTGTGTTTGTTTAAGGTCGCCATGTTTGTTTAAGAGTTTTGATGTAAATGAATTTATGCAATGTGCTGTCTGTGAGATGTATGCCTTGCGAAGAGCGGTGGGAGTCTGGTTAGAAAGTGATAGTGGAGTTAATATGTGTAGAAAGTGTAAAGAGAATTAGGACTTCAAGCGTGTTTCGTGTGTCGAGAGTGATATCGTTAACGATAGTCAGAATGTAGAAAATGGCGGTGTGCTAGAGAATTGCGTGGTAGTGCCAGATAGGTGTGAGAGCGTCGCTGAAAGTGTAAATGAAGGTAGAAACACAGAAAGAATGGATGATTTGATCGATAATGAAAATGGTGAGATAAATGCGAATAGCGAAATTGCTCATTTGAATGGTGCGATACACAGAGCTAAAAGACAACTGGAGCGTATGGAAAAATATGTGTTGAACGTACTGACAAATAACCGGCAGAAGTCTGTGACGGCAAATAATAGAATGTTCGTAAACGTCAATAAAATGAAGGAGCGAGTGCTGTATGGGGATTCGCTATTAAGAGGCGTAATAATTGAGAGTTTAACGAAGTCATACCAGCCTGGTGCGAACATAAAGGACATCAGCGAATCTATTCGACTGCAAAAACAGAGGGTGAAAGAGATGATAATCGTGGCAGGAACGAATGATTTGAAAGAGGACAAAATGGAAATGATAGAGGATGTGAGGGAGTTGTTTGAGGTAGCAAAAGAGAAGAGTGAGAGAGTTAGGATGGTGAGTATCTTACCGCAGTATGACAGCAAAGTGTTTAGAAGGAGGGCCATAATTGCCAATGACTTTATGCGTGGGTTATGCATGGAGAGTAGTGTGGAATTTGTGGATGTGTGGAATGAGTTCGATGGGCGAAAGGACTTATATAAGATGGATGAGTTACATTTGAATGGAGTTGGTGAAAGAAGACTTGAGAAACTGTTGATGAATGATGTGGAAGTGGATGTACAGACTCAGGGAAACTAGATTTATTAAAAGGGGGGGAGTAGATATGCAGACTTTAGGGGGGCAGTTAAGTATATGAATGAGTATATTATGCCCGCGTGAGTACGACGAACAACAAATCAGAATGGGATAGTTAGTATAAGGCATCAAAGTAGGGATGGGACAAATGGGCATCTGCGATTCATGTACACTAATGCCAGGAGTATTAGGAACAAGAAGGAAGAGTTTTTGGCCATGGTTGGCACTTCCAGGCCACAGGTTGTCGGTGTTAGTGAAACATGGCTGACAGAAGATGATAAAGCTAGTGGGATTGAATGCGACGGGTATAGCGTGTTCAGGAGTGACAGGGTGAATAAAAAGGGGGGAGGAGTGTTATTGATGATAGCTGATGAGCTTCAGCCAAGGAGTATAGAAGTTGAACTGCAGGATGGGGAAAAAAGCACATTTGAGGCTGTTTGGTGTGAGATAGAATCTAGCAGAACAAAATATACAATTGGGTGCTGTTATAGACCGGGTGATGGAGTGGATGGTGGGGATAGTATGCATAAGCAAATAGAAGAAATGAGTGGAAGGAGGGTAATTATTATGGGTGATTTCAATTATGGTAACATTGACTGGAAAGAGGAGAGGGCACATGGGAGGAAGGAATTGGATTTTATGCGGTTATTAAGGGACAACTATCTATGGCAACATGTATTGGAAAATACCAGGGGGCAGAGAGTGCTGGACCTAGTAATTGCAACTGAGAATGTGGCTGTAACGAACATGACCATGTTGCCACCAATTGGTGAGAGTGACCATAAGGTCATGACTTGGGAGGTGGCTAAAGGAGTCGAATTTACAATTAAGACAGGGTACTTGTGGAATTACCGAGCTGGTAAGTATGACAAGCTTAGGTGTGTGCTTGGCTCAATGCCATGGCATGTAAAACTGCAAGGGCTGGATGTTGATAGTGCATGGGAGGTGGTTAAGAACTGTTTGCAGGAGGCAATGGTTGACTGTATACCAAGAGTCCGAATAATAAATCAAGTAGGGGTTAAATGGATGAATAACACTATTAAGCTTGAGCTGCAAAAAAAGAAACAATTGTGGAGGGAATTTAAGGAGAAGGGTGACCATCAGGCGCAGGAACAGTATAAAGCTCAGGCCAGGATGGTAACAAGGGTGGTAAGAAAAGCAAAAGCAGATTATGAAAGGAAATTGGCCAAGCAGGCTAAAGAGAATCCCAAACAGTTTTTTCAATATGTTGCAAGTAAAAGGAAAAATGCTCATGGTAGAATGATCTTAAAAAATGCTGAGGGTAGGGAGGTAACCGAATCAGCCGATATTGTGGAATTATTGAGCGAGCACTTTGCAAGAGTATATCATCCAAGTGGTGACTTTGCAGGAATGGAAGAACAAACAGCTTATACTGGAATTGTGATGAATGAAGTAGAGGTAACTAGTCTATTACAGAACCTCAATGTCAATACATCTGTGGGATTATTATTATTATTGTTCCGGGAAACTCCAAGGAGTCGACAGACTCATCGAGGGAGGCCCTAACATCATGTCAAGAACAACTATTCAACATTCACACAGTATCTATCATACCTTGCCTTGAACTCATTCACGGTCGTAGCACCCACAACAGACTCTGGAAGCTTATTCCACTCATTTACCACTCTCCAAGTAAAGAACCTAGCTCTAACACCCTTGTCGACCACGCTCTTGCCCAGCTTCCATGCATGGCCCCTAGTCCTCCCACCACCAGTCATATTTTCAAAAATATCTTCTGGATCAATCTTATAAAAACCCTTCAGTAATTTGAATGTCTCAATCATATCACCCCTCCTTCGCCTATCATCCAATTTCTGCAACCCACAAATCTTCAACCTATTCTCATAAGGTTCATTCCACAGACCTGCTATCATCTTGGTCACTCGTCTCTGGACCCTCTCCACTTCCTCCCCATCACGAAGAAACCCTGGTGCCCATAGCTGGGCACAGAAGTCCAGATGGGGTCTTATCAAGGCTCCATACAGAGGAACAACAACTTGTTCGTCTCTGCATGTTAAAGTATTTTTCAGAAGCCAAGTGATTTGGTGAGCTGTTTTAGTTACTTTTGCAATGTGCCCCCTAAACTTCAACTCCCTATCCACCAACACTCCCAAATCCCTGGCCTCATCAATCTCCTGGAGTATGGTTCCACCAATGCGATATACTGCTGCTATTCTTTTCACCCCAAAGTGCATAACCTTACACTTTGCCACATTAAATTGACATCCATTTTTCCTAGCCCAGTCCTCCAAACTATCCAAATCATCCTGTAAAATTTTGACATCCTGTGCACTCACAATTGCTCTACCCAACTTTGCATCATCAGCAAACAAGTGAACACTTCCTCTCAGATCCTTTCCAATATCATTGATGAACAAATTGAAAAGCAGTGGTCCAAGAAGAGAGCCCTATGGCACTCCACTAGTCAAAAGACGTCTTTTAGACTCCACTCCTGAATAAACCACTCTTTGATATCTCTCCTTCAACCACCCTCCTATCCATCTCACCAACTCTATATCTATACCCATCTGCTCCAGTTTACTGATTAGGGTTCCATGTGGTATCCTATCAAAGGCCTTGGCAAGGTCCAGTAGTATTACTGTAAACCCATTACCCGTATCCAGTTCAGCCGTCACTGTGTTATAAAACGTGAGCAAGTTACTGAGGCATGATCTACCCTTCACAAAACCATGTTGTCCCCCATACAATATCCCATTTTCATCTATCCAATCCTGTATTCTTTTCTTGACTAATTTCTCTAAGACCTTGACAATGATTCCTGATATGCTAATCGGTCGGTAATTTACAACAGCAGTCTTGGAACCACCTTTATGCAGCGGAACTATTTTCCCCTCTTTCCACCCGCTCGGGACTAACCCAGACCCGAGACTCAAATTAAACAAAATGGTCAAGGGTACTGACAATTCTTTAGCTGCTTCTCGTACAACACGAGCTGTTATACCATCCAATCCCACAGATGTATTGACATTGAGGTTATGCAATAGACTACTCACCTCCACTTCATTAACCACAATTCCCGTATAATCTACTGGTTTATTCATTTATGCAATGTCACCACCTGGATGATATACTTTTGCAAAATGCTCACTCAGTAACTCAACTATCTCAACTGATTCAGTTACCTCCCTACCATCGGCTATCTTTAAAATCAATCTGCCATGTACATTTTTCCTTTTACTTGCTACATATCTAAAAAACTGTTTAGGATTCTCTTTAGCCTGCATGGCCAATGTTCTTTCGTAATCCTTTTTTGCTTTTCTTACCACACTCGTCACCCTTCTGGCCTGCGCTTTATACCGTTCATGTGCCTGCCGGTCACCCTTCTCCTTAAATTCCCTCCATAGTTGTTTCTTTTTTTGCAGCTCAATCTTAATGGTGTTATTCATCCATTTAACCCCTACTTGATTTATTATTCGGACTCTAGGTATACAGTCAGCCATTGCTTCATGCAAGCACTTCTTAACTACCTCCCATGCACTATTAACTTCTAGTCCTTGCAGTTGTACATGCCATGGCACTGAACCAATCAAACTCCTAAGCTTGTCATACTTTCCAGCCCGATAATTCCACATGTACCCTGTCTTAATTGAAAATTCTACACCTTTAGCCACCTCCCAAGTTAAAACCCTATGATCACTCTCACCGATTGGTGGCAATGTGGTCATATTTGTTACAGCCAAATCCTCAAATGTAATTACTAGGTCAAGCAACTCTGACCCCTAGTATTTTCCATTACATGCTGTCGCAAATAGTTATCCCTTAATAACTGCATAAAATCCAGTTCCTTCCTCCCGTGTGTCCTCTCCTCACTCCAATCAATGCGACCATAGTTGAAATCTCCCATAATAATCACCCTCCTTCCACCCATTTCTTCTATTTGCTTGTGCATACTGTCACCACCATCTTTTCCATCACCTGGTCTATAGCAGCACCCAATTGTATATTTAGTTCTGCTAGCCACAATCTCATCTCACACCAAATGGCCTCAAATGTGGTCTTTTCTCTATCCTGCAATTCAACTTCTATTCTCCTTGGCTGGAGCTCATCAGCTATCATCAACAATACTCCTCCCCCCATTTTATTCTCTCTGTCATTCCTGAACACACTATACCCATCACATTCAATCCCACTAGCTATATCCTCTACAGTCAGCCATGTTTCACTAATACCAATAACCTGTGGTCTGGAAGTGCCAACCATGGCCAAAAACTCTTCCTTCTTGTTCCTAATACTCCTAGTATTAGTGTACATGAATTTAAGACCCCCATTAGCCCCAACCCTACCTTGATGCCTTATATTAACTATCCCACTCAGATTTGTTGTCCTTATTTGCTCTGGCATATTATATTCATTCTTACATTCAACTGCCTCCATAAGGACTGTATATCTACTCCCCCCCCTTAACAAATCTAGTTTCCCTGAATTTGCACATCCACTACATTCAGCAACACTTTCTCAAGTCTTCTTACACCGTAACCATTCAAATGCAAGCCATCCATCTTATATAGATCCTTTCGCCCATCAAACTCACTCCACACATCCACAAATTCCATACCACTCGTCATACATAACCCACGCATAAAGTCATTCGCAATTATGGCCCTCCTTTTAAACATTTCACTGTCATACCGTGGCAAAAGACTAATCATTCTAACTCTCTCACGATTATGACAGAATCGTACCAACCTGGTGCGACCCTTTCCTTTTGCTCTCTAATAGACTCAGTTACGTCCTTTATGGTCGCACCAGGTTGGTACGATTTTGTCAAATCCTCTACTAACACACCTCGTACTAACGAGTCTCCATACAGCACTCTATCTTTCATTTTGTTCATGATCACATTCATACGTCTATTTTTCCTGTCATACCTTTTATTATTGGTTGGTTCATTCAGTCTACTTTTGTTCATGCACTCTAGCTGCTGTTTTGCTCTTTCTATCGCACTATTCAACAACGCAATCTCACTCAATGCATCTATCTCATCTTTTTTATTCTCTGAGAAACCATTTATACTATCATTCACACTTTCTACATTCACACTCTCACAATTTTCATGTACAACCTTGCCGTTTCTTGTCATATCCCTATTTCCTTCATTCTGAAGGTTAACAAAAATATTACACTCACGATCCGAAATACACTTCAATTCCTCATTCTCCCTACATTTTCTACACTCATTCAATCCTTTGTTATCATCTAACCACACTCCGACCGCACTCCGCAAAGCGTACATTTCACAGCTAGTACACTGACTCATTTCTTTTATGCTACTGTTCTTTGATAACGATGGCGAACCATCATTACTGGCCGCCATTTTCCTTCGCACAGGTGCCATACTTATTTGCAACGTGTTTTGTCAAATTATACGTTATGACACACCAAAAACAGATGCACTAAAATACGCAAGGCAAACAAAACAAAACTACACAATATTAAGTAATTTGTATCAATAACTGAAAATGATACTTATCTTATCTGGAGCTTGCACGAAACGAACACTACACATTACGAATTCATCTAGCGGCAACTTCCCGACATAGATTATGTTATAAAACACTTTAGTAACACTAACCACGCTAATAAAACTCCAATAATATACCAAAATTACACACTTAAGTCCATTAAATTGAATCCAAAACATCAATAAATCAACAAAAAACGCAAATCTCTCAAGAGCTCTCCGATAGCACGTCCGTTCACCAGCTAGCCTCGTGTCGTACGTGAAGCGGCCATAGAATTGTCAGTGCCCTTGACCATTTTGTTTAATTTGAGCCTCAGGACTGGGTCAGTCCCAAGGGGGTGGAAAGAGGGGAAAATAGTTCCACTGCACAAAGGTGTTCCCAAAGCTGCTGTTGAAAATTACCGGCCAATCAGCATAACAGGAATCATTATCAAGGTCTTAGAGAAAATAGTGAAGAGGAAAATACAAGATTGGATAGAAGAAAATGGGATACTGTATCGGGGACAGTATGGTTTTGTGAAGGGTAGGTCATGCCTCAGTAACTTGCTCACGTATTATAACACAGTGACGGCTGAACTGGATAAGGGTAATGGGTTTACAGTGATTCTACTGGACCTTGCTAAGGCCTTTGACAGGATACCACATGGAATTCTAATCAGTAAATTGCAGCATATGGGACTGGACATAGGGTTGGTGAGATGGATAGGAGGGTGGTTGACGGAGAGATATCAGAGAGTGGTTTACTCAGGAGTAGAGTCCACAAGACGGCCTGTGACTAGTGGTGTGCCACAAGGATCTGTTCTTGGACCACTGCTGTTTAATTTGTTCATAAATGATATAGGAAAGGATCTGAAAGGAACAGCTCATTTGTTTGCGGATGATGCGAAATTGGGTAGGGCAATAGTGAATGCAGATGACGTCAAAATTTTGCAGGATGATTTGGATAGATTGGAAGTCTGGGCTAAGGAGAATGGATGTCAATTTAATGTGGCAAAATGTAAGGTTATGCATTTTGGGCTGAAAAGATTGGCGTCAGTTTACTGCATTGGTGGAACCGTGCTCCATGAAATTGATGAGGCACGAGATTTAGGAGTGTTGGTGGATAAGGAATTGAAATTTAGGGGACACATTGCAAAAGTGGCCATATCAGCTCATCAAATCACTTGGTTGCTGAAGAATACATTGACAAGCAGAGACAAGCAGGTTATTGTTCCTCTGTATCGAGCCTTGATAAGACCCCATCTCGACTACTGTGCTCAGATTTGGTCACCTAGGTTTCTTCTTGATGGGGAGGAGGTGGAGAGGATCCAGAGGGGAGTGACCAAGATGATAGCAGGTCTGTGGAATGAACCTTATGAGAACAGGTTGAGGATTTGTGGGTTGCAAAAATTGGTTGATAGGCGGAGGAGGGGAGATATGATTGAGACATTCAAATTACTGAAGGGTTTCTATAAAATTAATTCAGAAGATATTTTTGAGAACAGGGCTGGTTGTGGGAGGACTAGGGGACATCCATGGAAACTGGGCAAAAGTGTGGTTAGTAAAGGTGTTAGTGCTGGGTTCTTTACTTTTAGAGTAGTGAATGAGTGGAATGCGCTCCCTGAGTCTGTGGTGGATGCTGTGACAGTGAATGAGTTTAAGGCGAGGTATGATAGATACTGTATGAATGTCGAATAGTTGTGATGAATATGATTTGGGGCCTCCCTCGATGAGTCTAATGACTCCCTGGAGTTGCCCGTAATAATAGTAATAGTAATAATAGTAATTAAAATGAAAAGCCAAACGGCGAGTTTTCTGGCAATTTAATAGATATTAAAGGGATAAAAATCCTATGTTGTTATATAGCCAGTAAGTGAAACTCAAGATCGAGAACTACGATCTATGAGTTTCACTTACTGGCTGTATAACAACATAGGATTTTTATCCCTTTAATATCTATTAAATTGCCAGAAAACTAGCCGTTTGGCTTTTCATTTTAATTACTAAATATAAACGCACCTTTATGGCATTCGTATAGTGAAGGTATGTAAGTTCTTTTCACTAAGCTTTGATATCTTCCAGGTCTACCTACTCACTGATGAGACCTCAAAAAAGGTTGAAACCGGTCTGGGTAGTGACCTCTCCTCATAATGTAATGACAGTATTACATCTCCTAGGAGCTGTGTTTTACATTATGAGAGAATATCAAGAATAGTGAGGTAGCTTGCTTCACCTTTGCTTCGAATTGCCTTTGGCGATAGTTTTTCGGCATTGAAACTCATAGATCGTAGTTCTCGATCTTGAGTTTCACTTACTGGCTATATAACAACATAGGATTTTTATCCCTTTAATATCTATTAAATTGCCAGAAAACTAGCCGTTTGGCTTTTCATTTTAATAACGTAGCTAAGCGCGAGAATCTTCGAGAAAGAGAGAGAAAATATCAGGGTCAAGCTTTCCCCACACAGGGCTTTCTTTTGGTTCCTGGTTCTGCGCTCTTGTACATTGGCTCTCCGTCTCCACCAACGGGATGATTCCGGGTCGGCCGTAGAAGTCATGAAAGGCTTATCGAGGTTCGCGAGGCAAGGCTAGCTATCTCTTCATAACAGATTAGCTAAGCTGTATTCCTGCGGTTCCAGAGAGAGACCAGAGCGGCACACCGCCTTATCGTCCTAGAGAACCTGATCGTGCTGCTATCGTATGTGACCCGAAGAAAGGTAACCCACAACGGTGCCTTGATGTCCAGACAAGGCTGAAGACAGAACAGAAAGTCATTCCATGGGATGGTAACGTAGAATGTTAAAGTATCTGATTTCCACTTAAAGATATGAGAGACTTTATAGGTTAATTTGTGAATGGACAAGTTGTAGAGAACTTTAGTGATTATCCCATTTGGCATTAACCTGTCTCTGTTTGTAGAAGGTCTCCCTAGAAGGGATCTGTATGTGAAATAACTTAGATGTGTTGTGAGATATGATTAGTGACCCTAGAATGATTAATGTATTATAGTGTTAGTATTGATATCAGAAATTGCTAGGAAGGTGATTAAGTTAATCATGTACCTTATATTCTTCATGTATATCTCATAATCTTTAATAAATATGTTTTATATCATTTGCCTGAATCCAGCCGATTTTATGAATTCAAATAGCCACTCATAAAATTACTACCAAACCTAGCGGGAGGGACATGTGAATATAGTTTGATCTTTCGAGCCACGACTGCATGTAAAACTAAGAGATGTGAGAATAGTTAGATTAGTGTTTGAGATTTTATTACTGTGTATTATTTTGAGATAGCCACCTTGGATAAGAATCTTATCTATCCTCTGTATTGGCTGGTGCAGCAAAAAAATAAATTCGTCAATATTTAACAGGCGGACTGTCTCAGAGGACAAAATCTTAGGGCCTTGTCCCATACATAGACAAAGCCCTAATGAATGAAAGGATTACATGTGACAAAATTTGGGAACGGCCTGAATCATTGTTTGTTTAAGAAAAGGAGAGTGATAGCTGATTTATTTAACTTATTGGAAAACTATTATAGAAGCCGGAAAGGAAATAACTGTATGGGAGAGTGTAGAGAACAGTGGTAAAGGCAATAATAACAATAGAAATATATAAAGAAGAAGATCAAACGATAACAGTTGGCACAAATGACAGGACTTGATTGAGTAAGGTTTTAGTTAAGAAGGATAGATTAAGTAAACAACTATATTAAATCTTATAGAATCATCGATATAACCATAGACAACGATACAACAGTATGCCTTGTCTTGAAAAGTTTTAATTATGCCTATCTTTTGCAATGGATGGTGGTGTGAAGCAGCATTTAAAAATCTTCCCGTTGTAATAAGTTTTCTGTATATATATATATATATATATATATATATATATATATATATGGAGAAGGATAACCTTTTTTCCTCTTCATTTACTTTGACAAGGATATCAAGGAAAGGTAATTTTTTGTGTTGTTCTAGTTCAATAGTAAATTTTATATTGGGGTGCAAGTTGTTCAGATGCTCTTCCACGGTTCCCAACCAAATGAAGAAAATATCATCAATGTAACATAGTCAAACTTTTGGTTTTTTCTGATAGGTTTTTAATTCATTAGTTTTGAAATTTTTCATAAACAGGTTGGCTAGGGCTGGAGAGAAGGGGCAAGGAGAGCCCATGGCAAGTCCTTCTTTTTGTTCTCAATATTTGTCTGGAAAAATGAAAAAGGCATTTTCCATGCAGTGTCACACACCATCATCCTACAGTGTCCAACAGAAAAAGATTTCTAAGTAGATCCACTGTCTCATTTCTGGAGACATTGGTGAAGAGAAGACTGACTATATCGAAACTTGCTAAGATGCCTGAAGGGTCTATATTCATATATTTTACCTTTTCAATGAAATGCAAACTATTCTTTACAAATGGTTCTGTTTTTCCTATGTGTTATGATATCATGTTTGACAGATGTTTCACTAAGTTTGAGGTCGGAGAATCTCTCTCCCATCTAAAATTGGCCGTAACAGAATATCTTTTTTTTTTTGCGAATTTTTGGTGCACCATAAATTCTTGGGACCAATGGATGTTTTGATGATAAAGATTTTTTTAATTCTTCTGGTCAATCAGGTAACTTTTTGATCAAGTTATTGGTTTTATTATGTGTGCATCATGTGGGATCCCTCTCTAAGGATGAATAGGTTGAAGATATATTCACTGCCCAGTATATCCAATATGAGACCACTACCCTGCTTATTGGAACCCTGCTCTAGAAACCAAAAATCTGTTCCATATTTGGTTTCTAGAACAGGATTTCCAGATCATCTAACCTATAGTCATCCCAGGTTCTAATGTGTGCATAGTTTACAACTTTTTTTTTAAACAGAATGAAAAAAAAATCAATATCTTAAGTGAAAGAAGGAAATATTTATATAAAAGTTTGGCCTATGCATGAAGACTATCCTCATCAGGATAGTCTTCATGCATAGTCTTCATTCATTTCATTTCATCAAAATGAAAATTCAGTAGCTCTAATATGAAATCATGAGTTTAAATAAAGTAGCATAGGCTAATCTACTGAAGTCCTAACAATGTGTGAGACAAAATAACATTCATTAATTGATATCAATTAGTGATAATAGTTGATTATTAATAGGAACACCCAAATCTTAAATTTCCAGTAATATTTTACTTACTAAAGTTGCATATGTTTAATATTAAAAAGATAACTTTTTTATATATTATTTTTTTATCCCTGACTAGTGTAGAACTAATGTATATGAAGGAATTTAGAAATTAGTTGCTAGTAAGATTTCTCATAACCAGACTAAACAGCAACAACAACAACAACAAAAAAAAAAAAACTCTATTTGATAAAAGTAATCATAGGCTGCCAGCAGTTACATTAATATATTCCTGTGTAAAAATTATTGCAGAGAAAAGTTGTGCTGTGTGTCAGAAGGTTCAGAGATATAATAAAAACTCTACTTAAATTATAAAGATGTAATTTTGGTTACAAAGTTTCTTACAATTCAGAATAAAATTCAAATGATATTTATTTTTTATTTTCATTTAATAATGAAATTTGATTTCATCTTTCTTTTTTATATAAATATAGCATGGATGAATCAGCGACTGAGAATATTTTGAAAACTATTCAAACCTATAGCAGTATGTGTGGAATGCTTGCTATGAATACACCCCGTGATGCTTTTATCACTGCTATGTGTAAAGCATCCTTGCCTCCTCATTATACTTTAACAGTGTTGAATACTGGAATACCTAAAGGTGATTTAAAAGGTGAGTTTTTAAACAGGTGATGTGACATTTAGCTTGTAATTTAAAAATAATAATAAAAAAAAAATACATGAATAAACATGATTTAAATTTTCACCTGCAAAAATTTTAAAAATTGAGTCACTTAAAATTGTTATGGAGGGTGTTTGAAAAAAGGAGTGCAATAAACATACATAGGAAATGTATGCTTATTAGTAAAATATAAAAATTGTTGAATGTGTTTGCCTTTATTTGAATGTGTCAGTGTGCCCTTATTTGAATAGTTGAATGTGTCAATCCTATAAAGCTTTTTAATAACATATGCTTGTATTATGTTCCCTCTTTTCTGTCTATATATTAGCTTTTGCAACTCACCGACCACTGTCCTCATAAGAAACATTCCTTTGACAATCACTATCACTATACTCTGGATCCTCCCACCACTTTCTCATCCACAAGGAAACCAGGTGAGCATATCTGTGCACAGTAATCCAAATGGTTATAAAGAGGTCTTATTAAAGACTAATAAAGAAGACTATAATAACCTTCCTGTCTGTTTGTCATTATTCTTCAACATCCAGGTAATCTAATGAGCAGAGTTTCGGTTACTTTTGCAATAAGCCCCCCCCCCCCCCAAACTCTTCAGATTCCTAACTATACTCCTTTCCAGTCCATTTCCATTAGTGTAGTATATATCTTGTGATCTCTTCATCCCGTATCATGACCTTGGCTACATTAAATTGACAGGTTTTTTATCCTTTGCTTATTAGTCAGTCTCGTTGTTGGATTCTGATTATGTAGAGATTAGAGTAATTATTATTTGGTTCAGAATCCAACATGATCTTCCATCACAAAGGCTAGACTTGTAAATATTATTTAATGTAAACAACTTATTTTACAATTTAATATTCATATAACTACTTTAATTTTGTCTAATATCGAATTATTTAATCAAAGATATATGTATTAATAGTGATAAGACTGTATTGAATATTATTAAGCTATTTTAATTATTACTATGTTAATATTATAAGAACTTCTATTTGATAATTTAACTGCGCATTATTTGAAATGTAAATATTCTCTATTTATTCCTGTTTGTAAAGTTTAACGTTATGTAATAGCTCAATTTTATTATATTTTGTTTTGTTGTCATGGAAACGTATGTAAGTGAGCAAGCATGTTTTGGAACACCACGTGAGGTTTATTGAAAAGAGTTTTAGAAAGAAATCACGAGAAGAATTTAGGCGGGAAGAATGGTTATAAAAAGCAATGAACGCTGAAATTATGAAATAGGAAACAGAGAGAGAGAGAGGATTAGCATTAAGTTGGAATCGGAGCATTCGGAAATCACAGTGCAATAATAGCGAGTCGGCAAGTCACTCAAGCAGCTAAATAAAGTCTACTAGTTGAGAGGCGGTTAGCTAATAAGTTGTAGAATAACAATTATAGCTACGGAAGACAGCTGAGTGATTACTAAATAGACTAGCAATACTTGAGTTCATGTTTAATTTCAGGGCCAACTTGTCAAGGACACACAGAATCTTGAAATAAAGCATGGAGTTACTAGAGTAGTAGAGGCTGTTAAATTGAAGTTTACCGTTAGCTGTGTTTAGAATTGTAGTGTCTAAAGAATTAATTGAATGCCAGAAGAGTGAATAACTGTGCATATAAAACTTCAAGATAAAGAATTATTGTGTATTGCCTTAATTCATGAGTGATCGGTAGTACTTCATGCGAGAACGTTTGTTTATGTGTATAGTGACCGTGAATTAATTCAGTTAATGCTTTGAAGATTTATTTTAATGAGTGCCGATTATTGTTAAGAGTGTTTACGGTTATAAAAAGTGTTTGTGTATAAGTTGATGAAGATGGAAGATTATCGGTAAGATTATTCCAACCTTTAATATTCCTATACAGAGAAGTGCGTGAGTTTCATCCTAGAATTTCTTTATATTAACAGTAACTATTTCAGAAATTAGCTGAAGTGTAAAAATTAAAAGTTTTGTTTGTGAAGAGGTGTTACTGCAAAATTTTATTGTATTTGAAACTTAAGGAACTGTGAGAAAACTGTAATAGAGATAGCAGAATTACCATTGTCTGAGTTTGTACGACTGTGTTGTCAGGAAGGCTGAAGTGTTTCTAATAACTTAGTTAGTGATTTGAAGTTAAGTGTAAAATTTGTGATTTTAAAATTAAATGTTTGTTTTTGTTTATCAAAAGTTGTATTTTGCCTGAATCTCTTTTACTGCACCATTCATTAAATATTCGAACCAAAGCGGGTAAAATAAGTAAGTTAAATATACTCGGCCAGTATATATAATATTAACACCTAAAAGGAGAGATAGTTGTGAGTTGGTTTATCTTCAATTCTTGAACTATTTCAGATATAAAGTGGCACAGTCTTTAAATATAAATTTTCTTTATATTTGAATTAGAAATCAACTAGCAACTTATCAATTGTTTAAGAACATCATAGTGATTAGCGTGTCGGATCGAAGGTAAAGATTTAGAAGTAGGATCCAACATCGTATGGAGGTAGCAGCATTTTACTCCCAGAAACTCAGGTTTTTCCTTCCACAAACCAGGCAAACTGGCCAGAAGGTCACATGTGATTTATAGACTGGCTTCATAGTCTTAATTTCTTCAGACATAAATCCCAAACAAACAAACAATTCTTTGCCTGTACTGCCAATCTATTTAAGTTTTTGCAGGATTTCATGCAGTCTTTGTTGTCGCTACGTTTCTCAGTTTTTTGTCATTGATATTGCTCCTTAAATCATTTCCTATATCATTTATTGTACAAATTAACTAGCAGTAGCCAAAGTACAGATTTGCTGTATACTAATTGTCTACCTTCTCCTGGATGTTGTTCCTCCATATACTGTGTCTGTTCATTAGTTATCATCTTATCCATTTTGTTTCCATCTCCTCATTTGCTCAAATTTATGTAACAGAGTTCCATGTGGTACCATGTCAAATGCCTTTGCAAAGTCCAGCAGCATCATTGGATGAAGGAAATACCAAAGCTGTTTCCTTTATCCAACTCAGTTATCACTTTATTATTAAAAGTGTGCAAATTACTGAGTTTCAAGACCCATCTTTCTTTCACAAAACCATACTCCCACTCTCCATAGAATATATTCCTGTCTGCTCATACCTGAATTCTGGCTTTTACCAAATTCTCCAATCAATACCATAACCCTTTGAGCAGTAAGGCTGTGTTTGTGTGTGTCACCATGCTTCTTTTCCAAAAACTATTTTGCAAAGTGGTGGTGCTGCATCTCTTAGCATTCTTTCCAATTTTTTGTCATGCATCCTTACAGCATAAGAAGGTTAGCACTTGGCAATAATCCAATTCAAGATGGCTGCCCACTGAAAGCACACAGCTATTACTGCTGAGGGAAGTAAACAAGGTTCAGATAATAATTTTAAATGCAGTTATGTGTTTGATAGTGTGATTGTGTTTCGACTAGATTCGAGTCAGATTATGACTTCAGAAAAGTAACAGGGTGCAAGATAGTGGCTTTGCATGAATGTGTGTATTTGATAATGCTAAAAAAAGTTGACAATAGTGCTGCTAAAGTAATTGATAAAGTGTTGCTGATGAGAATAGTTGCCAATAACTATGTGATTATTGGCAATTCAGGTAATAATACCTCACTGTTCTGCAGCAATGAAGGAGCAGTGAGCAATGATTTCTTGTTTTTGGGTTTATCAGCCCAAAAATAAGAAAATAAGGACTGAATGGACCCCCAAAAAATTATTTTTGTGGAACAACAAGTTGATAATTAATGAAAGTAAATGTGATAACTGCACTGTCAATGAAAAGTCAACTGAGTGATGACTATTTTTTGACAGTGAACTTGTAATAATAAAAAAAAAAATCCTACTGAGACTAATAATTATTGTGATTTCTGATGGTTATGAGGAAAGGATTTGCTAGTAAAAGATTAGAGCCTGTATAAGACAAAAATAGAACAAATCTGAGCAGAATTGTCCCATTTTGAACAGACTAAATGGATTAAGTTTTTCTTCAATTTTAACCCATGGATCTGGGGATTGAGTTAGAAATAAAATATTTGATCAAAGATAATCATATTGAAAATAAAGATATTAGGAAGGAACTTGACATTGTTAGCATCCAGAAATATGTGTGAATATCTTATTGCAGGTAGTATGGTCACTTAAACAGAATGCTACTAATAATCATGGCAGCCCAGATCTATAACAAACAACCTCTACCTTCTCTAAGATAGCAAGCAACCTGGAACCTTCAAATCTGGAAGAAGAGACAATCTCTGACATCTGCTTTATCACCACTATCAACCTCAATTATTGAATTTTCATTCAATAATTGAGGCTGACAGTGTTATTTATGCTTATGCTTATTTAAGCATAAGCATAAATAACAGAAAGATATATATATATATATATATATATATATATATATATATGACTAGTGTAGTGTTGACTTGGAATTGGAATATGTTCATGCTTTTTTATATACTGACTGAGATCCGAGAATTAAAATAAATAATGAAATTTATTAAAATACGCAGCATGTTTCATCGAGGTGGCCGACTTCTTCAGGTGTGATAGAACATAGAAAGCCAATAAAAAACACTGTAAAGAAATATTGAGTCACTATAAAACCATAAATTATAAAAATATAAAATCGACTATAAACTACAGTTATTTTGAACTTGAGCTACAGTCCGTGTTAAAGTTCTATTGCTAGAAACCTGTGTGCATGTGATTTCACGAGTGCGCCAATATCTGACAGCAGAGCTGAAAGAGTCAGGCAAATTATAGCTGAGGTTATTGTTTATATGAAGAGGGTCCATGACAATCTTGATTATGTGGCATTCTACTTCGTCATGGCATATGTGCAGGTTTGAAGTTGTTGTCCAGTTTATCTCATGTTGGTGACCTTCATTATTTGTGTTAACCAAAAACAGGACATGGCTCAAGAGGGCACTAGCTCTAGTTCTTTTGTAAATGATGTCTCTTTGGTGTTCCTCAAGACGTAGGAGGATGGACTTTTCCGTTTGGCCATAGTGTGGTTTTCCGCAGTCACATGTGATTTTGTACACACCTGGTTGTAGATGGTTGTGAGCTTGTTTGTGATTGTTTAAACTTGATCTTAGTTTGGGAAGAGTAGAGAAGCACGTTTTTATGTTAAACTTTCTTAAAATTCTACTCAGTTTCTTGGAGAGTGCTGATGTATGGCAAGGATATATATATATATATATCCTTTTATCATCTATATATTTAAATATAACTGTCACAGCAAGGTTTAGTTTTTACTAAAAGGTAAATAAATAATAATAAAATTTTAAAAAATAATAAAAACATTTATGAGAAGCGTTAAGTAACATTACTTTCTCTTGATGGGAATAAACCATCATCAAATTCCTGATATACATCTTCAAGATATGTTCAGAATACTATGATGGCACTACAAGAAAGTTTTACTATTTTTTAAAATTTTATTATTATTTATTTACCTTTTAGTAAAAACTAAACCTTGCTGTGACAGTTATATTTAAATATATACATGATAGAAGGATATATATATATATGTGTGTGTGTGTGTATATATATAAATATTTCTGCTATTTATGCTTATGCTGTTGTTCTATCCCTTAAATCAGTCATACTGACAATGTTCATAAGTTATTGAATGAAAATTCAATAATTGAGGTTGACAGTGGTGGTAAAACAGATGTCAGGTCTTTTCTTCCGGATTTGAAGTTTCAGGTTGCTTGCTATCGTAGAGAAGGTGAAGATTGTTTGTTATCATCCAGTTTAACTGTTGTAGACCTGGGCTGCCATGATTATTGTATTTCCATAATTTGTTGTGAAAGTTGAAATCCCCAAAGATTATGCCAGAATGGACTGGCTTTGGAAGTGCAGGGCTCATCCAGTTGATTAGAGGAGACTTATGTAATTGTAGATTGAGAAGCTGTGCAGATGGTTTCTAGTGAACAAGATAATTATGCAGGAAACTGAACTTAAGGTTAGAAGTATCTTCAGATATGAATTCCTCTTTGAAGAGAATGCAGAACTTCTACGTCAGCCCTTCCTTAACCTTAATGATGAAATATCTATGCCAAAAAATTTGGGAAACTGTCAGTAACTGTATATTTATTTGGAATCCTAATAGTGTAATGATTTACAGCCTTGTGACAAACCATTGTTTTTACCAGTTTTAATTTGTTTTTCAATTTTCCCATTATTTATTCTTTTACACTGAAGATGATTTGTGATAGACAAAACTAAATATCTCCTCTACTCAACTGGGCATGTGAAAATGGCTGTCAGTTCAATGTTAATAAATGTAGAGTTATGCAGCTTGATGTAATGCCATATCCACTGGTACTTTATGTTGTCTGGATTATGCTAGAAGAACCTGATCAGGCTAGGAATGTTGGAGTTTTAGGAGATAAGAATTTGAAGTTATAGATTCATATAGCACTCATTTTGCATCTTTACAGCCTTTTAATGACTTCACTTGGATTACTGCATGCAGGTGTGGTCTCCTGATTTCAGTGGTGATGCTATTACAACGAAGACAGTGGAAAGGAGAGTGTCAAAGATATCAAGATTGGGGAATACAGATGAAAGGCAGGTGAAGAATTTGTGGAAACTAGCAAATAGAAGAAAATACTGAGTAGGTATATTTAAATCAATTATAATACCAGAATGAAACTCACGTAATATATTATTTTATCGAAGTAGAAATTTTGCCTCAGAAATTTTGTCACATAAAGTATCAAAGGCATATTCAGTACAAGAATGCTTAATGGTAATTGAACATTAACAGACAATTCCAAAAGGCACCACCTAAGTAGCTAATGTAAGATAACTAAGAAAAGTCATTAAATTTATTAACTTAAAAAAAAAAAAAAAATTATACAATTAGATTAAGGCTTGCTTTGCTCAGTGGAAGTGGTGCTTGCATCCTCTGCAAGCACCCAATAGGCCACCCAAAATAGACTTCAGTTCAAGTCTAGTTGCAGACTGGAGAAATTTTTTTTAAGCCTATCTTTGACTGGATCCAGAGTCAGTCGATCTCTGGCACGGGAAAGCAGATTTTTTTCCCCTGAAATTCAGGTTTTTTGTCACATAAACTCAAGAAAATCGACCATAGAACCCACATTATTTCAGACAGTAACATATCCTGTCAGGGTTAGGTACCAAGAGATGGCAGCACTTGTTTGCCAGTTTTTTCATTGGTTGCCACTTGTAATAACTGATAGTCTTCGGTCAGCTATCTCTGAGTGGCTATCGGTGGAGATTGAACTGTCCACTCAGTCTCCAAAAGGTAGATAGGGTTAAAAGGCCTCTCCTACTTCCTATAAGGAAATAAAAGGCATTAGCTTATATTTTATTTTTATAAAATAGCGTTAGGTATTGTTACTATTATTACTATTACTTTATTAAGAGAGACTTTCAGGGAGTCAGGGACTCATTGAGGGAGGCCATGTATTACACACACCAACTATCATACTTATTCTTGAATTCATTCACACTGCTTGCACATACTACATCCAATAGCAATCCATTGCAATTGTTCATCACCCTCTACAAGAGAAAAATCTAGCCCTCACCTCTTCTCAGCAGCATTCATTCTCAGCTTCCACGAATGCCCTCTTGTCCTTTCCCCACTCTCCATAATACGAAAAATTCCATCAAAGTCCAAGTGAGGTCTTATTAAGGGTTTGTAAAGAAGCAAAATAACATCCTTATCTTTACATATTAAAGTTCATTTCAGCTGATTAAAATTATCTGATTTAAAAATAGTACTATCTCCCACAAAGAGGATGGACGTATACCATCAGATTTGTTTAAGTTAGGAGAGTGAAATAGAGTTTCATGTTTCTTTATAAAGCCATTCCATGAGGAACCAACTTTCGTGAAGGACTTGTTTTTTCCAATGAACTCTGGCTAGCATTGATAGTATTGTTTAGAGATTTTGAAAGTTTATTTTTCACTTGGTTAGAGTATAATAAATTTAGTTTAATCCTTTAATCCTGGCAATTCCTATAGGTAGAGATGACCTGCTAATGCTTCTGCCTGATATCTCCACTTGGGCCTGGCTCCCACTGAAGAGACCTCAATAAAGGTCGAAACTAGTCTGGGTAGTGGCCCTTCCCTTAATGCATAACATTAGACATATCCGCAAGGAGATGTGTTTTGCATTATAGGAGATACTGAGATAGGAGTGTTGGTAGCTTGCTCCACCTTTGCAACGAGTTGCCCTGGTGTGTACCACCTTAACCCAGTCCTGAAGATACTTTCAGGCGCAAACTTTGTTTGCTCACACTTGGATAAAGGATTAAACTAAATTTATTATGTTTAGAGATTGTTGATTTTATTTCATCTCTAGAAAGAGATTTTTTAACTCTGAGTGTTAATTACTTACACAAGAGTTAAATTCTGATTGGTGCAATGACTTTTAGCTATTTCTTCTATCATCATCAAATTCCTGACATGTAACCTCAAGGAATGTACAGTATATGATATTACTACGTGAAAAATTTGCATCATTACTAACTTCCTATCTACAATTTTTCTCCAAATCAATCTGTTACCTGTCAAGACTCCAACATTATCAGATCTTATATTTCTGCCTTCTAAGGCAATTTTTACTGTATCAATCCATCTATATCTTGGTCTTCTTCTAGGTCTTTTTCCTGCCAGCCTGGAAGAGAACACTTGTTTTGCTATCTTTCCTCTTCCATTCTGTTTAAGTGACCAGGAATGAGATTAGTTCTGCTAACACATTCCTGGATGCTAATAATGTAAAAATGATGGTGTAATGTCCCTATCGCTAATATAATTACTCTTTTAGTCTTTTATTCAAATTCTCGTTCAACACTTTCTCAGGTATCATGTGGTACCCCTGTATAACAATGGAATTGCCCCAGGGCTGAGCCAATACCAGAGTATCTGAGATCAACCTCTCATAAAACACTAAGAAATTAATTTTTTCGCTGCACCACTTAGCGCTTTTAGATTAAATAATAATATCAATCAAGAGGTGATCTCTAGATAGTATTTAAGTGATACCTTGACCTTTACAGACGTGACCAAAATCTCTTCCTTCTAATTTCCTGTCTAGGTTCATGTTAATTTTTATAAGCGGTGCATCGGATTCCAAAATCACAGATAGACTTAATTGTATTCAAAAGCAAGGTTTATTAGATACTATAATTATATACATGCAGTACATGTAAACTCAAATCTCAATCTAAAAAAGTTCCTGACATACAGGTTAGCATTAAAACATTCCAATTTTACAAGGATATTCAGCCTGACTATTGTTAATATTTACAGTATAAATCTTGTCAACATTGAGACACCTAAATTATGCATAATAATCTCAATAATTCCTTTCTAATCCAGTTTCAATCAAACCACTCAAAATAGCATCTATATCTTTTACAATCTTGTCATTAATAGCAATTCTTTACGCTGAACTTTATCATAACCTCCTTAAACATATAATAGCATCTATATCTTTTACAATCTTGTCATTAATAACAATCCCTTACTCTGAACTTTATCATAACCTCTTTAAACATATAACGTAATTCGATCACAGTAGGAGACAGTAAATATATGGAAATTTTCTCAGGATCACTACAGTTAAGTTCTATATAATATTATTAATGTTCCTTCCTTAGATTCACAGCGCGGTACAAATCCTTTCATTCATAGTTAATAATTACTATAAAGTCTACTTATCTATCTTGAACTGCATCACATTAAGAGGTCCTCAGGAATCTCTCTCTCCTTAATCGAAACATCCATGGGTTCCTATCTGGCTTTCTGTGGGCGGCCAGACTTACTTTCTGTGGAGATACGACCTTCTAGTTCCGGCGATGCCCCTATCAAAACCCTCTGGAGTGGAGGTGCTGCCACCCTTCACCCGCTCATGACACTGCGAGACCAACACCAGGAGATCAGGAACAAAAAAGCCTCGTGTGGGGGGTGCTTGACCCTTATATTTCGCCTTAGTTCCCGGCAATTCTCGCACTCCGTGATGTCACCTAGCGCTTTCATGTAGGTCGACGTCACAGCAGCCAGCTTTCTCCACTACGTTTTTTCGTGCACTGTCGGCATGTGAATGCCTGGGGCAAACCGCTTCCCTCACGTTACTGCTGCCTGACCTTTGGACTTACATCCCCTTTACAGTTTGTACAAATCATTCTATAACTTCTAGTACTTATTGCTTTAACAAAATGTTAAATGTTTACACTTCCACTATTATTTATACTAACTAGTGAGTAGTCCCTCGTTGAAATATTATATGAATAACTATTTGTTTTCTTTTAGTTTGAAATATTTGATATATCTACAAAGCAGTATTTTGATACCTAGAGACAAGCATGTTATAATGTTTCTTATTGTGTGTTCGCTCTTTTATACAATGATAAGATGAAATATCTCATGTTCCAACTTATCAGGGTATAACAATGGTACAACATGACTATTTCTTTCAGAATCCAGAAAATCACTGATTCATGACCAAAATAAAAAATATATATACATTTAATGAAACTAAAACAATATATACACTTTAAATAAAATTACATAAAAAAAAAAAACTGAATCCATGGCCTTCTAAAATAAATCTACACATTAGATTTTCTTATCCAAAATTATTAAAATCATTCATTCTCTGACTCTGTCAATTATTGGATTGTTTTGACATATACTTAATCACATCTACCAGACTAAACACCTTATTTTCACAACAACAAAAATGTTCATTAGAGTCAATTTCTTTGTTAGGCCCTTTCCAAAAATATAAAATTTGTCTTCTTCTTTTCCACGGGATCTTTTTTTTTTTATCTCCCTTATTTAGCAGACAATATTATTCCTCCTGTCTCACTGAAGTATAAATATTCTTACCTCTTGTAGTTCTATTTTTCACACAATTTTCTAATTTTTGTACCAGAGAAAGAATTTTCTTCTACTACTTCATAAACAGCATATCTAAGTTGAGCTCTTCATCTTAAGCCACTTTGCAGTTTTAAATTTCACCAATTGCTCTTTCCATTGTAATCTGGTGTCTTTAGAAATAAATGATTATTAGAATGGATTTAGAGAAGGACGATCATGTATAGACCCAGCCTTTTGCCTAAAATTAATAATAGAGAAAAGAAGAGAATACAATTTAGAAATACATATTGTTTATTAACTTTGAAAAAGCATTTGACAAAGTTAAAAGAAACATATTATTTAACATATTAAAAGAAAGACAAATACCAAATAATATCCTAAAAGCTATCACAAGTAGATATGAAAATAATCAAATACAAATAAGATTAAATCATGAGCTATCATATATGAGAGAGATAAACCAAGGGGTCAGACAGGGATGTCCCCTCTCAGCAACTCTTTTTAATATCTACTTAAATGAAATAATAATAAAATGGAATAAAAATTTACACCAAGGAATTGAACTTTCTTCTACAGTAAACTTAAACACTCTCCTCTTTGCCGACGATCAAATAATAATTTCAAATTCTGAAGATAAACTACAGAAAGCTATTTTAGATCTAAATGAGATATCCAAAGATTATGGTATGATAATATCAACAGAAAAATCAAAAACTATGGCCTTTAAAGGACAAGATCCAGCAAGAACAAAAATAGTAATAGATAATAAGATCTTAGAACAGGTGAATTCATTTAATTACCTAGGATGCATGATCACATATGAAAATGAAAAAGGTATAAACGTAAAAATTGCAAAATATTTAAAAATAACAGGTGTAATTAACTCTATATTTAAACAAACCTAGTTCAAAAACAAACCAGACTAAAAGTATACAATACATTAGCCCTACCAGTCTTAATGTATGGAAGCGAAATCTGGACAATAAAACAAAAAGACAAACAAAGATTAACAACAGCAGAAATGAAGTTTATGAGAAAAACTACAAAGTATACCCTATTTGATCACAAAAGAAATGAAGAAATTATGAAAGAATTAAACCAAGAACCAATAATAGAAATTAAAAAATATAAACATAAATGGATGGAACACATTCAAAGAATGAAAACAGAAAGATTACCAAAACAAGCCTTAAAGTACAAGCCATTAGGAAAAAGAAAAGCAGGATGTCCTCTTAAACGATTCAACGATGACTTCTAAGGCCGAAACAGGCCATGCTAGGAATAAATCCTTGATACGCATGATGATGATGATGATCTGGTGTCTTTAAGACACCAAATGAAACTTTCCATTCAGCGTTTCCTCGAACATTCAATTAGAACGTCGATTTCAATATTTTCTTTTATTTACTAAATACTTGTTAACAGTCTCAATTCCTCCAGTTTAAAGGCTCGCAGTTCTATGATTCCTTTTTAGAATCTTCTATTAATATTCTCCTGACTGTCACGTAAAACTTAAAAATTTCCTAAGAACACAATTTCTTCGATCTGCATTGTTAAACTTCCATTAGCTCTTTCTCTTGTTTATCTCTGATACCTAACTCTCTCTCTCTCTCTCTCTCAGCTATCATCACCCATCAAACTCCTTGGTGAGCATGTGCATTCCATGTAAACGGCAAGCGAGAAGCTAAGTATAATTGCTGACACATTGTCTCCACTAATGTAATGAGAATGTCTTTACAAAACACAGCACTTAATAATTTTAAATTACAATAAAAAGCATTGAAAGTAATAGAATTATGAGAAAAATTTTCAGAATCTAGTAAATATATCAATTTCAAATAGTTTACATTTCATTTTTACAATGACAATATCAATAATGGGCACATCGCAAGTGCTGATGTACATGTCACGAAACCAAAACTAATAATATATTATTGTAAAAAAAAGAGATTCATAATTGTAAATTATGATTATTTTTACAGTATGCTCTGCAAGCCAGATTATTCAGGCTCATCGTATTGAATATAAGACTTGTGCTGTTTTAGCTGAATAAAAGCAGATCTTTCTGTTTGTCTGAAATCAGATAACCCACTAGAGCAAGGAATCTGGTAGATGCCTGTATAATTGAGATGTAGAAGCTTGTTTTGGGGAGAAGTGAGAAAGGTGGAGATTTTTCTGATGTGGTGAAAGGCAACAAAAATATTCAGTGGTTTTAAAACTTTTGCTGTGCATTCACTAATGCCTTGTGCATAAGGGATAGGAATACAAGTTATTTCTTCTGTATTTGAAGAGGTAGAGATAAGAAAATTATCAGCTGTACGAAGCTAAAAAATCTCTAGGTCCTCTTATATAGAGAAATTGCTTATATCAAGAACGCCTTCTTGATATAATGTATTAGTGGCTGAAATTTTTAACACTATTTTGTGTATCCTCAACTTCATACCCAAATGTTTTTAATGCTTCTCGTGATAATATTTCCGGCCATCCACTAACAGAGAATGAACTTTTTTTTTTTATCAAATGGATATGATTTCACCATCACTCCCAATAAGATACCCCTTATTGATTTTTTTTTCATAGCATAGACAGAGGTATTCGATCCTTATCTCAAAAAACAGCTAACAGGACTTGTTTGAATGTGCAAAAATTCTTTATAATGTCAGGCCTCTGCATCGTAATATCTTTTTGTCTGAATTTAAAGCACTGAAATCATTGAAGAGTAATAATAATTTAATTATTACAAAAGCTGTTGTTGTTCAAGATAGATTAAAATGTCTCTATTACTCTGAGACTATTCAACTTACAGATCCCTCACATCTGATTCTACCTGTTGTCAATTAAACAGACTTAATTCTCTTAATGATAATGTATCTACTTGCAATGAAAATCAAAAGAAAAAACTTAATGTTCATTGGTCATTCACCTACATTGTATGGTCTTCCCAAAGTTCATAAACTTGGTATTCCATTAAGACCAGTGATAGACTGTATGGGATGTCCCACATATAAAATTTCAAAATTCGTATCTAATTTACTTCTTCAACTTAAAGAACTGCTACTTATATAAAAAATATGTTATATATAAAAATAAAATTTTTGGATCTTCATTTCGATGCTTCAGATATTATGATTCATTTAAATGTTGTTTCCTTATTTACTAATGTTCCTATATAATAAGGTTTAGTTTAGACATCTTAGCAAGTTTGGACGTCATCATCAAATTCCTGCCATGTACCCTCAAGGGGTGTACAGGATATGACAGTACTACATGAAAAAATTACATCATTACTAACTTCCTATCTACAATTTTCCTCCAAATCAGTCTGTTACTTGTCAAGACTCCAACATTATCAGATCTTATATTTCTATCGTCTAAAGCACTTTGTACCGTATCAATCCACCTATATCTTGGTCTTCCTCTGGGTCGTTTTGCGGCCAACCTGGCAGAGAACACTTGTTTTGCTAATCTTTCCTCGCCCATTCTGTTTAAGTGACCATACCACCTGAGATTAGCTCTGCTAACACATTCCTGGATGCTGACAATGTCAAGTTCTTTCGTAATATCCTCGTTTTTAATATGATATTGCCATTGATGCCATCTGTTCACACCTATAATCTTTCTCAGGACTCTCATATCTGTGGTCTCTAGTCTTTGGTCAAGTGTTTTACTTCTGACCCAGCTCTCAGATCCATAAGTTAAAACTGGTTTGAACACTGTCTTGTATACAGCTAATTTAGTGTTCCGACTAATTTCTCTCTTATTTCATATGAATTTATTCAATTGACTTCCCACCATACCAGCTTTGCTGATTCTGTTGTCTATTTCTATATTTAATTTACCATCTTCAGTAAAAATCGTGCCTAAATAGCTGAAATGATTTACTTGTTCCACAGGTTCTCGATTCACAACACAGTTGACATTTTCAATGATTCTGCCTATTTTCATTGTCTTTGTCTTTTTATTGCTGACCTTCATACCATATCTATTACAACAGCTATTCAATTTAGTCAGAGAATCTTGCAGACTTGTAGCGGATTTATTTAAAAGTATAACATCATCCGCATAAAGCAAAGAACTGATATTAACATCTCCAATTTGGATATCATGTTTAATACCACTTTCCTTCATAATGTGATCCATATAGATAATGAATAACAGAGGGGATAATGTACATCCTTGTCTCACACCAGATTTAACATTAAACCATCTTCCTGTACTTCCTTCAAATCTAACTGCTGACTTACAACTCAAATAAAGACTAAGTATTGCTTGATATAATGCCCCATTGACACCATATAACTGCAGCGTATTGAATAGCTTCTCTCTTTGCACCTTGTCATATGCCTTTCCCAAATCGACAAAACTGAAATACAGATCTTTGTTATATTCCCATGCTTTCTCGACTATTTGTCATAAAGTGAAGATCTGATCCTGACAGCCTCTATTTGGCCTGAATCCGGCTTGTTCTTCACCAAGCTTTTCTTCCACAATTCTTCTCAACCGTTTCTCAAGTATACTTGCATAGATCTTGCCAGGAACACTCAGTAGGGAAATACCTCTGTAATTCTCACATTCAGTTTTATTTCCCTTTTTAGATATGGGTGCTATGAGAGCTCTACTCCAATCATCGGGAATTCGTCCCTCTGTCCAGGCTTTCTGAACTATGCAGTCCAGCCACTGTAAGACTCTTATACCACCATATTTCAGCATTTCTGGTCGAATATCATCTACTTTTTACATGTCTACATGCCTTTCTACATTTCAAGCCTTTGATAGCTTTTTCTACTTCAAGTTTGGATATATATTCCTGACTGCATGCCTGGTCAGTGTTTTTTACCACTTTGCTGTCATCACTGTTTGTTTCATTTAGCAGTTTTTCAAAGTAATTACTCCATACTTCAAGGATATCTTTTTCTCCTGTTTTCATGTCACCTTTATCATCTCTAACTCCTTTTACAGGCACTCTTGCCTCCATTCTTAAGCTTCTTCAACAACCTCCAGAATATTTTGCCACATTCTTGATATTTATTTTCTATATTCTTGCCAAAGTCCTCCCATGACTTTTGTTTAGCTGGTTTTACACAGTGTTTAGCATTCTTGCATTTGTCTCTATATTCTGTAAGAGCACAAGTTGACTTATTTACCAGGAACTTTTGATATGCTTTCTTCTTTTCCTTCACTGCCTCTTTAACTTCCTGTGTCCACCAGGGAGTTCTGATTTTTTTATCCTTACAGACAACCTCACCACATGCCTCTCTGGCAGAATCAATCAATGTTTTCTTCAGAGTTTGCCACTGAATCTCCAAGGTTTGATTCGTGTTCTCAAACTCTTTCATTTTGTCTTCAATAATCTTTGTGTATTTTAGTCTACAGTTCACATCTGAGAGCTGCTCAAATTTTATTCGCTTTAAAACTTTCTTACATGTTATTCTTTTCAATATGAAATTCAATTTTATCCTGCTCAAGACTAAATAGTGATCACTTCCAATTTCAAATCCTCTGTATACTCTGGTGTCCTGCACCAGGGAGAAAACATCACTATCAACAATAACATAGTCAAGGAGACTTTTCTTATTCCTAGCCTCTTCTCTCCATGTGAATTCGTGCACATTTTTACGTTGGAACATGGTGTTAGTAATAACCAGTCCATGTCCTGAGCAGAAATCCAACAGATATTTGCCATTATTATTAGCTTTGCTCTTTTCTCCAAATTTTCCCAAAATATTTTTGTATGTCTCACAATCATTTCCTACTCTGCTATTTAGATCCCCAACAAGGACCAACTTTTCATTTTTCATTGTGTCAGTTGCTTTTTCTAAAGCCTCAAAAAATTCCTCCACTTCTACCTTAGTAGAACCTTCTGTGGGACCATAGGCACAAATAAGTCTCATTGTCCAGTTCCCCATTCTCATATTTGCCCACTTTACTCTACTTGAGACTGACTGCCATTCAAGAAGATTAGCGTCGTATTTTGTGTTGAATACTATGGCTACTCCTTCTTTTCCTTGATTGTCATTGCGTGAATATAACATTTTGTATTTATTGCTCAGAAAGATCTCACCAGTTTTGGTCTTTTTTGTTTCAGTCACCCCTGTTATGTAGATCTGGTACTTATCTAATTCCTCAGCTAGCTCCATTTCTTTGCCATTCAGGCTTCTTACGTTGATAGTACCGATCTTTAACTCTGGTGATGTTGAGTTGGGGTTTGTTTTCAGATTTGTTCCAGTAGCTGACTTTTCACTGTTCACCCTGGTTCCCTGGCGAAAACAACGGGGGCCTTGTTTAACCGGGTGACGCCCCAGCCGGAATGAAATTTTGGCATGTTGTACCATCATTTTTTATTTTGGTTTAACCAATAAGAATACAATTTGGTCGGCTAAATCCCAAATTGCCAGCCCATCCTCGTCCGTTCAGTATCCAAGTAGATACCCAACAGGGTACACCACGAGAAGGTGAGGATTGGACATTTGGTCAGAAGCCCTGGTCGGTTCTCCACATTCCTTTAAAGTCTATGTGGAGGTCTCCTCTCAGTTATACAGCTTTGACCCTTATGCACCCTAAGTTTGGACGTTATCAGCCTATTTACAAATGTTCCAAGAAAGGAAACTGAATCTCCTTGAAGACCTCTTTCCTCTGGACATCGTAGAGCTTTATAAATATTGTATAAATAATACTTTTTTCATATATCAAGACAAAATTTGGGAACAAAAAAAAAGGATTGGCTATGGGCTCTTCCCTCTCTCCGGCTTTTGCTAACCTATTTATGGAACATTTTGAAAATAATGCTTTAATCAATTATCATAAAAAAACAAAAATTTAGCTACACTATGTAGACAACATTTTCATCATTTGGCCAGGAACAGCAGATGAACTCATTGCTTTCAAAAATTATTACCTGAATAATTTACATAAGAATATAAAATTTACTTTAGAACAAGAAGAACTTAGAAAACTTCCTTTTCTTGACATCCTTTTAGAAGTCAATGAAAAAGATAATAAACTTTCTTTCTCAATATATAGAAAACTCACCAACACAGGAAGTTTTCTTAATGTGGCCTCACACCACTACCATTTGCAAAAAATAGGTCTAATAAAAACCTTGAGGGACAGAGCTTATAATATTTCCAGCACAGAAAAACAGAGAAATGAAGAATTGGAATATTTAACACAGATCCTCAAAAAAAATGGTTATGAACCCAAGACTATCAAAAAAATCCTCCACACATCTTTTACAAGCATCCCACAGAAACAAGATTTCAAAAATGCCATCATGCTTCCATATATCAAGAATGTTACAGACAAGATGGCTAAATTACTAAACAAACATAACATCAAAGTAGCTTTTCTGCCGCTGGAAAAAATTTCAAGGTTTCTATATCCCCCGAAACCTTCACATCATCCTTTAAAAAAACTAGGTGTTTATAAAATTTATTGTTCTTGCGGCATCTGCTACGTAGGACAGACAAGAAGATCTGGGGAAATACGCATGAACGAACACCAAAAGGATGTACAAAACTGAAGAGAACACAAAGCAGGTCTAGCTTTCCATACCACTTCCACCGGCCACAGTACTCTGGCAGAAAACAAACGTGTCTTATATAGAAAAAAACTGTTACATAAGGAAATTTAAAGAAGCTGCAAACATGCTTAGAATTCCAACAGAATGCAATAAAAACCAAGGCTTAATTCTACACCAAGTTTGGTCAGCTTTGATAAAAAAATATACCTCAGTCAGACCTCGGACATTATGATCATGAATAACAGAACGTGGCATCATCCAGCATTGTTTAAACTTAGCACTGCTTTGAATCTGGATTCTGATTTTTTAATTTTATAAACAGTCAGACAGCTACAACTGTATAGTATGAACTATTAATTTCTCTTTTTTGTTGTTTTAACTTTCAGTTACCTTTTACCCCTGAAGATGTAAGTTAAACCACTTACGAAACTTGTCAAGTTTTATTTCTTTATTGTGCTTTTAGCTTAATAAAAAAAAAAATGTGGTCCAATTACCAGAATATACCTTATGAACTTCTAAACCACAGAACCCTCCACTTACAAGTTTAGTTTAATCCTTTATCCAAGTGTAAGCAAACAAAGTTTGTGCCTGGAGTATCTTCAGGACTGAGGCAACTCGTGGTAAAGGTGGACTAAGCTTTCATCACTGTCTTAGTATCTCCCATAATGCAAAGCACATCTCCTTGCAGACATGTATAATGCTATGCATTAAGGGCGACTACCCAGACTCGTTTCGACCTTTATTGAGGTCTCGTCAGTGGGAGCCAGACCCAGAGGTGGTGATACTAAGGTGGAAGTAATGGAGAAGTCATATTTACCTATACGAGTTGCCAAAAGGTGTCTCACCTTATTATTAAATTACTCTGGATTAGAGAAGGATGTTGGAAGTTTTTTCCCACTAATGGTTATATGGATTCTTTCATCAAAAGACCTTTGAACAGTTTTGGTATCTCTACCTCTTCAAATAGAAGAGGTAGAAGAAGAAATAATTTGTATTCCTTATTTGCAAAGCATTAGTGAATGCATAGCAAAAGCTTTAAAACTGAATAATTTTGTTACCTTTTGCCTCATCAGAAAAATCTCCACATCTCAATTATCAACTACCAGATTCCTTGCTCTTGTTGGTTATCTTATTTCAGACAAACAGGAAGATCTGCTTTTATTTGGCTAGAAAAACACAAGTCTTATATTCAGTACCTTGAGCCTGAACAGTCTGGACTTGCAGAACATGCTATCAGCACTAGACATAGAGTTCATTGGAGAAAGACAAAAGTCCTTCACAAAAACTCTCCTCATTTAAACACAACCGATGGTCTACGTCTATTCCCCCTTTGTGGGAGATAGTACTTTTTAAATTAGCTAATCTTTCTTAACTTTATTTTATCTAATTGTGTGTGTATATATATATATATATATATATATATATTATAAGTTACAAAATTTAATGATTTTTTTCAGTTATCTTACATTAGCTACTTAGGTGGCTCCTTTTGGAATTATTTATTAATGTTCAGTTACCATTAAGCATTCTTGTACAGAAGATGCTTTGATACTTAGGCAAAAATTCTACATTAATAAAAAAAAATATATTACACGAGTTTCATTCTAGTATTATAATTTATTTAAATAGTGGTAATGTAATTGAGACTTACGAACTTCTGGAAGGGAGAATAGCACACCAGCAAATAGAATTTTTCATTTTACGGAGATTGGAAAGAAATGGAAATCCATGTATGTTGATAATGAATGCAGTCTAGAAGTGGGAGAGAGCTAGATCTTTTTCTCATAGAGTGACCGGAATAGATTGCCTTTGGATGTGGAGAGTGTAGGTAATGTCAGGGTCGGCAGAAGCGGGCATTCAGAGCATGCGGGCGCTACTACGAAGGGGGCGCCGCTGCCGGTGCACGGTTCATAAGTTCATTTTTAAGAAACAAAATTTTTATCATAAAAACAAAAAATTCTTAGAATGATCAATATTTAAATAAACAAGGCCGGATACACTGAATAAAAATTTTAAAAAATTGTATATAATCCTTTTAAAGTTCGTAAAAAATTTAACATTGAAACAGCCATCAGAAACATGTTGGGAAAGTAAAATTAATGCAATCCGCCCCTCTATGATATCAGTTAGGAGAAATTTACGATGCACTTTTTGAAATTTTAAATAATGAAAATTTTAATAAAGAAACTCAGCATGAAGCACAAACATTATGTGCTAAAATAAAGGACTACAAATTTATTTGCTTTCTTATAACATGGCATGATTTACTTAACAGAATAAACCCTGTGAGTAAAATGCTTCAAGACAAAAATATGAACATTACACTTGCTTTAGAATCTATCGAAAACTTTAAAATATTCTTGCAAGAGTATCGATCAGATACAAATTTTAAAAAAGTTCTAAAAACGGCAAAAGAACTGTGTGAAGAGGTGGATGGTGGGGAACAAGAATTTAAAAGTGGTACGGAAGTTCGACGACGAAAGAAGACACGACAATTTGACTACGAGCATCATGACAAAACGCCACAATCGCCAGAAGATAAATTTAGGGTGAATGTGTTTTATACACTTCTAGACGTTGTAATGTGTTCGTTAATAGAACGTTTTGAACAACTAAAAACATATTATGATAATTTCAATTTCTTGTATAGATTACTACAAATTAATAATGAAGATTTACAAAAAAATTGTGACGATTTAGAGATTCTCTTGAAGGATGGCGATTAATTAAAAAAATTTCAAGTATATTTATGTAATCTAATTTATTTTCTGTAAAGATGTTTTTTTTGAATACTTATATTAAATGCTCTAATTATTTCTGAATTCTTTTCTTGTTTTCTCATCTATCTTGAATTTCTTTTATTTTCCTAAAAGATAGTTCCACTTATAAAAATTAAATGCAAGAATTTTTTAAACTTTAGTTCAAATAAATTTTAACTTTAATTAAAATTCATTTTAATTTTGTTAGCGATTCAGGTCGGTGAGAAGGCTATCATCCCTGTATCATTATATTCAACGATTAAAGTGAAGTGGCTTATCAAAATTTGCTTTCACTTTTGAGAATTTTTTGAATATTTGGGTTTTTAACGATTATCATGCCTAGTCAACAACCCCGGTTCGTTACATTTAGCGAACCAACCAATGTGTGGCTGTTCTGTCAAAATTTATTTAAGAAATTTCAAATAAGTTAAATTTTTATTATCGTAAAAGAACCACACATGCCCAGATTGTTACAGGGGCGCTTAAATAGAAATTACATGCGGACGACAAAGACTCTAGCACCGGCACTGGGTAATGTTAATGAATTCAAGGAAAGGTATGACATTGACAGCTGGTGCAGATGATATACAACCTCTCTCGATTAGTCCCTGCCTGGTGGTTTTCTTAATAATAATAATCTTATTAAAATATCTTTATGGTGGTTTGCATATGTTATCTGAAATCAAAATATCTGAGTTCAATGGCAAGTTCGTAATTAAAACAAATAGCTCTGACTTTATCTTTGTTTTGAGTATGTCATAATTGTAATGGATGATGGTGCGACTGTTTATATAGGGTATGTTTATGTAGTTTCCTATAAACGAAAGGTAATAAACCATTTGGAAAACTAAGAGATGTCTTCCCTTCCACAAAGTGGGGGGGGGTGACAGTTGTTAGTTTCTTTTTCTGTTGTGAAGTGTTTGGTGGCTGTTTAAATGCATTAAAAAGTATCTAATATGTTTTGGCCATGAAGTTAAATAGAAGCTCATTAACATAGCCATACTTGATTGATAACTGTTTATATATTTTTATCTCTTTCCATACATGTATATATGTATGGTGTGGAGTTTGTGGATGAATAGAATGAGTTTGATGGCAGGAAAGATTTACATAGGACAGGTGGTTTGCATTTTTATGGATTTGAAGTCAGATGTCTACAAGAAAGTATTGTTCAGTGAGAGTTCATAAGTGTAGAATCAGGGAAATAGAATGTTTGGGGACAGGTGAGTATGAGTTTAGGCAACCTGGAAATTAGTAAGTGGTACAGATCACATGATGCTGAATGTGACTCCCTAAATTCTTAACATTAGTGGGTTAATCAACACTGGGTGTAAGGGAGGTGATGGGATTAAGGGGTAGTGCAGTTTATGTATACTAATACCAGAAGTATTCAGAATAAGGGTGCGGAGTTTTTGACATTGGTTAGCTCAACTTGACAAGAGGTTATAGACATTAGTGAGATGCGGTTGGCTGAGGATAATGTAAGGGCTGGAATGAAGGGAATATGGTATTTTCAGAGAAAACAGAGGAGACAAAATGGGGGGGGGGGGATGCTAATTGATGGTAGCAGAATAGTTGAAAACAAAAAGAGTAGACATACATCAGGAGAATAAAGATGCAGAGGACAGTTTATTTGAGGCTATCTGGTGTGATATAGAGGTCAACAGAATGAAATATATATATATATATATATATATATATATATATATATAATTATTTGCTGATGTAATCCAGGGGATATAAGGGAGAATGGAGATGGCATGCATTGGCAAATTAGCATTATGAGTGCAGGTCAAGTAATTATGAGAGGTTTCAACTATGGGACATAGATTGGGAGGAGGAATAGTCACAGAGAGGGAAGGAAATGGAACTTTTACAGCTGCTAAGAGATAATTACCAGAGACAGCATGTATTGCAGAGGACAGAGGACACAAGGTATGAGTGTGTTGGATTTAGTCATATCATCAGAGAACTAAACAGCAACCACTCTAGCCACACTACCTCTGCTTGGAGAAAGAGAATTAATCTTGACTTGAGAAAGATTGCTAGACATGCAGATTTATTTATTTTATTTATCTTATGGCAATCTACATACAGTTATAAAAGTACATTTACTAAAATAAAGAATCAAAAGGCTTTATTTCAGCGATGCAAAATTATCTAAATTAAGTGGATATTAAATCCAACATCATTTCAAAGTCGAATACAGAAACTATAAAAGTTTCGTGTGAAAAATGACCAGAGTGCTAGCGGGAATACACCGCCGCCATACTACGAGTTGCCCTAGCTGAACCGTATAGGTGACGATGAACGCTGTGAGCATCTGTATATTCATCTCTTATTGGTTCATTATAAGGTTTCACTAGCCTGACAGCTGTTTCAAACTCATTGGTTTTCGTCAGAGACTAGGCAGAAACTTGGAGAGCAAAAACTCTCAGTACTAAGGAACTCGAAGCTTTGGAGAGGTGTATTTTCTGTAAGCGAACTCTCGGTCTGTGCGTAAAGTATTTACTAAAATAAAGAGCCAGAAGGCTTCACTTCGGCAATGCAAAATTATCTAAATTAAGTGGATATTAAATCCAACATCATATCAAAGCCGAATACAGAAACTATTAAAGTTCGGTTTAATATCCACATAATTTAGATAATTTTGCATCACCGAAGAGAAACCTTTTGGCTCTTTATTTTAGTAAATACTTTATGCACCAACCGAGAGTTCGCTTATGGAAAATACACCTCTCCAATGTTTCGAGTTCCTTAGTACTGAGAGTTTCTGCTCTCTAGGTTTCTGCTTTGAGAAATTCGAGAAATATCTGCACTGATATTTCTCAAATTTCTTCTCGAAACACTCAACACTAAAAGTCTCATTATTGCCTCAGTTCCTTCAAAAAAAATTGACTAATGTATCCATTGCACCTTGAGCTTGGGAGATTGTCCACACTAATTTTGATTCATTTTTCATCATGGTTATCATCATCATCTTTATCACCTTTGTTGAGTACAGCTTCTGTGATGTTACTCTCAATAGGAAAACACTAGTTAACAAGTTATCAATTCATGCAAATTCATTGATCTCATTATTATTATTATTATCATTATGTGACACCTCCAAGAACTCATCGAGGGAGGGCCCCTATTCTACACCTCTCAACCACCAACTACAATGAACCACAACTACACCAACACTGTCTACTGCCAATAACCACCACTAGTATTTTCACAGACAATCACGACCATCCATGCCCATTGTGGGATTCAAACTTGCAGCCTTTTCGCTGGAGAGCAGATATGCTAACCACTCGGCCAACCAGGCCTATGACCATTTAAATAATGATCATCATCATAGTTTATTCACAATATGATACTGTGAAAAGGAAAAAGAGATTTACATTAAAAATTAAAGATTGCAAATTATGGTCTTCCAAGTCTTTCTATCTTGAGCTAACTGGTAGATGTCAGATGGAGTTTTACAGTTCAGCCTATTGATGGTTTCACAGATGTATTGCCAAAATTGTTTGCATGGTCTTCCTCTATGGTGATCGCCATCTTCTGGTTTGTACAGGATGAGGGATTCCAAAAACGGTGAGACTTCAGGATGTCTAAGTTGATGTCCAAGCTATCCAAGTTGTAGTTTTTTGACTATATTGACAAGTGGTTCTTGCTTAGCCAGATTGAGCACAGCAGAGTTAGTGACATGGTCCATCCAAGTGTATCCAAGGGTCAGTCTGAGACAGGTAGTTCCAAAGAAGTTAATTAGTTCTGTAGGTTTTTTGTGCTTATTGTCCAGGTTTGAGAACCATACAAGAAGATTGATCTACTGGTTGCATGGTATAGTCTTAATTTTGTCTTTAATGATATTAATGATAATTTCCAGATGGGGTAGAATTTGTTATGGAAGACTAGAACCTGTTTAAGAAGCTGTTTGCATTTTTCTAATATCATTTTCTGTATTGTATGTAATCCAAGATATTGAAAGCCCTTTACTCCTTCTAAGGTTTACTCTTTCTGAGTAATTGTAAGTTGCTTTTTTTTCGTTTTTTTTTTTTTCCCGTCATCTTCATCTATGATTGAAATTCTATTTGAATTTAATTTTGATCTCTTGAACTAGTTGGATATGGTTGTCAGAGTGACATTGTTCCATACATTGTTCAATAAATGTATACAGCATCCAATATCGATATAGACTTATTAAGTTTCTGTTTTATTTGACAGATTAAATGTAGAACTACAAATCTTTAAAATCCTTTCAAAATATATAAAATTCTTTCAAACTCTTGATGGTTGTGAAATTGATGTTGCATTAGTTTACAGTTATTTACAGTGTAAATCACAAAAAAACAAAGTTTTTAACAATTTTCTGATAACAGTTTTTTTTTTTTTTAAATCAATTCCTGTCATATTTGAGCATAGGAGTTAAAGAAGTTAAATTCAAGGGGGGGGGGATACATTCCCCCCTTTGAATTTAAATTTGTCAGGTGTCAAATTGCAAAAGTCTGCTTTGTCTGTATTGTAAATGTCTTTGTCACGGAAATCTTTCCTGATTTTGGAAGTTTATTTTCCACTTGGTTAGACTATAATAATAAATTTAGTTTAATCCTTTACCCCCACCTTTACTACGAGTTGCCTCAGTTGTGAACTACTTCAGGCGCAAATTTTGTTTGCCTACTCTTTCCTGATTTCTTTCCAAACACGGTCAATACATTCATTTGCCATAATCAGATCTATGGATTGAGATTTCCCACTAATTTTTGTATAAACAATATTATGTTGATCCAGCCAGTCATTATTACATATGTAATCATTGCATCCAAATTTAGCAAAGTTTGTGACAGATCCTTCAAGATTGGACTTGTCTATTTGAGAATCCAGCACTTCTTTCTAGTGGTGCATTGACGCAGTGCTTTGTCGACATTTGTAAGCTTTCACCTTCTAAATTTTATGTTTGGCTATGTTATTTTCTAGTGCCTTTATGTAAACATCTTTATTTTTCCACAATGTCGATATTATTGTTGAGGACAAAGAAAACTTTTTATGCATTTCAATATATTTTAACTTTCTAACTTGCAAATAATTTCCACTTTCTAACTTGCAAATAATTTCAACTTTTTTGTAAACTGAAAGGCACTTTGTTTTAGTAGACATGTTTCCAATGGAAGGGTTCATGCTTAACTGATTTTACAGTTGTGGCAGTGTTTGGGTAAAGTGAGGGAGGAGGGCCAGAGGCTAGACACTGAAGACATTGGTAGGTAGAGTGGGGATGGTTCTGAAGGACAATTAAGAAGGATTACATAGTTACTCAAAATTTTCACAGTGTATCTGTGTAGTACACTCATTATACAAGTTAATAATTGTATGGAAATATCTGTAAATTAAAATTATGACATTTTTGCTCATTACAGCTGTGATTTCATTATCTCCATACTCATTACAACTAAGTTTACTGTATTTCAAGCAGTTTTCTTCTTGGCACCTTGTCATATGTTTCTTCCAGATCTAAAGATCCTTGTTACATTTCCATGATTTCGCAACTGTTTGTTTTAAAGTGAAAATCTGATTCTGAAAGCAAGTTTTTGCCCCAAAACTAGCTTTCATGTCTGTTTCCTTTTTACACGTTTTGTTAGCCATTCATCTAATGTACATGCATGACTCTTTCTCAGAACACTAAGCAGGTAAATCCCTCTGTAATCTCACATTTAGTTTTATTTACCTTTCTTTTTTTTATTGATGAATACTGTGAGAACTCTACTCTGGTCATCTGGAATTTGATTCCATGACCATGCCTCTTGAATTATGCACTGTAGCCACTATAAAATTTTTGTAGTGGCTACAGTGCATAATATAGTAGCTTTTATACTGGAGGCAGTACTCAAGTATTGACATGTATTCCTGATTCTATTCTTCTTGAGTGTTTCTTATCACTGTACTGTCACTGCTTGCTTCATTTATCAGTCTTTCAAAGTAATTACCCCGGTCATCAAGAATATCTTTAGTTTTCACATCACTTTGATCATCTTTGATTCCTTTTTTGCAGTCCTCTTTTCTGTATTTTTAAGCTTTTTCAATAGCCTCCGGAATATTTTACCACCTTTCTGATATGTATTTTCTGTGTTCTTACTGAAGTCTTCTCATGACTTTTATTTAGTTAGTTTTGCACCATGCTTTGCTTTTTACATTTTTCTCAGTATTCTTTAAGAGCAAGCTGACTTGCTTGCCAGATACTTTCAATATGTTTTCTTCGACTGCCTCTTTAACTTCCTGAGTCCATCATGGAATATTCATTTTTCTATTCTTGCAGATGGCCTGCTGACAACCTAACTGCATGCCTCTCTGTCTGAATCAATCGATATTTTATTTGGAGTCTGCCACTAAATCTAGAAGGGTTTGTTCTTATTTTCAGACTCTTTCATATTTTCTTGAATAATATTTGTGTATTTGAGTCTACAGTTCTCCTCTGAAAGCTGCACAACTTTGATTTTTTTTTAAACTTTCATACAAACTTCTCTTTTCAGTATGATATTCATTTATATCCTGCTGAAAAAATAGTGATCACTTGCTGATTCAAATCCTCTGCATGCTGTGGTGTCCTGAACCAGCATGAAGACACCACTATCAACAATAACATAGTCAATGAGACTTTTCTTTTTTCTTGTCTTCTCTCCATGTAATGTGCACATTTTTATGTTGGAACATGGTGTTAGTTCAGTGTTAGAACATGGTTACATCATACCCAGAAAACTTTCTGGTATCTTATCAAAGTCCCCCCCCACTTGGATTGTTACATCAAACCCTGAAGAGAACCCTGAAAATTGCTGGCTAACGGGGCTCTGGCACACCCAATTCCATGAAGAGCATCTGTTCTGATCAGAAACATACTACCCCGTCCAGGGCAACCAACGCCTTGAGAGTTGCAGTCTGGAATCTCGATGAGAAATATGCTATGAGCACTCTCAACATACTTCAGCTAAACATCAATGGCACTCAAAAAAAGATGGAAGAGCTTAAGAACATTTTTATACAAAAATAACATTCACATTGCATGCTTACAAGAGACGAAACTAAATCACAATCTGAAGCTTCAAATCAAAGGCTATTCAATATTAAGGAAAGACAGACCCGATCATTCTGGCAGAGGTCTAGCTATACTCTCATGGACAAAACACATTAAATATAAAGAAATCATATCAACTACAACTAGCAATATAAATAGTAACACAGAGGCTCAAGCAGTCAAGATATTTCTACCAAAATGCATTATTACAATAGTCAATGCATATTACCCAGATAACACAGATAGAAAGTTTATTTTTCACTTGGTTAGACTATAATAAATTTAGTTTAATCCTATATCCAAGTGTGAGCAAATAAAGTTTGCGCCTGAAAGTATCTTCAGGACTGGAGATACTTTCAGGCGCAAACTTTGTTTGCTCACACTTGGATAAAGGATTAAACTAAATTTATTATAACACAGATATAAATACACAACTACTCAAGCAACTAAGTCAAACAATGTCAGATACAAAGATCCTTTTAGGAGATCTAAATGTCAAAAGCCCAACTTGGCTCCCCACAACTAGATCAGAAAGGAGCATAAATAGAAAACATAATTGATGATCTAAACCATGAGATCATAAACAACAAGCTAAATACTTATCTGTCAAAAACAACAGGCACAAAATCAGCATTAGACATCACAGCAGTAGACTATGAAACTGCAAGTCTTACCCAGTGGAAAATACTAAAGAATGGCATCACAGACCTATTATCACAACCATTAATTTGCAGTTAGACCAAAAACCACAGACAAAGAGATCTTGGAACTTCAGAAAAGCAAATTGGCTTAAATACACACAACTATTAGAAATATATTGCACTGGCACACCCACTAGTAAAGAACTTGATCAGATTCTACTAGAATTAACTAACAACATACAGAGAGCTGCAAAAAATTCAATTCCCAGAGGACTCGGGAAAAACAATTGTCTTCCATTTTGGAAAGATCATAATATCAATGCTATGATGACTGAAAGCGATATTATCAATGAACAGTTAAAACAATACAGAAGACAACAGAAATAAATTAATAGAATTAACTCAAAACATAGAAGATGAAATTGATAACTGCAAACAAAAAACGTGGGAAGAATTCTGCAATAGACTAGATCAGTGGTGGCGAACCTTTTATGTGTCTGTGCCGAAAATTTACCTTAAAAAAAAAAAAGTGAATAATTTATAAAGGTATAAAAGGATATCACCTGTAAATCAGTGACGTGCCAGCAAAATTCTTGGACTTGCCACCTCTGGCACGCATGCCATAGGTTCGCCATCTATGGACTAGATCCAAGAAAAGACTCACAACACTGGAATATCATCAGATTATTAAATAACATAACACTTCCAAATACTGATCACTCTTTGAACACAGTATCCTCAGGAATTAATACAGCAACAAACAAACAGAAGGCAAACATACTAGTCAAACATTACTCTAAAGCAGTGGTCGCGAAAGGGGTTGATATTGACCCCCTGGGGTCGATATGACATTGTTAGGGTTCGATTCAGGCTCAGGGGGGTCGATTGGGGGTCGATAGAAAAATATAAGACATCATTGTATGGGTAATATTTAATTCGGTTAACTTGGATTACCCCCATGACAAAAGACATGGAGGTAATGACAACGCAATTAAGAGTGAATCGTGGGATCAGTACCTCCATCTTACAGGTCCATGAATAGGACCTGTAAGATGGAGTAAGGTCATGAAAATAGTTACTGAGGCCAATCAAGTAGGCCAAAATGACGTATTTACCAATAAACGGATGTTGGTGGTTCCTGCCAGCCGGCGCAGTGAGAGCGAGATTGCAACATGTGTGTGGTTCTTATTTACTGATACTTACAAGTATTCGATCCCAGTCTCATTTTTGCGCATCGACATACAAGTGAGCGTTAACGTTCTAAAATTCATCAACCTACATATTATAATTCAATTGTTATTCATTCATGAACTAAACTTCTCTATGTTGAAGAGTTGAGCAGCACTGGTAGTAATACCAGTGATATTAATACCAGTAGTTTATTAATATCACTAGTAATACCAGTGATATTACTAGTGATAGTAGTAGTAGTAATAGTAATATAATAATATATACTATATTATACATACAATAAACACTAACTAGGGCAGTTGATGAGGTTTATGAAGAACTGGAGAGAAATGGTGGCGAAGCTCAGTTGTTGAGAATAGCGAAAGCCAGAGATAAGGCCTCGAAAGACATAACATCAGTCAAGTAGATAAAGGATGCCTCAGGAGTAGTATTACAAGACGAGGACAAAATCAGAGGAAGATGGAAAGAATATTTCCAAAAACTACTAAATCAGGAGAATCCAAGAGAGAGGTGTGAGGATGGAGAGGTAAATGAGAGACCGGTGCAAGACATAAGTAGAGAGGAAGTGGTTTGGGTAAAATGAAGAATGGAAAGGCTGTGGGAGCAGACCAGATACCTGGGGAAGTATGGAAAAGTTTGGGCAGTGAGGGCGTAGATATGTTATGGGATCTGATGTGTAAAATAGTCCAACAGGAAAAGATACCAGAGGAATGGAGGAAAAGTATTCTCATCCCAATCTACAAAGGAAGAGGAGATATTCAAGACTGTAGCAACTATAGAGGAATCAAGGTGATGTCACACACATTAAAAATATGGGAAAGAGTAATTGAAGCAAGGTTACGGCAGGAAACGAAAATTGGTGAGGAGCAGTTTGGATTTATGCCAGGAAGAGGGACAACGGATGCAATATATGCGCTAAGGCGATTGATGGAGAAATATAGAGAGATGCAAGTGGATCTGCACATGGTGTTTATAGATCTGGAAAAGGCATACGACAGAGTGGCCAGGCAGGAGGTATGGAGGTGTGTGAGGAGGTGTCGGAGAGGTACGTGAGGTTGGTGAAGGGAACAGAAACTCAGGTCAGGTCTAGTGTCGGCATGACAGAAGGGTTCCCTATTGTCGTAGGGCTACGCAAAGGGTCAGCTCTGAGCCCCTACTTCTTTGACCTGGTCATGGATGTACTAGTGGAGGATGTCAAGAAGGAGGCACCATGGAGCATGCTGTTTGCCGATGACATTGTTCTATGCGAATCATCCCGAGAGAAGCTTGAAAATACCCTGGAAGAGTGGAGAAAGGCATTGGAGGAGAGCGGCATGAGAATTAACCGGGTGAAGACTGAATATATGTCAACGGGGAGTGACGAGAATATCGTCATACAACTCCAGGGTGAAAGGCTAATTTCAGGGAAGAAATTCAAGTACCTTGGGTCGGTTGTCGAGAGGAATGGTGACCTGGATGAGGAAATACAGCACCAAATAACATGCGGTTGGATGAATTGGAGGAAGATGAGCGGGGTCCTGTGTGACAAGAGAGTGAGCTGTAAGAGGAAAGGAAAGCTCTATAAGATGGTGGTGAGGCCGACGATGCTCCATGCTGCAGAGACGTGGCCTATAACCAAGGCATAGGAGAGGAAGATGGAGGTAGCGGAGATGCGGATGTTGAGATGGATGAGTGGTGTGACAAAGGAGGACAGGATAAGGAATGACTACATCAGAGGGACGGTTAAGGTGGGACCAATTGGCAAGAAGATACAAGAAAGTAGGCTGAGGTGGTTTGGACATGTTGAGAGGAAGGGTGAGGAGTATGTTGGTAAACGAGTGGAGTATATGGAGTTGGAGGGAAGGAGGAAAAGAGGCAGGCCCAAGCTCAGGTGGAGGGATAAGATGACAGAGGATCTTAGGGAGAAAGGATGGAGTCCGAAGGATGCCCTAGACCGGAGAACTTGGAAGAGGAAGGTTAAAGATTGGTGCGCCGACCCCGTTTAACATGGGATAAGGCAGAGTGAAAGAAGAAGAAGAAACACTAACTATAAAATGAACAATCTAAAAACTCACATAAGTATCTTTTTTTGCTTGTCCTATTATTATTACGTAATAGTAAAATATAGGGGGGTTGATAAAAAGTCAAGAAATGCTTGAAGGGGTCGACGGGCAAATGACTTTGGCGACCCCTGCTCTAAAGTAAGCAAACTGCAATACAACAAAGAAGACAAAAAAAATTGCAGGGAAATTGCAAAACATCTGCTAATACAATCCAGAACCTATCCTTCTGAAGACATCTTTACTCAGGACCTCACAATAACAGTAATTAGTCAAATTGACCCTGACAAATCACCCGGAATTGATCTTATCTTTGATATATGATTATAAACATAGGGAAAATAGCCAAAAAACTGCCTTCTGAAGATATTTAACACTTCCTGGAATACAGGTAAACTACCAAAAATCTGGAAAACATCAGTCATTATATCCTTATGTAAACTAACAAAAACCCTAGAGACTGTAAAAGCTACAGACCAATAGCTTTCACTAGCAGTCTCTGTAAACTAAACGAAAGAATAATACATACCAGACTTATGAATTGGCTCTTAGAAAATAACAAGATCAACTTCCATCAAACTGTGTACAGGTCTCAACACAGTACAGAAGATCAATTATTTTATCTTTGTCATTCAATCATGGGTGGCTTTCAAGAAAAACCACCAAAGAAGACAGCAGTATTCTTGGATCTCACAGCTGCCTTTGATTGCGTTTGAAGACAAAAGCTAATAAAAATTGCATACAATACTGGTGTAAAAAAGCAGTGTCGTTTGTGCCTTTGAAAAATTACTGTTATTGTTTTTGTAATTGTTCAAAAAGTTCTATACTCAGTATTTTACTTTACTTAAAACTTAAGTACTCTACTTGATATACAGTCTCGTAACTCCGAGCTCTAAATACGTTGCTCGAATTAGTCTGTTATTTTTAATCTTCTCATTCAACTTTAAACCCCCCCCCCCCATTGTCTCAAGGCCGTAATTATGATTCTTCACGTGCACAAAACTTTAGAACTAAGAAATTGCCTCTGTCTGGAGCCTATTTCTTTGTCTGAACTGCTGGCGTTTTTCTATTTAGAATTCTGAAAATTTATTTGTTTGTATCGACTGCGCCATCATGATTCATAGATAGGAATTGAATATCCTTCCAAAGAAAAACACTCAGCAAGGCACAGAATTTTCTCTTCAACTTATTACTAAATCTAGCAATGCAAAATTTCTATCTATCAGCTATGGCTACTTAACTCTCAAGGTCATACAGATTCGAATTTTATGGGCAGTGCATTGGTATGCAGGAATCAGGCAAATTATTTGACAAACAAACAATTTATTCATGCTAATTGAATGTACATTAAAAGTTAACACTAAACATTCAAAATTTCTCAGGCTCTATACCTTTCAGCAATAATAATAATAATTGTATGATGATACATGGCTGCGAGTCCCCTTTACGGGTAGGTACGGCACCATCTCAGTCCCCCTCAAATTTTATCTGAGCTACGGAACCGGCATAGCTGATGAATCAGACCTATGACTGGGTCAGTATTCCTGACTGTAATCCGTGTGTGTTCACTGGACCGGTTTGCCTGCTTGCAGGATGAAAAACCCCAGATAAACTGGTGGAAAAAACCCTACTGTCCACGCCCAAGACTGGCTAACTTGGCTATGGCTGAGGAAGATCCTTAAGCTCCTCGCGTCGTCAACGGGAATCGAACCTAGGACACTCCTTCCCCAGGCATATGGTTGCGAAGGGGATAGCCACTAGGCTAACCGCGCAGACACCTTTCAGCAATATTAGCTTGGATTCAGTTTAATCAACCTAGCTTTACAATTTTCCTTTAAACAGTTGGTCTAATGCACTAATTATTCTTACAAATTATTCATACACTAAAACAGACTTATGCGTACTACATCATATTTTAACTCAGACATTAAATTATATCACGCACTCTAAACCATCAAATATATTAACTCTATGTTAACACACACACAACTCAGCAGGATATTTCACAAAAATTTAACTCGGGACCTAGAGTCCTTATTACTGTTCTTAACTCTAACAAAATTTCAGTACAATAGTAAATTCTGCCAAAAAATTTCACTTCTAGGAAATTCCTGTACAAAGGCCTTACTTTTTAGTTATCTAGTCCACATTAGTAGATCCTTTAGATCATTATCTTCATTTTTTACCTTCTGATATAGCTCACTACCAGGCACCTTTTACGATATCGAAGACATTTCAGCAACGGAGACCTTTAGGAAACTTGGCGGTTGGAAGTCCAGAACTGATCGTTGTTCTGTATAATCGAGCCTTCTATTACTTCCGGACGTCTGTTGGCAGGATGTGTATCTGCGACCTTGAATCGGCAAGACACACTGGAATTCCTTGCACCTAGGACTGGAACCGAGAACCGGAACAGCGTCTGGGTAGAGGCGATGACACAAACCAAAAAGTGCATGCCACAAGCCACCAACTAGAAAGAGCCTTCTCAACTACCTGTGGGAAAGGGAGCCTCGATCTATTGATCCTTCCCCTTTTATCTCTCTCTCTCTCTCTCCATCAACCTTGGGTCCTGCTATGATTTTTCCCTTGGGTGTTTCATGGGTCTGCACCCGCCACCTTTTTTCACCATTGCATTAAGGTGGGAAACCCCGTACATACTTGACCTTCATGATAGTCATTGCCTTAGGTCAAAAGTTAATCTGTCTGGAATATTTCTTTGTCTGGAACTTTCCTTTGTTACAATCAAGTTTACACTTAACTTTCTTTGTTCTTTACAGAAATTTGGCAGTCACAATATTTAACAGCTTACTCTAAATTATTTCCATACTACATTAAAAAAAATTATCTAATTAACCACAAGTATTTTGTATGGATTTTCGTTTTCCAGTAAAATCGGCATATAAGGAATTGTTGTACAAAATCCTTCTATGCAAGATTTTACACTGGAATAAGGGGAGAACACATTAATTTGGATTTCAGAATTCATGAAAGGAAGAAAACTGAAAGTAAAAGTTAATGGAATTTATTCCAAAATGCATCGAACTTGGGCTGGAGTCTCACAAGGTTCTGTTTTAATCCAACTTCTATTTCTCATTTATATGAACAATATCCATCCTCACATAATAATTGACATAAAAATAGCATGCTATGAAGATGATATAGCAATCTGGCATAAGCAGTAATCCTCAACAATCTGAAAAAGTTCTAAATAATTCAATAAAAGGCTTAGAAAGATGGGCAAAGGAACTTAAATTACAGATAAACTCAGAAAAAACAAAACTGAGCATCTTCTCCATGGTAGAAAAAATAGACACAATCCCCAAATCAAAATATATAATACCAAAATAGGAAAAACAGAGTCTCCAAAATATCTAGGCCTAACCCTAGATACTGAACTGAGATTTACAACTCATATTACAAATATATTTAATAAAGCTCTTAAAAAAGCTTAATGTCATCAAAAGACTTTGTGGAACAAAGTGGGACACTCAAAACTACATATACTGCACTCATACGATCCATTATGGAATATGCCTCGTCAATTCAGCTTCTACTAGCCCAAAAGAAAAACTTGACACAGTACAATCAAGAGCACCAAAAATTATTATAGGTGCAGTCTCATCCATGAATAATTTAAAAACTGAACAAGAGTGCAGGCTTCACATACTAGAAGACAGAAGAAAACTCTCCACAGTTAAATTCACTAACAGAATCAGGAGCCAACAACAGGATCACATCTCACTCAGGACTTTCGATGCCTGGACAAGAAAATCTAGACTAAAGAGATCATCTACTTTACAATACGATCATGAAATTAAAAAACTTTAGAGCACTTGTCCATTGAAATAAGCAAAGAGCCATTCTTTTTCACTATTCTACCAAAAAACACAATGATAAACTTAAATCTCCTAGAGCTTTATGTAAGCAAAGATTTCTGTGGGTAAGTAGTTCTGGAGATAGTTTTCAGTATTGAGACCACACGTCTATTAAACAATAAAAAATAAAAAGTGAAAAAGGTTATCTTTTTTGCATACAGAAAACCGACCACAACAAGAAGATTTCTTAATGCTGCCTCACACCACCATCCATTGCAAAAAATAGGCATAATTAAAACCTTGAGAGACATAGCATACAATATGTCTAGCACACAGATGAAGTGAAATGAAGAATTACACTATCTGACACGGAACCTCACACTTAATGGTTTTGAACTCAAGACAATCAAAAATTCCTTAACACAGCTCCTGCAACTCCCTTATCAAAACAAGATTTCAAGAACATCATGGTGCCATACATCAAGAATGTCATGAACAAATTGGCTACGTTGATTCACAAGTACAACATAAAAATGGCTTTTCTTCCTTTACAAAAAATATCAAGATTCCTACATCCATCAAAACCTCCGCATCATCCCATGAAAAAACCAGGTGTCTATCAGACTCTCTGTTCTTGTGGCATCTGTTACGTAGGCCAGACGGGAAGGTCAGGAGAAATCCACATGACTGAACATATAAAAGACGTCAAAAAAAAGAAGGGAACACAAATCAGGCTTAGCATTCCACACAACTACTACTGGCTATCAAGTACTCTGGCAACAGGCAAACATGTCATATGTTGATAAGAACTGTTTCACAAGAAAATTTAAAGACGCTGCAAAAATGCTTAGAATTCCTATACAATGCAATAAAAATCAAGGCTTGATTTTACATCAAGTATGGTCTGCCTTCATCAAAAATTTAACTATCTTGGATATAACACACATGAGCCACAGAACATGGCAACAACTAGCATTGTTCCAACAAGCATAAAGTAACGAATTATCATTTTGTATTTGGGTTCTCAATTAACGAATATTTGTGAAGTCAAAAAAACATCTAATGGACTATTAATTATCAATTAATCTTTGGTTGTTGTGTTAAACTTTTATACACCATTACCCCTGATGATGTAAGTCTTACGATGAACGAAACTTGGCAGGTTTTTTTACTCTTTAATTTTTATTGTTTAATAAACATGTGGTCTCAATACCAAAAACTATCTCCACTCCTAGAGCCTTGTTCAAAAAACGATTCCCAGCAAGAAAATAAAAAAAAAGGACTTGACACCATTCAGCACTTAAATAATCTAAACCATGTCATTGCCTACACTGATGGATCATCTGATGAAGCAATTAACCAAGGAGGCTCAGGGGTTTTTCTAACTCTACCTGGAGGCAAGGAAATGCAAATCCAAACCACAGCTGGCAAAATAGCTTCAAACTTCACTTGTGAATTAACAGGCATACAAACATCTCTAAAGTTCTATTCTCAATTCCAGTAATAAACATTACAGAAGGAATAACCATCTACAGCGACTCAAAATCTGCACCTGAGGCATTAAAAAATGAAAAAACAAAACTCTCACAGGAAATTCACGAACTACTTCTTATGGTGCTATCTTCTGTCGAAGGTCAGTGACCATCTTGGCAAACAAACCGCTTTCTTGCGTTAATCTGAGCAATTGTACACTGCTCTTTCCTGTCCACATCTTGATGTTGTCAAGACGTGGACAGGAAGAGATATTCTTTTTTCTTTCTCTAGCTCCTTTGCTATCATTTCCTCCTACCAAAATAGTTTGTAGAAGTTGGTATTTGCCATTTCTCATGATTGGCCAAGATATGAATGTTTTTCGTTTCTTGATTGTTTGTATGAGATCTTCATTGATAATTTTTTCTGTCCATGACATCTTTAGCATTCTTCTATATAGCTACATCTCAAAGGCTTCAATTTTCTTGATGGTTGTCGCTTTTAGTGTCCATGTTTTAACTCCATAGATCAGAATTGACAAGCTTTAGCATTTCAGCATTCGGCATCTGACTTCTATGTTTAAATCTTTATTGCAAAATAATGTTCTCATTTTCATGAAGGACTGCCATGCAACTTCAGTCCTTGTCTTTATATCTATTTCAGGATCCCATCTGTCATTAAGCCAGCAACCAAGATATTTACACCTTGACACTTGATTGATATTTTTTCCATTGAGTGTTAGTTTCATTGATGAGGTTGAATGTTTGCTGATGATCATGTATTTCATCTTGTTGATGTTTATATTTATTCCCATTCTTTGGCTTTATACTCTGTCAATGAGTTTTTGGAGATTGACGATGTTATCTGTAATTCGCATGTCATCTGCTTATCGCAAGTTACTAACAATCTTTCCATTTATTGTGATTCCCTCAATATTCTTCTAATGCCTTTTTAAAGATTACCTCTGAGTATATGTTGAACAAGAGTGGTGAGAGCATGCATCCTTGTCTCACTCCTCTTTTGATGTTAATATCACTGGTGGTAATGTTGTCTAATTGAATAGTAGCTGATTGATTCCAATACAGATTTCTTATTAGTCTTATGTCTTTTCATCTAGCCCTATTTGTTGAAGGACTTCTATCAAGTTAGTGTATCTGACTTTGTTGAACACTTTTTTGAAATCTGTGAAACACATAAAGACAGATTTCTGTTTTTCTATGCATTTTTGTATCAATATCAATATTTGGGCACAGAAAAGGGCCTCTCTAGTACCAAAACCATTCCGAAGGCCAAACTGCGTTTCACTCAGAGTTTCTTCACATGAACTACTAACAGCTTAAAATTTGAAAAATAAGAACTGTACACTGCATTGGATACCAGTCCATGTAAATATTGAAGGCAATGAGAGAGCAGACAGACTAGCCAAAGAAGCAAGATACTTACCTCAAAAATTACACCCACTATCACTAACTGATGCTAACTCTGTAATTAAAATGAAAAGCCAAACGACTAGTTTTCTGGCAACTTAATAAAAATTAAGCGGATAAAAATCCTATGTTGTTATATAGCCAGTAAGTGAAACTCAAGATCGAGAACTACGATCTATATGAGTTTCAATGCCGAAAAACTATTGGCGAAGGCAATTTGAAGCAAAGGTGGAGCAAGCTCCCTCACTATTCTTGATATTCTCTCATAATGTAAAACACAGCTCCTAGGAGATGTAATACTGTCATTACATTATGAGGGGAGGTCACTACCCAGACCGGTTTCAACCTTTTTTGAGGTCTCATCAGTGAGTAGGTAGACCTGGAAGATATCAAAGCTTAGTGAAAAGAACTTACATACCTTCACTATACGAATGCCATAAAGGTGTGCTTATATTTTGTAATTAAAATGAAAAGCCAAACGGCTAGTTTCGCTATATAACAACATAGGATTTTTATCCCCTTAATTTCTAATTTGATGCTAACTCTGTTTTCCAAAATAAGATTGGTAAAACAAACTATCAAGAAGCAGAATGAAATCAGTGAAATTAATGAAAATAGATAATAACCACAATCATCACCAGACTAAGGATGGACATTTTAAAGGCATGAAAATACAGCCAGATGGTAGTAGGAGCTATGAAACATGCAAGAATTGTCCAGGAGTTGAACTAAAACCTGCCCATATCTATTCTTGTCCAGCAATTGCTGCTGCTGTACAGAAAATTGACAATAACCCTAGAGAAAAGCTCTACTCCATCAAAGTTCCATAGATGCCAAAGCAGTTCTACAGATCCACTGTCATATCTAGAAGCTCTTCAATGGACTCGACAACAACACGTATTAGTAATGACTGGTCCATGTCGTGAACAAAAATTCATCAGTTACTTTCCATTTTTATTTGCTTTGATCTTTTCTCCAAATTCTTCCCAAACATTTCTGTTTTTCTTTGTGTCAGCTGCCTTCTCTAATGTCTGACAAAATTTCTTTACCTCTTCCTTAGTAGAACCATCTGTGGGATCATTAGCACAAATGTCTCATTGTCTCGGTTCTCCATTCTGATATTTGTTCACATCACTTTACTTGATACTACGTACCATTCAAAAAGTTTCTCATATTTTGTGTTGAAAGCCTTCAAACACCTAACTAAATCTATTTTGTCATCTTAGGTTAACTTTCTTTCCTTCACTGGAAATTCTGCTCACTTCAAGACCTTAATTTTTTCCTAAAAAATTTTGCATGATGATCTTTGATGTCCCTTCCTTTTTTATCAGTTCCACTGAACACAGTGTGACTGAATTAAGTCACATTCTCCTGTGTTAACATATTTGAATGAATCTAATTTACTATACTATACAATATACTATACATTCAGGTTATTTTACATGGAAGCAATATACAGACAACTAGATGGAACTATAGTGGGTCTTTCCTCTAACCCAGGTTTTTATGATGCCTAGAAAACAAGACACTCAAGACTGCTATATTCATATGAGTGGTGTGACTGATGTGGTTGTGTATTTTCCATTTAGCCCCATGTCTGGGGCACTCTGAATTAGAAGGATGACAGTTGTTAGTTTTACAAATGATTTATTATCTTTTTATTTTCTGTTTTATACACACTAGAAGATAATTGCATAAACAGACCCCCCCCCTTCATTTATCTTAACAGTATATCATATTCAAAAAACATAAAGACAGAGCTATTTGTTCTAAACATAGCTCTTACTACTGAGCCCAGTTTCTTCACGTCTTTTTAAGCTGGTCACTGCTAATTCCATAAAATAAACAAAATAGAACATTCCCTCGCTATCCTTTCTTCACCTGATGCACATGATCATAGCAAAACAATTGCGATCCCTTATATCATTGATACATCTGGAAAGACAGCTGAAATTCTACATAAATAGATTCTCCATTCCACTCTTAAACTACTCATCCAGCTAGCATCCTTAGGAAAATTGATAGTTTGATACAGAACTGCATTCACTGTTGAGGGCATGATATGATTTTATTCATCTTTAGTTACAGTTTGAATTGTTTCTAAAACTGAATAGTTGAAGGCGCTGTATTCTGTAACATATGTTTTTGCTGTGAAAATACTGGCTGGAAATATTCAGCAAAATACGTTTATTTTTTTCCTCTACTGTATACACTGTAAAGTTCTACTATGAGTTATCTGTGCTTGTGTGAGACCACTGCCTGCTTAATGGAAGCCTGAAGTGGTTTGAAAACGTTCCATGTTTGGTCTCTAGAGCAGGGTTTCTAGACTATGTAAAAATAAACAAAAAATACACTATATATATATATATATATATATATTTATTTATTTTTCTAAATAACTGACTTAAAACCCGAGAATTATAACACAATGACATTTATTTGAAAAAATAAATGTCATTGTGTTATAACAACATGTTTCGTCAAGAATGACTTCATCAGGCGATAAGAACATAGAAAGATATTAAAAGACACTTAAATTAACATTGACACACTCTAAAGCTATACAATTATAAAGCCATAATATTCGACTGTAAATTACAGTTATTATCAGCTTGAACTACAGTCCGAGTTAAAGTTCTATTGTTGTACACCTGTGCATGTGTGGAATCACGCGATCTCCAGTATCTAATAGTAGAGTTGAAAGAGTCAGGCAAATTATAGCTAAGATTATTATTCAAATGAAAAGGGTCCAAGGTGATTTCTTTTGACTCGACAATGCGGCGCTCTATCTCATCATGGCAGATGTGTAGGTTTGAGGTTGATGTCCAATTTATTTCATGTTGGTGGCTTTCGTTGTTCGTGTTTATTGAAAGCAGGACATGGCCCGACAGAGCAGTTGCTCTGGTTCTCTTATAAGCAATGTCTCTCTGGTGCTCTTTGAGACGTAGTAAGATAGATTTCTCTGTCTGCCCATAGTAAGGCTTTCCACATTCACAAGTGACCTTGTATACACCTGGGAATTGTAGAAGGTTGTGAGGTTGTTTATAGTTGTTGAAGCGTGATCTTATTTTTGGCAGAGTCGAGAAGCACGTTTTTATGTTAAACCTCTTTAGAATTCTACTCAGCTTTTTGGATAGTGTGCTGATATATGGCAAGACGATATGACCTTTGGAGTCGTCCTGTGTCTCTACGTTGCTACGTTGACGGCAGGATAATTGGTTGTTAATACTTTTTAGAGAGTAGCCATTGTTTTTAAAGGTCCATTTAAGATGTTGTATTTCGTTTTTCAGTTCTTCTTCATCTGACAGTACAGATCTTGCACGATTCGCTAGAGTTGATATAATACCCAACTTTTGCGCTGGATGATGATGGGAGGACGCATGCAAATATCTGTCTGTGTGTGTGTTGGCTTTCTAAAAATAGAGACTTTAATTGATTCAGGCGTCTTGGTGAGTGTAACATCTAGGAAGCAGATGGAACTATTTTCTTCAATCTCCATAGTCAATTTTATATCTTGATGGTGGTTGTTTAAGTGGTCGAGAAACTTGTGAAGATTCTCAGTACCATGCTCCCATATGAGGAATATATCATCCACATATCTAAGCCAAATTTTTGGTTTTAAAGTAAAAGAGGAGATCGCCTTTTCTTCAATGTCCTCGAAAAAAAATGTTGGCTAACACAGGAGAGAGGGTGCTTCCCATAGCTAATCCTTTGACCTGTTTGTATAGTTTACCTTCGAATTCAAAATAGCCAGAGTTTACACAGTGAGATACAAGAGAGAACATTTTATTTGAAATCTTGTTTTTTAAAATATGGAGAAAGTCCTGTGTCGGAACGTTGGTAAAGAGTGCTATCACGTCAAAGCTCACCATGATATCAGAAGATTTTAGTTTTAGGTCCTTTATTTTAGAGACAAAATCTGTTGAGTTTTTAATATAAGAAGAAGATTTTCCCGCATAAGCTTTTAACGATGACGCCAAATATTTGGATAACCTGTATGTGGGTGAGTCAATGCTGTCTACTATAGGTCTCAGTGGATAGTTTTCTTTGTGTACCTTCGGGAGGCCATATAACCTTGGAATGAGGGGGTGTAAAGAGCGGATGGAGAGCCGTGTATTCCGTGGAATTTCTGTGGTCTTTTGTAGGAGATTATTGGTTCTATTGTGTATTTCTCTTGTTGGGTCTCTCTCAATTTCCAAATAACTATCTGAATTTAACAGTGCTAAGATTTTTCTCGGTAGTCTATTTTATCTAGAACTACAGTTGCATTCCCCTTATCAGCCTTTAAGATGACAATGTCCTTGTTAATCCGTAGAATTTTAATTGCAAGTCTCTCACTAGGGGATATATTATCAGAAGGAGGTTTTGCGTCGTTGATTGCAAGAATTGCTTCGATGCGAAGTAAACTTGCGTCTGCGGTAGGAAGTAGCGAAGCTGCCTTCTCCATCTTAGTTAAAAGTAGTTCTTTAGGGATGCATTTTGGTGCTAACACAAAGTTTAGGCCTTTTTTCGAGAATTTTCACTTCATCGAGACTTAGCACGTATGACGATTTGTTAATCACCAAATTTTTAAGTCTGCTATGGCAATTATTTAAGGTAGATCTTTCTTGTTTTGACTTGAGAAAGTTGAATTTTCTGATTAGCTTTTGTTTGTTTAAGTTTTGATATTGCTTATAAGAGAACCAGAGCATCTGCTCTGTTGGGCCATGTCCTGCTTTCAATAAACACGAACAACGAAAGCCACCAACATGAAATAAATTGGACATCAACCTCAAACCTACACATCTGCCATGATGAGATAGAGCGCCGCATTGTCGAGTCAAAAGAAATCACCTTGGACCCTTTTCATTTGAATAATAATCTTAGCTATAATTTGCCTGACTCTTTCAACTCTACTATTAGATACTGGAGATCGCGTGATTCCACACACGCACAGGTGTACAACAATAGAACTTTAACTCGGACTGTAGTTCAAGCTGATAATAACTGTAATTTACAGTCGAATATTATGGCTTTATAATTGTATAGCTTTAGAGTGTGTCAATGTTAATTTAAGTGTCTTTTAATATCTTTCTATGTTCTTATCGCCTGATGAAGTCATTCTTGACGAAACATGTTGCGTTTTTTCAAATAAATGTCATTGTGTTATAATTCTCGGGTTTTAAGTCAGTTAATTTAGAAAAATGAACATATCCAAACCCTGAGTTAATAGTACTAATATATATATATATATATATATATATATATATATATATATTATATATATAATTGGAGGCACTTAATGGTCAAAGCTGTATAACTGAGAGGAGACCTCCACACAGCCTTTAAAGGAATGCAGAGAATCGATTAGAGCTTCTGACCTAATGTCCAATTCTCACCTTCTCGTGGTGCACCCTGTTGGGTATCTACCTGGATACTGAACGAACGAGGATGGACTGGCAGTTTGGGATTTAGCCGACCAAATTGTATTCTTATTGGCTTACACCAAAATACAAAATGACGGTATGACATGACAGAATTTCATGCCTGCTGGGGCGTTGCCCTGTTAAACAAGCCCCCCCCCCCTCTTGTTTTCGCCAGGGAACCAGGGCAAACAGCGAAAAGTCAGCTACTGGAACAAATCCTAAAACACACCTCAACTCAACATCCCAAGAGTTAAAGATCAGTACTATCAACATAAGAAGCCTGAATGGCAAAGAAATGGAGCTAGCTGAGGAATTAGATAAGTACCAGATCGACATAATAGGGATGACTCAAACAAAAAAAGATAAAAACTGGTGAGATCTTTCTGAGCAATAAATACAAAATATTATATTCAGGCAATGACAATCAAGGAAAAGAAGGAGTAGCCGTAGTATTCAACACTAAATATGAGGCTAATCTTCTTGAATGGCAGGCAGTCTCAAGTAGAGTGATGTGGGCAAATATCAGAATGGGGAACTGGACAATGAGACTTATTTGTGATTATGGTCCCACAGAAGGTTCTCCTAAGGTAGAAGTGGAGGAATTTTTTGAGGCGTTAGAGAAAGCAACTGACACAATGAAAAAGGAAAAGTTGGTCCATGGTGGGGGATCTAAATAGCAGAGTAGGAAATGATCAGTCATACAAAAAAAGTTTGGGGAAATTTGGATAAAAGAGCAAAGCTAATAATAATAATGGCAAATACCTGTTGGATTTCTGGTCAGGACATGGACAGGTTATTACTAACACCATGTTCCAACATAAAAATGTGCACAAATTCACATGGAGAGAAGAGGCAAGGAATAAGAAAAGTCTCATTGACTATGTTATTGTTGATAGTGATGTTTTCTCCCTGGTGCAGGACACCAGAGTGTACAGAGGATTTGAAATTGAAAGTGATTACTATTTAGTCTTGAGCAGGATAAAATTGAATTTCATATTGAAAAGAATAACATGTAAGAAAGTTTTAAAGCAAATAAAAGTTGAGCAGCTCTCAGATATGAACTGTAGACTAAAATACACAAAAATTATTGAAAAAAAAATGAGAGTTTGAGAAATTGAATAACTGTTGTTAATAGATATAGTATGAAGGTCAGCAATAGAGGTCAGCAAAAAGATAAAGACAATGAAAATAGGCAGAATCATTGAAAATGTCAACTGTGTTGTGAACGGAGAACCTGTGGATCAAGTAAAACATATCAGCCACTTAGGCACGGTTTTTAGTGAAGATAGTAAATAAAATATGGAAATTGATAACAGAATCAACAGAGCTGGTATGGTAGGAAGTCAACTGAATAAATTCATATGGAATAAGAGAGAAATTAGTCTGAACACTAAATTAGCTGTATACAAGATAGTGTTCAAACCAGTTTTAACTTATGGATCTGAAAGCTGGGTCAGAAGTAAAACACTTGACCGAAGACTAGAGACTGCAGATACGAGAGTCCTGAGAAAGATTAGGGGCACGAACAGATGGCATCAGTGGCAATATCATATTAAAAATGAGGATATATTAGGAAAGAACTTGACATTTTCAGCATCCAGGAATGTGTTAGCAGAGCTAATCTCAAGTGGTATGGTCACTTAAACAGAATGGGCGTGGAAAGATTAGCAAAACAAGTGTTCTCTGCTAGGTTGACAGGAAAAAGACCCGGAGGAAGACCAAGATATATAGGTGGATTGATATGGTAAAAAAGTGTCTTAGATGATAGAAATATAAGACCTGATAATTTTGGAGTCTTGACAAGTAACAGACTGATTTGGAGGAAAATTGTAGATAGGAAGTTAGTAATGATGTAATTTTTTTCATGTAGTACTATCATATTCTATACATCCCTTGAGGATACATGACAGTAATTTGATGATGATATATATATATATATATATATATATATATATATATATATATATATACACACACACATATACACAGGTATCCCTTGCTTAATGCAAATTTGATTATCGCAGCAAAATTAATTGTGGCAATCCCTTGATATATGCACTTTAAATTTTAGTTTTTATTTTAAATTTAAATTTTTATTTTAGACAATGCACCTTTAAATTTACCAACTAAAATCATGCTTGCGTCACGAGGCTGCTATCCTCGTGGTCATCCAAATTCTCTTAATGATCTGTGTGAGAATGTGAAAGTTTTATTTTTCCCACCAAATACAAGATCATTGTTACAACCTATGGACATGGGAGTCATTGCAACTTTCAAAAGCTTATTTTCTTAAAGAGACATTCTTAAAGGCAGTTGAAACAACAACAACTGGTGAAAACCATGAAAATCACGCCACGAAGCTGGGAAAATCTCTAGAAAATCACATCACGAGGCTGAGTGCCAACCAGTTACTTCGCTGGCATTAAGAATGGGTGCATTACAAGCTCCAGTTTTTCTGTTGTGCGCATTTACAAATTACGTTCTTCGTAAATTTTACAGCTCATTGACCATGTTGAAGAATAAGAGCAATCCCACAACCGGATCATTAAGTGAAAAAAAGAAGAGAAAGGTAATTACCTTAGATACAAACCTTGATATAATTAAAAGCTTTAAACGTAGTGAAAGTAAAAGTAAGAACGGATGCAAATTTGGTTTTAACGAGTCTACAATACGGACTATTTTATCCAAAGCTGATGAGCATTGCGAGCAAGGTAAAGTGGCATCTACATCTGCAAGTATGCAATGCACACATAACCGGAGTGCTATAATCGTTGAAATGGAAGATCTGTTGATTATTTGGCCGGAAGACTGCAATCAAAAGAGAATTCCAATTAGTGCCTATAATATCACGGCCAAAGCTCTAAGCCTGTTTTCAAGACTTGAAGAGACTAAATATAAAGAAGACAATTCAAAATTTGCAGCTAGCAAAGGCTGGCTTGAAAATTTTAAATCTAGAGCTATATTAAAGAATGTGAAAATAACAGGTGAAGCTGCAAGTGCCGATGAAGATGCTGCATCCACATTTCCTGCTGAGCTGCAGAAAATTATCGAAGAAAATGATTACAATTACCGCCAAATTTTCAATGTAGATGAAACTGGACTCTATTGGAAAAAAATGCCATCTATAACTTTATATCAAAAAAAGAAACAGCTCAGCCTGGCTATAAGTATCAAAAGATTTCTTAACTGTTATGCTTGGAAGGAATGCTAATGGAGATTTTAAATTGAAGCCGCAGCTTGTCTATCGAACTCAGAACCCAAGGGCTTTAAAAGGATGTAACAAGAACTCTTTACCTGTAATATGGCAGGCAAATCAGAAGGCTTGGTTAACCAAAGTCTATTTGAAGTTTGGTTTAAGTCTTATTTTTGCCCGGCAATTGAAACTTATTGTAAGAGAAATAACTTAGCTTTCAATCATCCAGATTCTCTTAATGATCTGTGTAAGAATGTGAAAGTTTTATTTTTCCCACCAAATACGACATCATTGCTACAACCCATGGACATGGGCATCATTGCAACTTTCAAAGCCTATTTTCTTAAAAAGACATTCTCAAAGGCAGTAGAAACAACAATGGGAGAAAATGCGATTATGCTTCATGAATTTTGGAAAAAATTTAGCATTAAACATGCAATTGAGAACATTCGTGACTCGTGGGAGCAAGTGTCTTCTAGTTGCATGAAAGATATTTGGAAAAACCTTCTGCCAGAATGTGCAAATGACTTAGGTTGTTTTCAAAATCCTGTGAACAACGTGGTCAAAGAAATCGTTACAATTGGTGAAGACCTCAGTTTTGATGGTGTTAATGCAGAAGATGTTAAAGAATTATTGGATTCAAATTCAAAAGATTTCAGTGACAACGATCTTCTTGAAATTGAACAATGTACATATGAAGACAACGAACAAATGGAATGTGAAGATGAGGTTCCAAAGGAAATAACAGTCAAAGAACTGGATGGAATATTTTGCAGTTTAGAATCGCTTAAGCAGAAAGTAATGGATATGAATCCAGATGTTATTCGAAGAATGATTGTTTGCTGAGGTCTATAGAGTCATTTTGTTTGTTATCGTAGAATTTATGCTAATAAGAAAAAAACTAAAAATCTGTTCAAACAACTCTTGATAACTTTTTTTGTTAAAAAACTGCAGTAACTAATGGAGGCACAAGCATTTATTGAACATTTACTTTGCGTTCATTTTTTATCTTTCCTAAAAGAGTACCATATAAAAAACTATTAGTACAGTAATCGATCAGGGATGAATTGTACTTTTTATCATTGAGTAGTAGATTTGATTAACGTGATTTTGATATACGCGGTAACATCTAGGGATTAATTAACTGCCTTAATCGAGGGATACCTGTGTGTGTGTATATATATATATATATATATATATATATATATTGATAAAATTAGGGAAAAAATATCCAGATGTTAATCGAAGAATGCTTGTTTGCTGAGGTCTGGAGAGTCATTTCGCTTGTTATCGTAGAATTTATGCCGATAAGAAAAAACTAGAACTGTTCAAACGACTCTTTATAACTTCTTTTCATTAAAAAAAATTGTAGTAACTAATGTAGTTACAAGTATTTATTAAACATTTATTTTGCATTCATTTTTTATCTTTTCTAAAAGAGTACCATATAACACAAACTCTAACTATTAGTACAGTAATCAATCAGGGACAAATTGTACTTTTTACTATTGATTATTAGATTTGATTAATGCGATTTTGATATATGCGGTAACATCGAGGGGTTAATTAACCGCGTTAATCGAGGGATACCTGTATATATATATATATATATTGATAAAATTAGGGAAAAAATATCCCTAATTTGCCCATGGTACAAAATGTACAATAGTTTACAAATAACCTTTTGTGGGTGGAAGCAGCATTAAAAAAAAAAAAAAATCATAAAGCATCCATGCCCACAGTGTGATTCTAAGCCGATTGGTCCCTTGTTGGTTAGACAACAGATGCACTTACCACTCCCCAACCAATCTAGCAGCTTAAACAGAATGGGAGAGGTAAGGTTAGCAGGTTCTGTTAACAAGTATTTGTGCTAGGATGGCAGAAAAGACACAGTGAAGGTCAATATCTAGTGAATTGATACAGTTAGAAGTGTCTTAGAAGGGCAAAATATCGAATCCTGACACATAAGACTAATTTGGAAATTTGGAAAAAATAAATTATTAATATGAAGCTAGTAAAAATGTAAGTTTAAATATGTGGTATTATCATGCTGGAGGTATGAATTAAGGTATGTATTAAGAATTGATTGAAGTTATATAAGCTCCACTAATATCCTTTTATATACTTTCAAATCCATTCAGTGCTGAAGTAGATGTTTTAATACCATTGACTCTTGCTATAGTAAACTTGTAGAGACCAGAAATGTTTGTTATAGTGGATAATTTTATTATACTGAATTTCTCTTTGTATTCACTCATTATTTGAGTGAATACAAAGAGAAAGTGGTAATAACCTATGCACTCATTACTTCCACCTTAATATCACCACTGGGTCTGGCTCCCACTGATGAGACCTCAATAAAGGTCGAAACCAGTCTAGGACCTTTCTCTTAATGCATAGCATTATACATGCTCACAAGGATATGTGCTTTGCATTATGGGATACTGAGGCAAGTGATGAGAACTTATACCACCTTTGCCACGAGTTTCCCCAGTCCTGAATATACATCAGGCACAAACTTTGTTTGCTTACACTTGGATAAAGGATTAAACTAAATATATAATTACACCCATGCAATTTTGATCAAGACTTTTGAGTAAGCAAATATAAGTCTGTTATAGCAATACAAAGTATTATTTTGTATTAATTCAAATGAAAATTTGCCCTTTTTTGACACCTAATACTTGTTGAAAGAATTCCATAAGAAAATAATTATTCAGTTAAGCAGATGGTTGAAATGTTTGTAACTACATTTCTTTTGCCTACTTCTGTGTAAAAACATGTCTTTGTTGTGTTTACACATTAGGCATTTTTATTTAATCCATTTGATCATATTTAAAATAAATGCAAAAGTTTTTCCTCCCCATAAGATGATTTGCCATCCTTTAATTTTGTAAAAATATTAATATTTAATTTAAAAGCAAAATTTTATTTTAATTTGACTTTGTAATTATCTACATATCTCCTACAGTTGGGCATGGAAGAGTGAACAGTCAAGATTTATCCCATAGTCAGACTATATCTGGAGGCAGTTGTGTTGGTCAGCAGCCATTGGGTCTCTTCATAGGAAGTAATGAGTTGCATGATATGAGACAGCAGGTAGTTGCAGTAGGAACTCCTCTACCTACAGCCTCATTACCACTTGGAGCACAGCAAGGACCTGTAATGGCAAGTATTTTTATTATTTTTCCTGACAGTATATATATTATTGAAAGTATTTCATATAATTCAAAATACTATATTAAAAGTCTGTGAATAGAAATGATAGGTTAAAAACTGGTCATTAAAAATTCTATAAATATAATTTTTTGCTCTTCAGAATAACTTCTATACTTTTTATAGAAATTACTTTAATTGCATCATCAAAGCAGTAGATTTTTAATTATTTGTGTACCAGCAGTGTTCACCAGTAATGAATTGGCACAGTGGAAAAAATGCAGGATGACTGATGGTTAAAATTCTTATGTCTAAACCTTGAAATTCATTTTCCAGTTTATATATATATATATAAATTATTGAAATTAGGATTTACTCGGGATGTGTACATTTATAAAAATAAATTTAACTGACTAGAACCCGAGAAAGTATAACAAAAACCTTTAATACATCATGACTAGTTTCATCGGTGCTCCGACTTCTTCAGGTGAGAAATAAAAAACATAAGATATAAAAATAACAAGGTAAAAAACAAGGACTTCCTAGCTTAATAAAAAGCAGAATAGTAACAGTCATATTTGAATAGGTGACCGCGTGCTACCGTTGGCATGAGTTGAATGTGTGCAACAGCTAATTTTAGAGCGCCAGTACTGGATTACTGCACTATGGGAATCAGGCAAATTGTAGCTTAGATTGTTGTTCAAATGTGAAGGGTCCAGAACTATTTCTTTTGATTCGATAATTCTTCTTTCGAACTCATCCTTGCATATATATAAATTAGTAGTGCGTTCCCAGTGAACTTGATGTGGCTGTTCTTCAAGGTTAGAGTTTGCCGAGAAGAGGACATGACTGGAAAGGGCGCTCGCTCGTGTTCTACTGTAAGAGATGTCACATCTATGTTCCTCAAGACGAAGTGAAACAGATTTATCTGTCTGGCCAAAATAAGGTCGCCCACAGTCGCACAAAACTTTATAAACACCAGGAAAATGCAGTTGGTTGTGTTTTGGTTTTGGTCGACTCAGAAAAGAACGAAGTTTTGGCATAGTAGTATAGTCGGTCTTTATGTTGAATTTCTTCAAAATCTTAACTAGTTTTGGGGTAAGAGAGCTGATAAATGGTAACTGTATATGAGTGATAGGGTTGGAATCATCTTCTTGTCGAGGATGTTGGCATGGTCTCAAACGTTTAGTGATGTTACGAGACGAATATCCATTATTTAAGAAGGTGTTTTTCAGGAAGTTAAGCTCTGTTTGAAGGTCTTCTTCTGTGGAAGTGAGACATCTTGCTCGATGGGCGAGGGTGGAGATGATGCCCAGTTTCTGAGGTGGGAAGTGATGAGAAGAACCATGTAAATATCTATCAGTGTGGGTGGTTTTTCGAAAAATTGAAAATTTAAGAAGTCAGGTAATCTGTTGATCTTTAGATCCAAGAAGGGGAGAATGCCATTAATCTCTAGTTCTGATGTGAATTTAATGTTCTGATGTTGGTTATTTAAATGGTTTAGAAAGTTTTGCAGTTCCTCTAAACTATGTCCCCAGATAAGGAAGATGTCATCAATGTAGCGTAACCACAGTTTAGGTTTCAAAGTAGCTGAGGAAATAGCTTTCTCTTCAAAATCTTCTAGAAAAATGTTAGCTAAGACTTGGGGATAGAGGGCTGCCCATAGCTAAACCGCTAGTTTGTGTGTATATTTTATCTTCCTAGCAGAAATAGCCGGAATTGATGCAGTGAGTTAGAAGAGCAAACATTTTTTTAGAAATCTTTTCCTTAAGAAGAGTCAGAACTTCATCTGTAGGTACATTCGTAAACAGAGATACGATGTCAAAACTCGCCATTCTGTCAGAGTCTAAAAGATTCAAATTTTTTATTTTTGAGATGAAATCTTCAGAGTTTTTGATGAAGGAGGAGGAATTGGCAACTAAATGTTTTAAAGAAGCTGCAAGATATTTAGACAGATTGTACATAAGTGAGTCAATCCCTTCCACAATAGGTCTTAAAGGAGTGTCAGCCTTATGGATCTTAGGCAAGCCATACAACCGAGGAATGAGGGGATGGAGGGAGCGGAGAGATAGTCTTGTGTGTCTAGGAAGTTCAGAAGTTGATTTCAGAAGATTGTTTGTACGGTTATGAAGTTCTCTTGTGGGTTCACTTTTTAGCATAGAATACGTATTAGAACTTAATAAGTTGTTAATCTTTGAATGGTAGTCAGCTTTGGCTTTTGTCTAAGATTACAGTTGCATTCCCTTTATCAGCAGGTAAGATAATAATGTGTGCTCTCAAAGAGCCTTAACTTCGTTCCTTCTCCGACCTTCATTCCTAAAGAACACTTTCTTGCGAAAGTTGAAAAGGCAGCTGCACAATTACCAAAACAAACTGCGAATCTACTTAGGATCGATGCCATCTTTACCATAAACAACAGTCATCGTCCTACAGATAATCTATCGCCGACAGAAAGGAAAGCAATACACCAACTTCGTAACAACAATGACATTATTATCTTACCTGCTGATAAAGGGTATGGAACTGTAATCTTAGACAAAGCTGACTACCATTCAAAGATTAACAACTTATTAAGTTGTAATACGTATTCTATGCTAGAAAGTGATCCCACAAGAGAACTTCATAATCGTGCAAACAATCTTCTGAAATCAACTTCTGAACTTCCTAGACACACAAGACTATCTCTCCGCTCCCTCCATCCCCTCATTCCTCGGTTGTATGGCTTGCCTAAGATCCATAAGGCTGACACTCCTTTAAGACCTATTGTGGAAGGGATTGACTCACTTATGTACAATCTGTCTAAATATCTTGCAGCTTCTTTAAAACATTTAGTTGCCAATTCCTCCTCCTTCATCAAAAACTCTGAAGATTTCATCTCAAAAATAAAAAATTTGAATCTTTTAGACTCTGACAGAATGGCGAGTTTTGACATCGTATCTCTGTTTACAAATGTACCTACAGATGAAGTTCTGACTCTTCTTAAGGAAAAGATTTCTAAAAAAATGTTTGCTCTTCTAACTCACTGCATCAATTCCGGCTATTTCTGCTAGGAAGATAAAATATACACACAAACTAGCGGTTTAGCTATGGGCAGCCCTCTATCCCCAAGTCTTAGCTAACATTTTTCTAGAAGATTTTGAAGAGAAAGCTATTTCCTCAGCTACTTTGAAACCTAAACTGTGGTTACGCTACATTGATGACATCTTCCTTATCTGGAGACATAGTTTAGAGGAACTGCAAAACTTTCTAAACCATTTAAATAACCAACATCAGAACATTAAATTCACATCAGAACTAGAGATTAATGGCATTCTCCCCTTCTTGGATCTAAAGATCAACAGATTACCTGACTTCTTAAATTTTCAATTTTTCGAAAAACCACCCACACTGATAGATATTTACATGGTTCTTCTCATCACTTCCCACCTCAGAAACTGGGCATCATCTCCACCCTCGCCCATCGAGCAAGATGTCTCACTTCCACAGAAGAAGACCTTCAAACAGAGCTTAACTTCCTGAAAAACACCTTCTTAAATAATGGATATTCGTCTCGTAACATCACTAAATGTTTGAGACCATGCCAACATCCTCGACAAGAAGATGATTCCAACCCTATCACTCATATACAGTTACCATTTATCAGCTCTCTTACCCCAAAACTAGTTAAGATTTTGAAGAAATTCAACATAAAGACCGACTATACTACTATGCTAAAACTTCGTTCTTTTCTGAGTCGACCAAAACCAAAACACAACCAACTGCATTTTCCTGGTGTTTATAAAGTTTTGTGCGACTGTGGTCGACCTTATTTTGGCCAGACAGATAAATCTGTTTCACTTCGTCTTGAGGAACACAGATGCGACATCTCTTACAGTAGAACACGAGCGAGCGCCCTTTCCAGTCATGTCCTCTTCTCTGCAAACTCTAACCTTGAAGAACAGCCACATCAAATTGACTGGGAATGCACTACTAATTTATATATATGCAAGGATGAATTCGAAAGAAGAATTATCGAATCAAAAGAAATAGTTCTGGACCCTTCACATTTGAACAACAATCTAAGCTACAATTTGCCTGATTCCCATAGTGCAGTAATCCAGACTGGCACTCTAAAATTAGCTGTTGCACACATTCAGCTCATGCCAACGGTAGCACGCGGTCACCTATTCAAATATGACTGTTACTATTCTGCTTTTTATTAAGCTGGAAAGTCCACGTTTTGTACCTTGTTATTTTTATATCTTATGTTTTTTATTTCTCACCTGAAGAAGTCGGAGCACCGATGAAATTAGTCGTGATGTATTAAAGGTTTTTGTTATACTTTCTTGGGTTCTAGTCAGTTAAATTTATTTTTTTATATATATATATATATATATATATTCATTTTTTTAAAATCACCTTTGTAAATATCTGTTCATCTCCTTTGTGTGCACATGCATACATTCTCACAATCATTCCCTTCCTTGCCATTTGACAGATTCAGATTTAATTTTTATTTGGTAATGACATTTAGAAAAGGCAGCTGATATAAAAGAAAAGATAGGTCTTATTAAATACCCAAAACAGCAGAATGGAAAACTGATTCCAGCATATCAAAATGATTTAAGATAATTTGAAGAAAAGGAGATGCCGAATGAAATGGCAGCCTGCTAGATTTCTGCTCAGGATATGGACTAGTCATTATGAACATTGATTCAATGTAAAAATCTGAATAAATTTCATATGAAAATTAAAAAACAAAAAAGAAAAAGGAAAAAAAAAGTGCAAAATGAACACCTCTCAGTGTGAACCTTATACTTAAATATTCCTAGAAAAAAAAAAATTTAGATTTGAAAACAAGAACCAAATCTTCAATAATGAGCAAAAAATCTGGTGTGTGTGTGTGGGGGGGGGGGGGGACTTGAATATTTTAATGTCTTTTGAGTGTGCTGAGTATGTAAAGTTGTCTGCAAAAATAGAAAAATTAGAACTCTGGTAACACGGGAAGTCAGAAAAGCAGTTAGTTATCCAAAGTGTATAATTTCTATAGCAGTCGTAACAAATATCTGGATCTGAGAGCAGAAACAGTAATCTGACTGTGGAAAGGAGGATTGTAACTATATGCATTAAGGGAATGAGTTGTAGATGTTTTTATGAATTACATGTGCTGCCATTATTTTATTCATAATAAGAGTTTGTGGATTGCTGAGGGAAAGGCATTCCACTCAAGATGAAACTAATATGAAGTTATGATGTGAATTACTGATAGGAGAGATGACCTCAACAATTGTGCCTGGAAGGAGAAAAAAAAAAAAAAAAATCAGATACTTGTTGGGAGACTATAGAGCATTATCAAGTATTTCAGTTTGCAGAAGAGATGCAGACAGACAGACACAGAAGAGATTACTAACTAATGAGTACCCATTTTGCTTACAACTAAGGTTTCTGGACAAAGGAATTCCCGCCCATTCTCGCAAAATTTTTTTCGTTTTCCTGTTCCAAATCCCGAGAAAATTTGGTCCGGAAATCGGGAAAATTTTTAATAAATTATTTTTTATTAAATCATAAATCATATTTTAATATTTTTTTATAGATTGCCGTCATAATGAGTAAAGAGTATAAAGAATGTTGGGAATATTTTAGAAAAGATAAACATAACGAATCAGCTCGTTGCCAGATATGCTTTAAAACTTTGCAAAGCATCATCAACCAGCGGTGTACATAGGCACCTAGTATACATTCATGGAATGAAAAGGAAAAAACAGTCTGAATTGAATAATGATGAGCCAATGCCTTCATCTTCTAAGAGACAAACGACAATTTTACATTATGTCAAGGGACTGGATTTAGAAGAAACCATAAGCAAATTAGCAGCCTTGGATTGAATATTGGTCAACACCATCAGAAAAAGTGAGTTTATTATGGAAAGTTTCACAAGCAAAGGAATGCAGTTGCCAAGAAGTCCATCTTCAGTTAATTATGACACTAATACATAATTGTTATAGTAAAGTGAAACAACTGTACATCCAGAAATTGGAAGTATTCAAATGTGATAATAAAAAATGAGTATTCCAATAGACGAGTGGACCAGTTGCAAGAATTGCAGATACCTGAATGTTCACGTATACTGCAATGAGACCTCTATGAACCTTGGTTTAATAAGAATACACGGGAACTGTCCTACGGAAAAAGTGTTATCCTTGCTTCAGGAAAGATTAGAAAACTTCAGTTAAAACTTGAAAGTGATGCAGTTGCAATTACAAGTGACGGTGCAGCTGTTATGGAAAAATTCGGAAAATTATCACCGGCTATTCAACAGTACTGCTACAACCATGCTCTATATCTAGCTGTAACAAAAGTATTTTATGTTAAAAAGTTGAAAGGTGAAGCATCAGTGACTTGTAGCAGTGATAGTGAATTCAATACAGATTCTGAATACGATAAAGATGATAACAGTGATTCTGAGTTAGATGGTGTGGCCCGAGCTGATCAGTATGATTTGCGAGATGATCTATCTTCAGCAATTAGCAGCATACGAAGAATTATGAAAATATTTAAATATTCTCCAGTAAAAAATTCTCTTTTGCAGCAAGAAATAACCAAGAGTGAAAAGAGGGAACTAGAAGTCAGTTTGGACTGTAAAACACGCTGGAACACACTGGAGAGAATGATAGAGAGATTTTTAAAGATCGTAAATCCGATTAAGACTGTTTTACGAGAGCTGAAACTCGATCGCTTATGGAAAGAAGAGTATTATGAAATATTGAGAGGTATAATAAATTTAATTTAATCCTTTATCCAAGTGTGAGCAAACAAAGTTTGCACCTGAAAATATCTTCAGGCCTATATTTTCAGGTGCAAACTTTGTTTGCTCACACTTGGATAAAGGATTAAACTAAATTTATTATAGTCTAACCAAGTGAAAAATAAACTTTCAACATTTAGAGGTATGTTGAATTGCTTACAACCTGTAAGATTAGCAGTTGAAGCCTTAAGCAATAGAGAAACTAATATTCTCACAAGTGAAGGAATTTTTAAGTTCCTGTTCAGTAATTTAGAAAAACAGAATTCTTCAATGAGTCAAATGCTTTTAAAGGAAATAAAATTTGAAATTGGTTAAACGTAGAAGTAGAGATCTTGTGTCTCTCACAAAGTACTTGAGCAACGTTAGTTGTTTATGTGAGATAGAAGAGGATGAATTTTTTGCCTTGTCAAGTATGAATGAAATTGCACGATTAGCGAAGTCATTAATAGAAAGAATTTTTAAAGGAACATTTACAACAGAAGAAGTTCCAATAAAAGAAATAAAGGATGTCCTTACAGAGAATTCTGACATTAAATCAGATTCTGATCTGAAGAGTGAATTGACTAAAGCAGTATCAGTTTCGACATCAAAGTCTAGCCCTATGCATGCAGACAAAATATTTGCTTCTCTAAGGAAGGAAATGAGCTTATATGAAGCAACACATTCTCTCACTCCCAACTTGAAGATGCTTGAAGACACACTCTTAACAATTTGACCAAAGTCTACAGAAAATGAAAGAAATTTTTCCACATCAAGTATATTTGTTACAAAGTGAAGATCACGATTGTCTGATCGGGCAATTAATGCTCTGTGTTTCTTAAAGTTTCATTTTAAAAATGAGCAAATAAAAACTATTTGAAGTATTTTTTAATTTTCAAACGAATAATATTTGCATTTTTTTCTATTAATGTTTAATTTAATAAATAAAATATTTAAATGAAATTGGGAATGTTAATACATTGTGTGATATATGTAAAAACTTACTGTATACTATAAGGTTTGGTTAAATAAAGTTTGTATTAATTACATTGTTTAATAAAGTTTGTATTAATTACATTGTTTATATTTTGTGAAAACCTGAAATATAACAGAAACTAGCCAAAATGATACCGTAGTGACCCCTGTTTAGTGCTCAGGGCAAGAGATGCAGTAGTCATGAAATTCTGGTCGACCTCCATTTAGGAAATTTCATTTACTCATTTTTTGCTTCGACCTTTTACATATAGGAGTGTCTCAAAACCTCCGAAAGACTGCGGCGGGGCCACGAACCCCCAGTTGCCCCACCTTCTCTTCGGCTTTTTCTGTTTATTAACATTTACTGTTATAGCCATTATTACAGATAATCAACGAAAATTAAATAAAAAGATTATTTCGGTAATTCTTGAGAATTCTCGGGAAATACGATTTCCCGTTCTCATTTCCCAAAGGTTCCAAAATGTTGGGAATTTGGAAACACTACTTACAACTACCAACCTGGTATATGTAACATTGAGCTCACTGCTACCTCTAACACTTATTGAAGAAGCTTAGGTGTATGAGGAGGAGGTACTAATGCTGTTGCACAAACCAAATAAGAATTCAACAATAGGCAGCTGATGGAATATCGACATGGATGCTAAAAGAGTGCTGAACTGAACTGGTGGTTCCTTTGACTAGGCTACATATATTTGCGCTCTCCAGAACAGGAAAGAATGTATGATAATCCCATTGCATAAAAATGGTACAGAGACTGGTATATTGTCCAGCTATCAACCTATCAGTATCTCTGGAGTCATAGTGAAGATTTTGGAAAAGTTAGTAAGAAGAAGTAAGAGCTAATATACAGAAATAGATCGATAGATAATCTCTACTTTGCAATGAACAGCATGGATTTACTAAAGGTCATGTATTTTATGCCCACACTTCAGAGAACCTAGTCTGGCAATCTGCCAAGAATAGTCAGTTCGTGCTGAAGGGAGAGAAAGAAATAAGGGATGTACGAATTGGTCACCAACACTCGAAATCACATGCTTTATACTTAAATTTTTCAACTGTTGTACAAGCAAAATAGTTACCACTTTAAGAACTAGAATTTTCATAAAAGGAAAGCTAATTTTCCAACGTATAATAATAAACACTCATTCCACGAAATGCATTGATTATCCTAATATCGGAATGGATTCTCCTTCTTTTGACATGTGCAGAAGTGTTGAAGGGTCTCGCATCTGTGGGCATACAGTATTAGCAACTTACTCACATTCTCTAATAATGTTACCATTGAGTTAGGGGAATGGATACACCATGGTACTTTTGGATTTTGCTAAGGTTTTTGATGGAATACATCATGGTACCTAAATTAGACTGTTGCATAAATTAGAGAATATGGGATTAGAGTACAAAATATTCACATGGATAAGAGAAAGGTTGACTGACAGATATCAGAAAGCGGTATATGTGGGATAAGTCTGCAAGATTTAAGGTTACAGTGGTGTTAATTTATTTTCACAGTATTGATGACAACACAGAATATAAGAAAATAACTAATATTTATTAACTTATTTGCTGATATTTTGCTGGTATTATCCAGCATCTTCAGAACACAAAAACATTTTGTCACAGTAACCAAAACAACAACATAGTATAACAGTGGGACTAGTTTAAAAAATTGTAACAGACAACACAAGGAACTGAGATCCTAATTAGGCACCATATGTTAGAAAAAGAGAGAAAACAAGTATTAATTAGATCTTAAAATTGACTGTCTTCCAGATTTTTGGTGAATTTATGCAGCCATACTTGTTGAGGTTTGGAGTATGTTTTAAAGCTTCTGTTGACTCCAAAAAAAAAACAGTTCTTTCTGACGTATAATGACTTGTGTAGCACTTTTGTTTTCTTCCAATTCCAAATCCTGTGTGAAGGAGTATCTAAGTCATGGTCTGCTAGACCCGACTTGCCATAATAGTGCTGGATGTATTTTTTTTTTATTTTATTTTTTTATATTCTCTAAGGCAGATGTCAACAGTTCTTCCTGTTTGTCCATACTAAGTCCGGTCACAAGAACAGTGCTCTTCAAAAGAGAGTTTGTCTTTAGTTGAATGGATGAGAGTTGCCAGTTTGACATAAGGTGTAAATACAATGTGTAGTTGATATTTATTAAGCACTCTAGATATCTTTTCATATATGCCTTGCATGTATGCAATGGTAACAGTTATGCTGTAGTCTTGTGTGGTAGGCAATGGAAGGGATTTCTGGGGAGCATTTCATATTTTTTCTATCCTATGGGGATTATGGTCATTGGCTAAGAAGGTGCGATGCTAGTGAGTGAGTTCAGCAGTAAGAGCATTGTCATTGGAACAAATAGCTGTTGCTTTGTGAGTTAGTGTTTTTAGGATATCATACTGTTGAGCTGGATGATGGTGTGACTGTGCAAATATCTCCCTGTATGTGTGGGTTTTCTATAAATCAAAAAAGATAAAGAACTATCTGGAAGCCGTGTGATTAGCGTATCCAGGAAGTGCAGATAGTCATTAGCTTCCTATTCCACTGAAGTGTATTTCAGGGTGTTGGCTATTTAAATGTGCTAAAAATGTATCCAGTGTGTCTGCACCATGTGACCAAATAGCAACCAAACTCATCATCAAATAGCATAGCCAAACCACTGGTATGAGAGTGGCTGCATTCATGGCTAGCTTTTCCATGTAGAAATTGGCTAAAAGGGAGAAGGGTGAGAGCCCATTGCTATCCCACCTAGTTGTTTGTATATCTTCCCTTTCCATGTAAAATAACTTGCATGTACTGTAAACTTAAATAGTTCAAATATATCCAGGGGAAAATGCAACTTTAGTAAATCAAGGGTTTCAATTAACAGTACATTTGTAAAAAGTGATATCAAAACTAATCATTATGCCTGAACTTTTTAAGATGTGTTTTTTTAAAATACTTTTTAGGTGAACAGAATTTTTAACAAAGGAGGGTGGCAAGTAATTTAGCTAAATATTTAGCAAGTTTGTATGTGGGATTGTTTATACTATCCACAATAAGGCATAGAGATGTACCTTGTTTGTGAATTTTAGGTGCTCTATATATTCTGGGTGTTTTAACATGAAAAGGTTTGAGTTTGTAACTGTTTCTTTTGGCCGGGAGGTGATTTTTTTCAATACTTTGCGAACTTTATTCTTTTGGGAGTTAGTGGGATCATGATCTATAATTTTATGAAAGTTTTTTCACATAGCTACGCTACCAATTAAATATTTGGTTTAATCTTTTATCCAAGTGTAAGCAAAAAAAAGTTTGTGCCTGAAGTATTTTCAGGACAGCAACTCGTGACAAAGGTGGTATAAGTTCACATCACTTGCCTTAGCATAGCCAAGTGAAGAAACTTCGATCATCTTATCTCTAATCCAGAGAATTTTAATAATAAGATGTGACACCTTTTGGCAACTGGTATATGGAAATATGACTTGTCCATTACTTCCACCTTAGTATCACCACCTCTGGGTCTGCTCCCACTGATGAGACCTCAATAAAGGTCAAAACTGGGTAGTGACCCTTTCCTTAATGCATAGCATTATTATTATTATTATTATTAAACAAGACCTCATGGAGTCAAAGACTCATCTAGGAGGTCCTTTTATCTCACACACATCTCATCATACCGGGTCTTAAACACATTCAAACTCCTTGCAGACACCACACTCTCAGGCAAGGCATTCCAATCATTCACAACTCTGCACGAAAAAAACCTGCCTCTCACTCCCCTACTCACACCCTCTTTATACAGTTTCCAGGCATGACCTCTGGTTCTCCCCTGATCTCCCACTATTCTCTGTAGAACTTCTCCACCATTGATCCTATAACAACCCCTTACCAACTTGTAGGTCTCTATCATATCTCCCCTCTTCCTTCTCTCCACTAGACTCTGCAAATTACATCTTTTCAATCTTTCCTCATACTCGACATTCCAGAGGTCAGAAACTACCTTAGTCAGTCGCCTTTGGACCCTTTCCAACATCTCTTCATCCTTCTGAAAACCAGGTGACCAAATCTGGGCACAATAGTCCATGTGTGGCCTAATCAAAGCCTTATACAATAGAACAAGAATCTCCCTACTTCTACACGTCAGTGTCCTCCTCATCATTCCCAGAAGTCTTTGTGTTGTCTTCACAATTTTGGCGATGTGTCCCCTAAATTTTAGATCCTTATCCACTATCACTCCCAGATCTCTTATTTCCTCTACTTCCAACAATATATTCTTACCAAGCATAAATTCTGCATCCCATCTTTGTTTTCCAAATTTTAAAACCTTACATTTTGCAACATTGAACTCACATCCCCATTTGCTTGCCCAATCACTCAATTTATTCGAGTCTTCTTGCAAGACCACAACATCTTCACTACTCTTTATGGTTCGTCCCAACTTTGCATCATCTGCAAACAACTGAATATCTCCATCCAAATCTTTGCCAATATCATTAATATACAAGTTAAATAGTAATGGCCCTAAAACAGATCCCTGAGGCACTCCACTAGTGACTTTCCTTTTCCTGGATATTGCACCCCCATACACAACTTGTTGATACCTATCAGATAGCCAGTCTCCAATCCAATGCACTAATCTAATATCCAACCCCATCTGCTCTAGTTTGACTGTCAACTTATCATGAGGTACTCTATCAAAAGCTTTTGCAAAATCCAAATATATTACTGTGTATCCTTCTCCTCTGTCCAAGGAAGCAGTCACTTTATTGTAATAAGTAAGTAGATTACTAAAACACGACATCCCTTTAGCAAATCCATGCTGTCCATCAAAGATTATACCATTGTTGTCAACCCAACTCTGGATCCTAGTTCTCACAAGCTTCTCCAACAACTTAACCACAACACCTGACACACAGATAGGCCTATAGTTTGATGCTTGAGTTCGATCACCTCCTTTATGAAGTGGCACAATCTTGCCCTCCTTCCACTCTTTAGGGATTTGACCAAGTGCAAGACTCGTATTAAAAAAATATGTCAAGGCAGGTGTCAACTCTCTGGCACATTCCTTCAGAATACGCGGTGATATATTATCAAGTCCCACAGCCTTATTTACATCTAGTTTACTCAACTCCCCAAACACCTCTTCCTCACTTACAGTCAGTCTCTCCTCCCCATCATCAACTGCTCTTAATCTCTCCATGAAGTCACATTCACAAGATTGAAAGAACTTTATGAACTGTTCATTAAGTATCTCCACCACACATTCTGCAACAGCTGTCTTTATGCCATTTCCTCCAATCAATGTCATCCTTCCATAATCATTCTTTCTTTTGCTGGCTACATATCGAAAGAACTCCCTAGGATTCTTTTTAGCTTCATTAGCTAACTGCTGTTCATACCTCTCTTTAGCTACTCTCACCAACCAAGTCACTCTCCTTGCCTGGTCTTTGTAGAACTCATGAAATTGGTTACTTCCACTTCTCTTATGCTGCCTTCACAATGCCCTTTTTCTCTGTATTGCATGCTTAATCTCTTTATTCATCCATCTCACACCTAACTTATTTAACCTTCTCACCCGTGGTATACATTTAGACATTGCATCCACTAAATATTTTTTGAAAATCCTCCAAGCTGCATTGATCTCTTTTCCAGCTAACTTCTCATTCCATGCTACACCTGCAAGCTGTCTCCTGAGCTCTTCATAATCACCCCCCTTGTAGTTCCACATATACCCTTTTTTCACAGGGGTCCTTGCACTGCTGGCAACCACCCAAGTAATCACCTCATGGTCACTTTCACCAATTGGTGGATGATTTGATACCTCATTGATAATTACATCCTCCGATGAGATGACCAAATCCAAGACCCTTAATCCTCTTGTGCCCTCTGTTACATACTGTCTGAGGTAGTTATCCCTCAAAAACTCAAGAAACTCATTTTCTTTACTTCCAGTTGCTATCTCTTCATTCCAGTCTATATTGCCATAATTAAAATCACCCATAATGATCACCCTTTTCTTATTTGCTTGGCTTATTTGACTATACATTTCACTATCACCACCATCCACATTACCAGGTCTATAACAACATCCCACCAAGTATTTGATTCTATTCACCTCTATCTCACACCATACTGCCTCAAAACCACTGGCCCCATTTCCCTCTTGCATCTCTACCTTGTATGGACATAACTCTTTCTCTATCATCAATAGCACTCCCCCTCCCTTTTTACCCCTTCTATCCTCACGAAACACATCATACCTTTCCATCTCTATTCCTGTCAGGATGTCATCCTCATCTAACCATGTCTCACTTATTCCGACAATCTCTGGGTGCACAGACGCAATTAGTGCAACCATTTCATCCGCCTTGTTTCTTATACTTCTAGCATTGGTATACAAACACAACAACTCATTTCTGGATCTACAGCTAGTTCCACTGATACCACTCACTCGATGTGATCTCTCCATGCTGGACTGGGGCCATTTCCCTTTCTGCTTCTTCATTTTAGAACCCTTTGCAATTCCATCTGTTTCCTTTTGATCCCTGATCATCCCATTACTTTCCTGCCTACACATTCTCTCACCTCCTCTTGGAGCATCCACCTTTCTCACGCTGTATATCCCTGTCCACCCTGAGCCTCGCCGTTTCCCTGCTCCTCTTGCACACCCATTCTCTCATTTTCTATACTCATACCACTCACTTCCACATTCATTTCCACTCCTTCAATCTCTCCTGTCTTACTCTCCTGCTCTTCCACATCACTCCCCTCTCGATCTGATTCATTCTCTCTATTCACTTCTCTACCTTCCAGCAGCAGTCTCTCCAAATGACTCACACCATAACCACTCAAATGCAGTCCATCGCTCCCATACAGCTCACTTCGTCCCTCAAACTCATTCCACACATTAACAAACTCTACTCCCATCTCCTCACACATTTCAGCCAGAATATCATTCATAATCCTTGCTCTCCACCTCATTTCACCACAATCATACCTAGGCAACACACTGACCACCCTTCCTGTCACACTATTCTCCTTTATCTTTCTAAGCAGTCTCCTGACATTCATTTTGACATGCTCTTTGTTCTCTCTCAAATCATTCGTACCAATTAATACAATTAACTCTTTTGCTCGTTCCTGCCTCATATTCAATGCCTCAATCACTCTACTCATTTTACCGCCTGGAAAACATACCTTGTGCATTTTATCCTCTAGCACACCTTTAATAATGGAGTCGCCATACAACGCCACTCGCTCATCTTTTGTTATCTCTTTCATGCCATCATGATTTATTTTAATAGTTTTGACCTGAATTCTCTCAATTTCATTCCGCATCCATTTCATTTCTTGCTTCATCCAATCCAATTCACCTTCTGAACCTCGCGACACATTCACTCTATCATTAAATCTTTCTAACTTTCTAACTCTCGACCCCCTCTTCTCACTTTCCCTCTCATTCATCCTTCTTTGTTTCCGTACTTTCGGTCTAACATACGTCCAACTTTCACTATCATTCTTCTCACTCTCACATATCTTTCTTTGTTTCCGTACTTTCGGACTAACATGCGTCCAACTTTCGCTATCATTCTTCTCACTTTTACTGTCATTCATCTTTCTTTGGTTCAGTACTTTCGTTCCAACTTGCGTCCAACTTTCGCCATCAGTCATTCTTTTTTCGCTATCATTCATTCTTTCGATTTTTTTTACTTGCGATTTCTGCACCACGCCATTTCTACTTTCATTCGTTCTCTCAATTTCATTTCTTTCCGCCTTACTTTCGTCCCTTTTAACATCCGTTACAGTTGTCAAATCGCTCTTTTTCTTTTTTCCTGATTTTTTAACATTTTTTCGCCTGTCTTTCCCGCCATCCGTCTCTTTCAAACGTGCACTCGCGACACTATCGGTACTAGCACTTTCTGTCATCAACTTCATATTCGCATTCATCAATTCCTCGTTCAGGTCACATTTCGCACACACCCTTCTTCCATCCGCACTAAACATCCACAAATCATTTATGTAGTCGAAGGAATACATATAACAGACCTCACACTTAACGAACCGACTGAAATCCAAATTAAAATCATGGAATGACAATGCCGCCGCCATTTTTTTTTTTTTTTTTTTCTCTGCAGGTTACTAGGTCTAATATTAACGTTTTCGTATTTAGTTTAAGCAAGAAAAAAAAACCCACACTAATAATATCGGTAGCGTACAACGTTTACAGCCGCTCTTACTTAAACAATTACGCATATATACTTAATTATTCCTAGTAAAACTTATCTGAATCAGGAGCTCTTCAAAAGACGTTCGTAGCGCTTGACCCACTAGCGCCCCCATATAGCATTATACATGTCTGCAAGGAGATGTGCTTTGCATTATGGGATATTATCAACATCAGTACTATCAACATAATAATCCTGAATGGCAAAGAAATGCAGCTAGCTGATGAATTGGATTAGTACCATATTAACATAATAGGGGTAGCCTGAAATTAAAAAGATAAACACTGGTGAGGTTTGGAGAAGGTGGGAATTGGACATCAGGTCAGAAGCCCTGGTTGGTTGGTTCTCTGCATTTCTTTAAAGGCTATGTGGAGTTATACAAAGCTCAGTTATACAGCTTTTACCCCTTACACACTCCCTGGTACAGAATGACTAAGGCAAAGTACATTTCAAGAAATGCTTGCTCCATGACTCTTCTAGCCCTTCATTGGAAAGAAATAAGAATCCTGAATGTATTAAGCATGAGCTAGTTCATCTGGTCCTGATAGTATTCCTTCTGTTGTGCTAAAACCTTTATTCCAGAATTAAAACTTATTCTATACTGACTTTTCAAACTTTCCTACCCAAAGGGATTGTCAGTCAGCAAACTATTTGTCTGGTTGCTTTTACTTTATTTCTCACAAATATCAGTCATAAGGTCATCAGTTGATTAGTGGGCAGCAGTTCAGATTTTACTATTCTGAATCCACTGACTCCTAGGCATTACCTTTGGACACAAGCCAGGAAATGTGTGGAGAAGCTCACATAATTGCTCTTGACATTTCTAGGTCATTTGCTTATGTCTGGTACAGAGGCCTACTCAACAAACTGTGATCTTATGATATGCATGACTTCTACCCATTGCAGTTGATGTCACTAGCTTCCTTTCTGGTTGTTGTTCACTACACTGTGGTTAATGACCCTCTCCTCAGATTTCCTAGCCATTGCTAGAGTACCCAAGGTACTCTAGTAATGGCCAGAGTACCTTGGGTACTTGCCATTGCAGTACGTGCCTTGGGTACTTGTATTTTCAGCCACTGACATTCTCCTGTACATAAATCAACCTCTGTTGTTGATCTCATATCCTAGCCATAGCTATGTTGGTGATAGTACACTCCATTCTTCATCATTTAACATACTTTATAGAGCACAATATTTAGAAGCTTCAATGCCTTAAATTTTGATATCCTTGCTGTTCTTTTTATTGGGCAAGGATAATCTTGGGAACTTCAGTGGTACCATAACATTCTTATTTCACAAGAAAGGTTTCACTTCATTGCCTTTTATTCTTGATAATACCCAGATCTCCAGACAGGATCAGCTTTCTCTTCTTGGGCTGACTTACAACCTATCCTCTCCTCATGCAAGCACATCTCAGCCATAACTTCTTTAACCACACACACACACACACACACACATAAAAAACCTTGGTGTACTCTTCTTCTCAAGGCACCACTTCTCTTATATATACAGGGTGGCCATAAAATAGCTTTCCCTCTTTGGAGACATCTGTAGCTAAAACCAATAAATGGAATGAGACCAAATTTTATATTGAGACTTTCGAAGGCATGGGGAGATGATTTCCACGAAAAAAAGATTTAGTACCATAAGTCGCCGATAGGTCAAAATTTTGGCACTGGTGGAGCCGCAAACAAGCGGATAATTACGTTAAAGGCAGATAAAATGGAATAATATTTCGACGGTGTAAGCGACAGCCACGTCACTCATTCCAGGTGGATATATGGTGCGTTACAATGATAATTAAACTAAAACAACAACTTGCGAGAGACACAGAAATTAATGTAGTGATTGAACTCACAGGAAATAATGTTTTGTTCATTTATTTATACTTGCTTTCAGCCGTGGGGGTATTTTTTTTTTTGTGTGTGTGTTGTGGCATTCCTTGAAAGAGAACATAAAATTGGCTATTATGAACATCCAATCCTACTCCTTACACTCAGCTGTAGAGCATGTCGTACACCTGATGTAATTTGTTGTACACAAGAAAGGTCAGCACATTGAAAATCGTGTATGTGGTCCAGGGGACCCTGATTCTGATGAATAAAACATTATAATTATTTATTATTTCCTGTGAGTTCAATCACTACATTAATTTCTGTCTCTCTCTCAAGTTGCTGTTTTAGTTTAATTATTATTATTATCATTGTAACGTGCCACATATCCAGCTGGAATGAGTGACGCGGCTGTCATTTACACCATAAAATTGTTATTATTCCATTTTATCTTCCTTTAATGTAATTATCTTATATTTTTTATTAATTATTTTAAACAGAATGGGCGAAGAAAGATTAGCAAAACAAGTGTTCTCTTCCAGGTTGGCAGCAAAACGACCCAGAGGAAGACCAAGATATAGGTGGATTGATATGGTACAAAGTGCTTTAGACGATAGAAATATAAGATCTGATAATGTTGGAGTCTTGACAAGTAACAGACTGATTTGGAGGAAAATTGTAGACAGGAAATTAATAATGATGTAATTTTTTTTCACGTAGTACTATCATATCCTGTACACCCCTTGAGGGTACATGGCAGGAATTTGATAATGATGATGATGTAATTATCCACTTATTTTTGGCTCCACCAGCGCCAAAATTTCCACTATTGGCAACTTTTGGTACTAAATCTTTTTTTCGCGGAAATCATCTCCCCATGCCTTCAAAAGTCTCAATATAAAATTTGGTCTCATTCTGTTTATTGGATTTAGCTACAGATGCCTCCAAAGAGCGAAAGTTATTTTATGGCCACTCTGTATATAACTGCTGACACTGTATAAACCCTAAATCCCAACCAAACTTGGAATACTGCTCATACATTTTAGATGATGCCCCTAAAACATCTCAAAGAATGTTTGATGTCCAGGAGAAATCTTTGAATTAATGACTACTTGCACAGATTTGCTCCAATCTCTCTCTCTCTCTCTTATAGATGTTTTGTTTCTGCATTGTCTCTTATTTGTCTCTCTTTGTATTTCCAAGGACAATGTTTTGCTGAGCCAATCACCATCATTCCCTCATTTTCTTCCAAAACCGTAAGAACACAAGCAGTTGTTGGTTGTTATCCATTTACTGCCCAGCATCAAACTTATTGAACTAATTTCTCTTCCCTCTTCTTTTATTTTACCTATCTCTGGTCTTTGGAATAGTTCCCCCACTGCCACTTCCCAAAGACTACAACCTTTAACTGTTCGAGAAGCATAAAAAATTACATTTATCTTATTCTTTTGCTCACTTGCTGCAAGTGAGCAAAACTCCCTTTTATGTTTTGTGTCTGATATACAATCTACTTTCTCCTCTTGTTTCCAGTTGTATACAAAGTATCTTGCACCTTCAATTAGGCTTATTATTGGCAAACTGGAAGATCTGCCAATATTACCTAAAGTACATATGAAAATACATCTGCTACTACAGCTATGAATGGTGAGCTGTAGTAGACTGTGTGGATACTATCCAAAAAAAAAAAAAAAAAAAAAAAAAACCTAGTACAAACATGAGATTTCCCCCCCCCCCATTATTATTGGAATATGCAGCTGATCTGTAAAACCAGTCTGATCATAAATAAATATGGATGTTCAGAGTCTTTCTGATATTGGAAACTGTAATTCTAAAAATTCCCATAAAGCTAAGGCTTCCTATTAGCACCCTTCCAAGGACATTAGGCTTTATGTTTAATAATTTTTTTTATCTTTGTAGAGTATATTTATATTTTGTATTATATTAATTATAATACAATACAAAATGTAATATAATCTGTTGATGTAAACAGGAATACATAATTATACACTAAATTTAATTTGTTCTTATTTTTTACCTCAGCTGTATATGCACCTTCTTGAAGGGCAGAAAAGATTATATGAAATACTTACTCAGTGTTAAAAAACATTTATGTTAATAAACGTTTAATTTTCTTGACCAAAAAGCTCTGGAAAAGACTTTTAATGGGATCATATTTTATTATATGCACTTGATCAATATAATCCCATTAAAAGTCTTTTCCATACTTACTCGGTGTCAGGATTTTAAACTTGAAAAATATTAACTAGGCATTAGTTAATCATAAGGTAATATTGATTGATTGAATCTTAATTAACTGAAAGTGACATTTTTCCCCCCTCAAAGCTGACAGCAAAAAACCTTCAGTGTATGCGGGCAGTCTTGAGCCTAGCCCATTGTCATGGAGCTGTGTTAGGGAGCGCTTGGCATCTTGTTCTCACAACATTGCAGGTAAAGAAATTATTTGAAGAATTGTTTAAATTCTCAATTTTTTTTTTTTTTTTTTTTTTTCAATGTGGCATAACTTAAAAGAGACGTGTTAGAACTTGCATAGCATTTCTAAATGTAAAGACTAACATGTTTCACCAATTTTTTTTTTTTTTTTTACTGTTAGTGTCCTCAACTTATAGCTGTGAAAATTGAAGTTCTTCTACCATCATTTTGAAACAGTGAAGCATTTTGTACATCCTATGTATACACCAAGTGAGTTGATTGCTTTAGAACCAGTTCTTACACATCTAGGTTATATGCATGAATAGGCTCTAAAGCAATCAACTTTAGAGTCGTATATTTGGCTTAGGTTACTTGAAACAATCAGCTCACATGATTTGTTAATATGATGCACAGGATGATTTATTGCTTCAAAATAATAGAATAAGAAAATTATTTTATTTTTTATGTGGCTGGCACACAATAAAAGATTTTTGTGGAAACCTTTAGTACATTTATGCCATGGGTGGATTAACAATTTTTTTTACATTTTTTTATTAATTTTATATATTTATCTAATATTGCTGCTTACTGTTGTATATCTCTGACTTGGTACTAGTTGGTTACTAATTATATGTATTTATTGGGGGCTGGGAAATTTGCAAACATGCTATTTTTAACCTGTGAAAAATGTATACAAATGCAGAAACATAAAAAAAAAAAAAAGGATAAAAAAGAAAGCTTACAAAAAATCGATGTTATTTGTGTATTATGAAAATGTAGATTGAAGGGTGCATAAGTGATGCTGTGGCACATTAGAAGCAATGAAGAGTGCCATGACAGTGCAGTAAACTTCAACCTTCATTCCACTGCTCCACTGTATAGTGGAGAAAGAAGTTATTTTGTAACAATATTTATCTTAAAACAATGTACCAAATATATATATATATATATATATATATATATATATATACTGTAATATTTATATATTTAAACTGTAATGAACTTTTGTTCTTTTTTCTGGGGTGTAGCATATCTGATAAATTTCAGTCAGATATGCCACATTATGTTTTAATAATTATCTTACTTTCAAAATTAAATTATTTTAAATTAGATAAATTGGAAAAGAACTTTTAAGTTATAAATAAATGTATTGATTTGTTCCCTAATATATGTAAAGTAATCTTCTTCTTCTTCTGCAGCTTCTCCCACTTAAGTGGGGTCACTGTTTGTTATGAGTCTCCTCCACACCTTCCTGTCTTGGGCTGTCACCACATCCAAGTTCTTCATCTTCAAGTCCTCTTCTACCAGCTCCCTCCATCTCTTCTTTGGCCACCCAAAATAGTGTATCTACACTGGTGTCCAAATACTAAGGACGAATTACATTTTTACTTGTATATGAGATAAATTTCATGACTATAGCCAAATGTGGACGTAAATTTATTTCCAACATACTAATAAATTATATTAAAAATAAATAAATTGTATTACACAAAAAAAATTTGTGTAATATAATAAATTATATTACACAAAAATGTGGTATAAATTTGTTACAAATTAAATTGCAATAAATTTTTGGCAAGAGTTACAAATATCCTAAGGATGTAGTTAAGGAATTAATCTATGGTGCTTACAGAAAATTATGTGGAGAGACATTTCAGTGTGAAATATACCCACTCTGAACTGCAGTGCAGTACTCACAATGTTGTTCCATGCTTATCACCAAGTGATTCAGGAGTTCTTGAGGCAAATTAGTCCACTCCCACTCCTACAGAGCAAGGATAAGGCCTTGTTTGTTTTCTGGAGGGGGAATTTCGAGCAGCAGTGCATCTCCCAATTGCATCTCAAGCATATTCTATAGGGTTGAGATCTAGGGAGCATGCTGGCCACTTGATTCGATTAATATCCTTGGTCTCCAGAAGTATTTCCAATGCTCGTGTATGATGTGTGGCATTGTCATCCATGAAAATGAATTCTTTGCCTATAGCTTTAACAGAAGAATCAAACATGACATTGAAGAACTTTGTTGCAATATCATTCACCAGTCATAGTCCCTTTTTTCCATCACTTTAGCTCAATGCATCCATTAAGCATAATGCCTCACTACACAGTTACTCAAGCACCGCCATATCTATCCCTTTCAAGAACATTCTTGATGGTAAGCAGTACCACTTTCACGCCAGATCATCTAGAATTAGATGAAAGACTAAAATGCCTCATCTGAAAAGATTACATCACTCCATTGATGTCTTGTCCAATTTTTATGGAAAGAACACTACTGAAAATGTACTCAACCTAAGCTGTGGATAAAAGGACATAGAATATAGGCATAAAGGCATATAGGCCTACTTGTTGCAGACGTCTTGCTACAGTTTGTAGCAAGACGTCTCAACAGTTTGTTGAGAGATCCATTTACTGTGCTTGAATGGAGCCGACTTGCAAGCTGACACCTGCCATGGTGCAATCGATTATTTTTTTGCTGTTATAACACAAGTTTTAACACAAGTGTTATAATATAAGAGTAGTTTGGCATTATAACAGTGCCAGGTGGGATATCCTGTGCAACTTCTATGCCTCATTCCCATGGTTAGGCTATTGCTTCTGACCTTCCAACCCAAACACATGACCAAAGTAATCCTCACTGGCATGGAATCATACATTCCCCACAGTACTCTAACCTGCCATTCCCTAACTAAACTTTGGTTTTCCAAAAGATGCTCCAGGGCTGTACAAATGAAAAACCAAGCATGCCATTACTGGCTCAAATCAAGAACCCCATCCTTCCTAGAGCTTATACTCAAGCCTGCAAAAAAAAAAACAATGCTTCCAAACCAGAGTTTGAAAGAGCAAAAAGCAGGAAATTAGCAGCCTGTCCAAATGGCAGCCAAAGCAGTCGATCTTAACTTCTGACCAACACTATTCCCACCTCTATCCTACCCAGATGTCTCCATTGCATCATCACCTACAGAAAAGGCCTCACACTTTGCTTCCAATGCACTCATAATTGACAATTGCAAATGTCCCCCAACCATTCCAGATGCCCACAATGCCCACTATATCCTTTTTCCAGAAAGAGATCAGCAAAATACTGTCCAAATTAGACACAAAAAAGTATCCCAGCCCTGATGGTATTCCTCCAATTGTCCTGAAGGTTTGTGCACTAGAACTATCTCCTGTCCTATGTCACTTATATATACCATCTTACTCCACTGGTATCTATCCCATAGCCTGGAAATTGGAGTATATTCAATCCATTCCCAAGAAAGGCAACAAGTCACTACCGCCCCATCTCACTCACCTGAGTCCTGTCTAAAGTCATGGAAAAAATCATCAATTCCCAACTCCTGCACTACCTTGAAGCTACCTGTTTAATAAATGACAGCCAGTATGGATTCCGTCGCTGCCGATCAACAGGAGATCTGCTTGCATGGACAAATGTCATGGAGTAATTTGGTGAATCTCAAGCGGTTGGACTTGATATCTCCAAGGCATTTGACCATGTCTGGCACAAAAGTTTACTAAGCAAGCTGCCATCGTTTGGTATATTTCAAGACCTCCGTAGTTGGATTGCTAGCTTTCTGTCTGGACGCACACTATGTGTGTGGTGGTGGATGGCTCCTTATCCTTATCATTCAACTAATGCCAGGGGGTTCCTCAAGGTTCTGTTCTCTCACCAACCCTCTTCCTACTATATATCAATGACCTACTTCAGCTTACCTCCAACCCAATACACAGTTTTGCAGAAGATAGCACATTGCACTCTTCCCTTTCTTTTGATAAACCTTACTCCACACAATTCACTTCAACCTACAGAACAGCAACCACCTCTGCCCTCAATTCAGTCCTCCAAGCCATCCTCCAATGGGGTCAATTTCAATGCAAATAAAACCCAGTACTGTCTCATTTCTCATAAAAAAGAACCCTTTTCTCCCGGTATTATTTTTGACAACACCCAAATTTCCAGACAATTTGAGATTTCTCTTCTTGAATTTTGACATCAAGTCTCTCCTGGCATAAACACATAGCAACCATTGCATCCTCAGCAACTAAAAAACTAGGATTTCTCTTTCGCTCAAGACGTTACCTCACTCCTGAACAGCTGTTAACCTTATACAAATCACAAATCCACCCAACCATCAAATACTGCTCCCACATATGGGGCCCTCAAAAGCTCCCTCAAAATGCTTGACTCAATACAGAGGAGAGCAATCAGACTTATTAATGACTCATCTTTTACCAACTCACTCCCTCAACTTTCGCACAGATGATCAATCTCTACACTGTGTGTTTTGTACAACATTTCCATGGAAAATGTTCATCCAAAATAGCATCAATAATTCCCCCACTTAGTACTAAGCTCGTTGGAACACATGCAGCTGCTGCTCAACATTCCTTATACAGTGCACTTTGAAACCCACAGAACAAGTTTCTTCTCCTCCTTCATCCCTGCAACTGCTATGCTATGGAACAATCTTCCTCTTGATGTATTCCCTAAGGAATACAATATATAGTCATTCAAATCCAATGTGAACAAGTACCTTCTTTCCCAACCCATACACAATACTAATGTACTATAGGTCAATCAGCCAACCTCTTGTGTATGGACTCAACATATAAAAAAAAAAAAATCTCTCTTCATGCTCTGTTGTGGAGTGAGGGTGACCTTTTTGCAAATGTCTGGAACATGTTCCAGACATTTGCTAAGAGGTCTTTTCTTTGGGTATTAGCTTGTAATACCCTGAATTTGCAATTGTAATCTTTAGAAATAGTGTTCATCCTTAGGTTTTGAACACCAGTGTATTTATTTAAAGTAATTTTTTTGAGATCATCATCAAATTCGTGACATGTATCCTCAAGGGGTGTACAGGATATTATGATAGTACTACATGAAGAACTTACATCATTACTAACTTCCTATCACCAATTTTCCTCCAAATCAATCTGTTATCTATCAAGACTCCAACATTATCAGATCTTATATTTCTTTCTTCTAAGTCACCTTTTTACTGTATCATTCTACTTATATCTTGGTCTTCCTCTCCATCTTTTTTTTCCTGCCAACCTGGCAGTAAAATTAAGAATCAACTAAGATTAGCATCCAGGAATGTGTTAACACATTCCTGGATGCTAACGATATCAAGTTCTTTCCTAATATCCTCATATTTAATATGATATTGCCATTGGTGTCATCTGTTCATGCCCCTAATCTTTCTCAGGACTCTTATATATATAGTCTCTAGTCTTTGGTTAAGTGTTTTATTTCTATCCCAGCTCTCAGATCCATAAGTTAAAATTGATTTGAACACTGTCTTGTATACATCTGATTTAGTTTTTTTGAACACTGTTTTTTGTTTTGTTTGAACACTATCTTGTATACAACTGATTTAGTTTTTTTGACTAATTTCTCTCTTATTTCATATAAATTTATTCAGTTGACTTCCTACCATACCATCTTTGTTGATTCTGTTCTCTATTTCGATATTTAATTTACCTTCTTCACTAAAAATTGCCTAAGTAGCTGAAATGTTTAATTTGTTCTATAGGTTTACATTCACTATGCTGTCAATATTTTCATGATTCTGCCTATTTTCATTGTCTTCGTCTTGTTGTTGCTGATTTTCATATCAAATTTATTACAACAATTATTCAGTTTAATCAGGGAATCTTGCAGACTTGTACTGGATTTATTTAAAAGTATAACATCATCTGCAGAAAGTAAAGAGCTGACATTAACATCTTCAATTTTGATATCAGGATTAATACTGCTTTCCTTCATAATGTGATCCATATAGATAATGAATAACAGAGGGGGATAATGTACATCCTTGTCTCACAGCAGATTTAATATTAAACCATCTTCCTGTACATTCTTCAATTCTAACTGCCGACTTACAACTCAAATATAGACTAAGTATTGCTTGACATAATGCCCCATTGACACCATATAACTGTAGCATTTTGAATAACATTTCTCTTGGCACCTTGTCATCACCTTTTGCAGATCTACAAAACTTAAATACAGATCTTTGTTATATTCCCATGATTTCTCAACTGTGAAAGGGAAGCTTGGTGAAGAACAAGCTTCCCTTCCACAATCCTTCTCAACCTTTTCTCAAGTATACTTGCATTAATCTTACCAGGAACACTCAGTAGGAAAATATTTCTGTAATCCTCACATTCAGTTTTATTTCCCTTTTTGTATATTGTTATTATGAGAGCTCAACTTTAATTATCTGGAATTTGTCCCTCTGTCCAGACTTTCTGTACTATGCAGTGCAGGCAAGACTTTTATACCTTCACAGTTGAGCATTTCTGGTCGAATATCATCTACTTCTGCTGCCTTTCCACATTTCAGGCTTTTGATGTATGGATTTGTATTCTAATTGCATGTCTTCCTATTCATATTTATGAATTTAGAGACACAAAACACACTTGTTGAAAAGATTATTTTACTGATTAATAATAAAATAATAACTTTATGTTTCGACCCCTGTATTGAGGTCATCTTCAGAAGAATACACGTGTATAAGAACAAGCTACATGCTGTTGCACTCTATACAAGTAAATTACATCTACTGTTGTTAACTAATCTTTTTTCTTAGCCTGCCCTCTAGTGATAAAAAAAAATAAATAAATAAAATAAAATAAACAAAAAATAAAATAAAAACTACAATAAACTCTGCTAAAGTCCTCACGTACTAGGATTCTTCTGGAATTATACAGTTTATATTGTTATATTATGATTATCTTATGGATTTGTAGACTATAGGTTGCTATTGAATGTTCAGGAGAAAAAAAAAAAACTTCACCAAGTCTTCTTGTATTGAGATTTTTTCTTCGTGGTTGCTATGAAGGTTGTAGATGGGTCCTCCACATTCTTGGAATTGTTAGACCATCATTTTTATTCAGATTAAGATCATGTTTGAGCATTTCCCTTGCTTCCTTGAATTTCAGCTCGAACCAAGTTTTGGTGCAGTGTGGGGACTTGGTACCTTTCCAATCAATTCTGTGGTATGTTTGGAGTGCGTGGTAAGAAAGGCCGGTTTTTCCAAAATGGAGGTATTTTATGTGACGTTTGTGTTCATCCTTTCTGATTGGGATGGTTCGCCCTGTTTCCCCTATGTATGGTATGTTACATGTGCAATCTGTTTTGTAAAACCCCTGGGTGGGCTAAGTATGGCAGGGGATCCTTGGAAGAACTGAGTTAAATCTTCCATAGGTGTCTTAATTTTGTCGGGGGTTTAAAGGTGGTTTTGATGTTGTATTTGTGTAGTGTTCTATTTTTTCTGAAATGCCTTTAACATATGGTATAGCAATAGCATTTTTGAAATCTTTTTTGTTATTAGTGGTATCTTTGTGAAGGATCTTGTGAACGGTTTTTATATTGTATCCATTTTTTATAAAGGTATGTTTGATGGTCTCATATTCATGGTTAAGAGCTTGTTCATTTGAACAAATGGTTTGAGCTCTGTGTTTAAGGGTGCTTATGACCCCTAGTTTTTGTGTTGGGTGGTGATAAGAAGTTTTGCGTATGTACTGGCCTGTGTGTGTAGGTTTGCAGTAAACTGAGAAGGAGAGACAGCCTGAAGGAAGACGTGTGACAAGTGTGTCTAAGAACGGAAGAGAATTGTTTTTTTCAATTTCAATGGTGAATTGGATGCGTTTGTGTTGTTTGTTCAGGTGGCTAAGGAATGTATCTAGTGCTTGGCGGCCGTGGGGCCAAATGGCAAAAATATCGTCGAGGTATCTGAGCCAAATTTTGGGCATTAGGTACGCCGATTCTAGAGCTCGTTGCTCAAAATCTTCCATATAAAATTTCTCTGTTGGGGGGGAGAGTGGTGAGCCCATGGCTGTACCCTCTTTTTGAAGGTAAAAATTGTTTTGCCACACGAAATATCCGGAGAGTACGTGAGCAAAGAGGGCCGTGATGTCGTGTGGAAATATGTTCTGTAAGAGTAGGATAGTATCATTGATTGGGACATTGGTGAAAAGGGAAGTTATGTCAAAGCTGACTAATAGATCTTGGTCGTTGAGTGTAATATTTTTAATTTTGTTTATGAATTGTTGTGTATTTTTTATGTAGGAAGGGGGGGGGGAATGACCAATAACATAGTCAATGATACTTTTCTTATTCCTTACCTCTTCTCTCCATGTGAATTTGTGCACATTTTTATGTTGGAACATTGTGTTAGTTATAATCAGTCCATGCCTGAGCAGAAATTAAACAGGTATTTGCCATTATTATTAGCTTTGGTCTTTTCTCCAAATTTTCCCAAAATTGCATGTCTGTTGAGTGTTTTTAACACTGGGATGTCGCTGATTGTTTCATTTAGTAATTTTCAAGGTAATTACTCCATACTTCAAGGATATCTTTTTCTCCAGTTTTCATGTCACCTTTATCATCTCTAACTCTTTTTATAGCACTCTTTCTTTGATTTCTGAGCATTGTCAACAGCCTCAAGAATATTTTGCCAGCTCATATTTATTTTCTATGTTCTTACCAGTCTTCCCTTGACTTTTAATGAGTTAGTTTTACACATTCTTTAGCTTTCTTACATTGTTTCTGTATTTCTTACATTGTTTCTGTACAAGCTGACTTATTCGCCAAGAACTTTCGATATGCTTTCTTTTTTTCCTTCACTGCCTCTTTAATTTCCTGTGTCCACCATAGAGTTCTGATTTTGCTATCCCTCCAGACAACCTCACCACATGCTTCTTTAGCTGAATCAATTGATGATTTCTTCAGGATTTGCCACTGAATCTCCAAGGTTTGGTTCCTGTTCCCAAACTCTTTCATTTTTTTCTTCAATAATATTTGCATATTTTAGTCTACAGTTTATATCTGAGAGATGCTCAACTTTTATTTGCTTTATAACTTTCTTACAAGTTCTTCTTTTCAATAAAATTCAATTTTATCCTGCTCACGACTAAATGGTGATCACTTCCAATTTCAATTCCTGTGTAGACTCTAGTGTCCTGCACCAGTGAGAAAACATAACTATCAACAATAACATCGTCAATGAGACTTTTCTTATTCCTTGCCTCTTCTCTCCATGTGAATTTGTGCACATTTTTATGTTGGAACATTGTGTTAGTTATACCCAGTCTATGCCTGAGCAGAAATTAAACAGGTATTTGCCATTATTATTAGCTTTGGTCTTTTCTCCAAATTTTCCCAAAATATTTTTGTGTGTCTGACAGTCATTTCCTACTCTGCTATTTAGATCCCCAACAAGGACCAACTTTTCATTTTTCATTGTGTCAGTTGCTTTCTCTAAATCCTCAAAAAAATTCCTTCAATTTTACCTTATTAGAATCTTCTGTAGGACCATAAGCACAAATAAGTCATTTTCCAGTTCCCCATTCTGATATTTTTCCACATCACTCTACTTGATATTGCCTGCCATTCGAGAAGATTATCCTCATATTTAGTGTTCAATACTATAGCTGCTGTCCGACCACAGAAGTGAGAACTGTCGTTGGCAGACTGCCAAGAAGAGTCAATTCATGTTGAGGGGGAGAAAGAAATAAGGCGATTTACAAATTGGTCGCCAACACTTGAAATCACGCTTTATACATAACGTTTTGTGCCTGTTATGCAAGCAAAATAGTTAGCACTTTAAAAACTACAATTATGATAATAGAGAAGTTAATTTTCTGACATAATAATAAACAACTCATCCCACAATATGGATTGATTACCCTATTATTGGAACAGATTCTCCTTCTTTTGACATGCACAGAAGTTGCAGGCATAGACTTCTGTGGCTAATTGGTTTAAAAGATATATTTCAGTGATTACACCACATTTTTTTTATTATTCAGTTATATAAAACACTGAAATAATAGTTCCCGACAAGTTTCGTAAATTGTAGGATTTATATCTTCAGGGGGTAAATAGTATAACTTAAAATTTAAACAAGAGAATTAATAAATACAAATCATAACCATCTGGCTATTCATAAAACTCAAATAACAGAATGCAGATATATAACGTTATTGACGTTGAACAATACTGGACGATGTCACGTGTTCATAACGTTATATATCTGCATTTTGTTATTTGAGTTTTATGAACAAGAACAAGAACACGTGACATCGTCCAGTATTGTTCAACGTCAATAACGTTATATATCTGCATTCTGTTATTTGAGTTTTATGAATAGCCAGATGGTTATGAATTGCATTTATTAATTCTCTTGTTTAAACTTTAAGTTATACTATTTACCCCCTGAAGATGTAAATCCTACGATTTACGAAACTTGTGGGGAACTATTATTTCAGTGTTTTATATAACTGAATAATAAAAAAAATGTGGTGTAATCACCGAAATATATCTAATTAATGCACAGAAGTGCCGAAGGGTCTCGCATACAGTACTTAGAAATGGAAAATAACAACTAGTAAATCTATCTATTAGTTTCTTTTAACTGTGAAAAATTCGTTATAAGAAGATATAAATCAAAATCAGAATATAAGAAATCAAAATCCCCCCCAATTATAAATGTAATAAAGTTTAGTGAGAGATGTTTCATTTAGCAGTTGGGAGAGAAACATTATTCTGTGTTTATTCAGGAGAAAAAAAAATTATAATTCCTTAATGTGATTTTTGCATTTAAATCGGATTTACATTGCATCTTCTGTCCAATAATTTGAAGACAGACTTGAAGATAAGAAAAAGAACAATATTTTTGAAGAAATAAAATCCATACAGATTGTCCAGAAGCTTTGCATATTGTTCTTTTCTTTGGGGAATTTTTCCCCCCTGCTTAGTGGAATAATTTTTGGTACATTCACTCTGAAGTATGATGTAGCCAAGTTCATTTTTGATTCTGAAAATAACTGATAAAGAAAGAAACCACCAGAAACTGCTGAAATTTATGTAAGGACTTAAGGAAACTATTGTTGAAAAATAATTTGAGTTGGTCAATACCCTAAGTTATTTTTAAATTAATACTTTAATTTTTGCAGCCTGAGTTAGAGATAATTCTTATTTAAAATTAATAGAGTGTATGTTTTTTGTTTTTCGAAAAGGCAGAGGAACAAGAGATCAAATTGCCAATGTGAGATGGATAATAGAAAGAGCACAGGAATATCAAAAGAATGTCTACCTTTGTTTCCTTGACTATACCAAGGCTTTTGACTCTGTAGATTATGTGAAACTGTGGAATGTGATAAGAATAATGGGAGTCCCAGAGCATTTCATTATCCTTGTGAGGAATCTTTATTATGAACAAGAAGCTACTGTCCAAACAGATCTTGGAGAAACTGAGTATTTCACAATAGGTAAAGGAGTGCGACAAGGATGTATTTTATTTCTGTACCTGTTTAACTTGTACAGCGAATACATTTTAAGAATGGCAGGGCTGGAGGAGTCTTCAGTTGGAATTAAAATTGGTGGAAAAAATATTAATAATTTGAGGTATGCAGATGATAGCACCTTGCTAGCAGAATGCAAAGAAGATTTGGAGGAACTTATTATGGAAGTTAAAGAAGAAAGTGCTAAATATGGTCTTAACCTCAAAAAGACAAAAGTTATGGCAACATGTGAACTTAATGATATTTAAGTAGATGGGGAGAAAATGGAAGCAGTTAACAATTTTGTGCTCCTTGGATCCCAAATTGATAAAGATGGTTATTGTACTCAAGAAGGTAGAAGAAGATTATTACTCGGAAAGAAAGCAATGACGAATTTAAGCAAGATCTTTAAAGATAAAGATATTAGCCTCACAACAAAATTCAGAATCGTGAAAGCAGTGGTATTCCCTGTGGTACTGTATGGATGTGAAAGTTGGACCCTGAGAAAGAGTGAAAGAAGGAAGATAAATGCATTTGAATTATGGGTTTGGAGACGCTTACTAAGAATGCCACGGACTGCAACGCAAAACCAATAAATCAGTGATAGACGGAATAAAGCCAGATTGCTCCCTCAAAGCTATGCTCATCAAGCAAAAATTTTCATACTTCGGACATATTATGCGAGCAAATGACAGTCTGGAGAAGATGATGATGCTTGCTAAAGTTGATGGAAGCAGGAGAAGAGGAAGACCAAGAATTAGATGGGTGGATGGAGTTAAAGAAGCACTGGAATGCACTTGGAAATTCTGAAAGACATGGTCAGAGAGACAGATTTGAATAGAGAATGTATGTTCATGGGATCACCAGGAGGCAAAAACAACTCAATGGAACATAACACACATTTTTTGAGGATTTGTAACCTTTTGAAAGGCTTACTAAGAAGTCCTTTTTTGAAATTTAGAATTTTATATTTATGAATTCTGGAGATCATTTGTAGCTGTGGAAGTGTGAAAGTGCATTTATTGTTTTTTGCTAAATTATGCAAATGTATGTGTGTGCGCACGCACACGCTCGCACTGCTTGGCAAGCAATCAACACCTCCGTGGGCAAGATTGGTTAGTTATTTTTGATTTTTATGGCGCAAAGACATCAACAGTCATACTGCACCAGGACATATGTTACAGCAGTACATATGGTAAATGGTTAGTAGGACAATCACAAACATCTATGCCCCTTGGGGGGGGGGATTTGAACCCACAGCCTCCTGGCTGGAGAGTGGATATGCTAACGACTCTGCCAACCAGACCAGCATGGGCAACGTACATCATGCCATGTAATGACTAACCTGTTTTTAGATAGTATAAATTGGAGAAATATGGAGAACTGATGAAGTTTGAAAGAGGCATTATGACAAGAGGCTCCATTGCAGGCCTATCTGTCCAGCAAATTATCTAACCATTAACTGGATAACAAAGAAAATTCATGATAAGAATGAAGGAGAATTTATTCAGTTCATGTTAATATTTGGTAGAGAAAACACATCTGAAGATGATAATTAACTCACTAAATTTATTATTATTATTATTATTATTATTATTATTATTACGGGCAACTCCAGGGAGTCATTGGACTCATCGAGGGAGGCCCCAAATCATATTCATCACAACTATTTGACATTCATACAGTATCTATCATACCTCGCCTTAAACTCATTCACTGTCACAGCATCCACCACAGACTCAGGGAGCGCATTCCACTCATTCACTACTCTAAAAGTAAAGAACCCAGCTCTAACACCTTTACTAACCACACTTTTGCCCAGTTTCCATGGATGTCCCCTAGTCCTCCCACAACCAGCCCTATTCTCAAAAATATCTTCTGAATCAATTTTATAGAAACCCTTCAGTAATTTGAATGTCTCAATCATATCTCCCCTCCTCCGCCTATCAACCAATTTTTGCAACCCACAAATCCTCAACCTGTTCTCATACGGTTCATTCCACAGACCTGCTATCATCTTGGTCACTCGCCTCTGGATCCTCTCCACCTCCTCCCCATCAAGAAGAAACCTAGGTGACCAAATCTGAGCACAGTAGTCTAGATGGGGTCTTATCAAGGCTCGATACAGAGGAACAATAACCTGCTTGTCTCTGCTTGTCATCGTATTCTTCAGCAACCAAGTGATTTGATGAGCTGTTTTGGTCACTTTTGCAATGTGTCCCCTAAATTTCAATTCCTTATCTACCAACACTCCTAAATCTCGTGCCTCATCAATTTCCTGGAGCACGGTTCCACCAATGCAGTAAACTGCCGCCAATCTTTTCACCCCAAAATGCATAACCTTACATTTTGCCACATTAAACTGACATCCATTCTCCTTAGCCCAGACCTCCAATCTATCCAAATCATCCTGCAAAATTTTGACGTCATCTGCATTCACTATTGCCCTACCCAACTTCGCATCATCCGCAAACAAATGAACTGTTCCTCTCAGATCATTTCCTATATCATTTATGAACAAATTAAACAGCAGTGGTCCAAGAACAGATCCTTGTGGCACACCACTAGTCACAGGCCGTCTTGTGGACTCTACTCCCGAGTAAACCACTCTCTGATATTTCTCCGTCAACCACCCTCCTACCCATCTCACCAACCCTATCTCCATTCCCATATGCTGCAATTTACTGATTAGAATTCCATGTGGAATCCTGTCAAAGGCCTTGGCAAGGTCCAGTAGAATCACCGTAAACCCATTACCCTTATCCAGTTCAGCCGTCACTGTGTTATAATACGTGAGCAAGTTACTGAGGCATGACCTACCCTTCACAAAACCATGCTGTCCCTGATACAGTATCCCATTTTCTTCTATCCAATCTTGTATTTTTCTCTTGACTATTTTCTCTAAGACCTTGACAATGATTCCTGATATGCTAATCGGTCGGTAATTTACTACAGCAGTCTTGGAACCACCTTTATGCAGTGGAACTATTTTCCCCTCTTTCCACCCGCTCGGGACTAACCCAGACCCGAGACTCAAATTAAACAAAATGGTCAAGGGTACTGACAATTCTTTAGCTGCTTCTCGTACAACACGAGCTGGTATACCATCCAATCCCACAGATGTATTGACATTGAGGTTATGCAATAGACTACTCACCTCCACTTCATTAACCACAATTCCCGTATAATCTACTGGTTTATTCGTTTCTGCAATGTCACCACCTGGATGATATACTTTTGCAAAGTGCTCACTCAGTAACTCAACTATCTCAACTGATTCAGTTACCTCCCTACCATCGGCATTCTTTAAAATCAATCTGCCATGTACATTTTTCCTTTTACTTGCTACATATCTAAAAAACTGTTTAGGATTCTCTTTAGCCTGCATGGTCAATGTTCTTTCGTAATCCTTTTTTGCTTTTCTTACCACACTCGTCACCCTTCTGGCCTGTGCTTTATACCGTTCATGTGCCTGCCGGTCACCCTTCTCCTTAAATTCCCTCCATAGTTGTTTCTTTTTTTGCAACTCAAGCTTAATGGTGTTATTCATCCATTTAACCCCTACTTGATTTATTATTCGGACTCTAGGTATACAGTCAGCCATTGCTTCATGCAAACACTTCTTAACTACCTCCCATGCACTATCAACTTCTAGTCCTTGCAGTTGTACATGCCATGGCACTGAACCAATCAAACTCCTAAGCTTGTCATACTTTCCAGCCCGATAATTCCACATGTACCCTGTCTTAATTGAAAATTCTACACCTTTAGCCACCTCCCAAGTTAAGACCCTATGATCACTCTCACCGATTGGTGGCAATGTGGTCATATTTGTTACAGCCAAATCCTCAAATCCTTATTTAGTTAATTGTATTATTAAGCCTTGGGATCAATGCATTGAAATCTTAAGTGAAGAGTATTTTATTAAAATATGCTCACGAAACGTATTGTAAACTGTTTTTAAGGTAATCGGTTGACATTTTGCTTTCATATTATGTTAATTAGTATGCGAATATAATATCAGTATATTAATATATTTTGTATATTTGCATTTATTGCATTCCTCAGGATAAGCATGTAGTTTTTCCTTTTAAATCCTAATGAAACATTACTGACATGATGACAAGAATTATAATATATGAAACCAAAGACTGGTATAAACCGCATTATCATCATCAGCTTTCTTCAGTCCACTGCTGGACAAATTCTTCTACCATTCTGGCCAATCTTGTGCATCTCTCCATCGTATGTGTCCATAACATCTTGTTATCCCATTGTCCCATCTTACCACTGGTCTTGATGATCTTCAATAACCAGTTCTTGGTATCCATTCTGTTTTCTGTTGTCAGACATTCTAATCACATCCTACCCAATGCCATTTATTGCCTTTTATTACTACTGCAATGTCCCTTACCTTTGTTTGCTTCTTTATCCAAGTATTATTCTTTTTATTTAACTGGATTATTCTCAGTTAAATAAAATGAATGGTTCTTTCCATGTTTAATTTGTTGTTTTCAGTTTCTCTAGGTCTGTTTTTTAGTCACAATCCAGGTTTCACTACCATTGGTCATTGTTGAGAGTACTGGGTGTAGATCTTTCTTTTTAGGAAGTTGGGTAAATTGCTTTTAAATATCTCTCAATAATGATTACAAACTTTCCATCCTGTTGTTATTCTAGCTGAAATTTCCTAATGTATGGTTGTTTGTCATGCAAATATTTATCTTAAATATTTGCATGAAGTCACTATTTCAATCTGTCTTTGGTTTACGAGAGTGGCCTGAAAAGTTCTCGGCCTATGAAAAAAACAAATTTATAATTTTAAAATTATCTTTATTTTTCAACATAATAATCCCCCTTAAGACATGCATTTAATTCCAGCAATGCTCCATCGTCATTATCCCATCCCTGTAGTGGTTCTCAGTAAGATCTAGGATTACAAGTAAGAAGTAATCCTATACACCTGAAGGCCCTATACACATCCTATATACTGTCTTGTGTATAGGAAGAAATCCTATACACAAGACACCAATGGGCTAATGTACTCTTTACAGTTTAGAGTCGTTTTAGTCTTTGCTCGGATTCTAGATGACACTTGAACTGTGTGAAAGTGGTACTGCTTACTATTATGAGAATGTTTTCGAAAGAAATAGATATGGTGGTGCTGGAGTCATTGTGTGGAGAGGTGTTATGCTTAATGGATGTTCGGCTAATATAATTTATGAACTGACGATGTGAACTAGTGTTGCGAACTGACGCACCGTGCTACAAGTGTTGGAAAAAGGGACTATGACTGGTGAACGATATTGCAACAAAGTTCTTTAATGTCATGTTTGATTCCCTCGTGGTCTAGGCAAAGAATTCATTTTTATGGATGATAATGTCCCACCACATCATACATGAGCAGTGGAGACCAAGGGTATTAATCAAATCAAGTGGCCAGCATGCTCCCCATCTCAACCTCATACAATACATTTGAGATGCAATAGAGAGATGCATTGCTGCTTGAAATTCCCTTCCAGAAAACAATCAAGGCCCTATCCTTTCTCTGAAGGAGAAGTAGGCCAGTTTGCCTCAAGAACTCCTGAATCACTTGCTGCTAAGCATGGTACAACATTCTGAGAGCTGCATTGCAGTTCAGGGTGGGCACATTCCATACTGAAATATCTCTCTGCATAGTTTTCTGTAAGCACTGTAGGTTAATTCCTTAACTACATTCTTAGAAATTTGTAACTTTTGCCAAAAATGTATTGCAATTTAATTTGTACCAAATTTATACCACATTTTTTTGTAATATTATTATTATTTTTTTTGTGTAATATAGTTTATTAGTGTGCTGACAATAAAGTTATGTCCACGTTTGACTGTAGTCATGAAATTTTTTCTCATATATAGGTTTTCTCATATTCAAAGTGTAGTATAAGTTTGTTATCCATTAATTCATTTGGCATCCTCAAATACTGTATAGGCACTACATTCCTTGCTGTGCCTCACCATTCCTTGTCATGTGGTCCTGTTGTATGCTTTTCTGGAGGCTTCAACTCTCGGAAGACTAGTTACTTCAGACATACCTTCATCCATCTCATTGAGGGTCCATCACTTCCTTTTCCAAGAACTATTACTGCTTTGAAAAGTCCTCCTTCATTCTTCACTACTCTGATCCACAAAATCTTGACCTAGCCCACTTCGGTGTCCAGGTGTTTATCTTGGCTGTGGTGCAATTGCTGGTCATCGTACTATGGACAGACAGAAGAATCTATTGAGTAACATATTGAACAACACTTTTGAGTTATTGATTACTATAGAAGTGAAGCCCCCCCCCCCTCAGCTTTGTCATCACACATGCTTTCTTCAGCTAACCCACAAGATGTTTTGCAAATGAGACATCGGTTGTTATGGGATAAATCAATTAATTGAAACTATTATGCTGTTGTTATGATACAATGGAGAGAAAAATGTGGGAGTCTTTGGAAATGGCATTAGATCCTAAACATCTAAATATTAACCCAATTATGAACTTGGCTGAATACAACCTAACCTTTTCTGGAGGCTTCAACTCTTGGAAGACTAGCCACTTCAGACATACCATTCATTCATCTCACTGAGGGTCCATCACTTCTTTTTCCAAGAGTTGTCCTCATTCATTGGAACGAGGACAACTGGCTTCTTTTCTTTCTTTTTTTTTTTTTTTTTTAAATTGACTACTTCCTGGGTCATCTTACATCTCTAGATTTTTTTTGTTCTAGGTTGTTTAGCCAATATTGTTTTTGATGTGATCGGACAAAATTGTATACATATCAAGAAAGAGTGATTGTAGTGGAGAATTATTGTTGGAGTGGGAATTATGCAGCTGTCAAAGAATTCCAGTTAACAGAATTTCCTACAGTTCTCTCTCTCTCTCACACACACACACACAGTTGATATCCTTCTATGGAAAGGTTTCCCATCATTTTTATTATCTAATTTTTTTTTTTAATATCTTTATTTTGTTCTCTAGAGATATTCATTGCAGGAAAACAGAGAATTTCTGTTTTATGTTTTTATTTTTATCAATCTAAAAATAGGTTAATGTAAAAAATACTATAAAAACTAGTTTAATTTTTTATATTGCATTTATTAATTAAATTTTATTGATCATTTAGCATTTGGTTTGGATTCTTGGATTGAAACCTTCTACTGGCGGTAGCTTAAAGGCAAGCAGAAGTTCAGACACTCCAAATGCTGTTATTACAACAGCAGTAATGGCAGATTTACCTGTACTTTCCGCTATGCTATCTCGACTTTTTGAAAGCTCCCAGTAAGTGATAGTGTTAAATTTGATGATGTAATATTCCATATACAATAATCTACTGTTTGTTTGACCTTCAAACAATGACAATTCAATTAAACAACCCTTGTATGTCAACAACGTCTTTGTCGAGTATCATGTAATAGTATTTCAATTATTTGAACTCGCCTTTCTGATAATTGAAGAGTCAGATAAAAATGATAAATTACTGTAATACTTTTTAATATATATTATGTTCTCAGAATATTCAGATGTATAAATGTTGAAAGAATTAAAGAAGAAAAAAAGAAAATGCTATTGAAAAAGGATAAAAAAGGTATAATGATAACGGACCTCTCCAGACACACTAAGGGACCTAATATGTCACATGAGAAGGCTCTCCAAACCATCACAGAGCTGACCTGTCATGATGGGACCATGGCCTCATGCTATCAATGCCACACCTGCAACTTCCTGTCAGCTTGGTACAACATAATGGGTTTAATCAGACCACATAGCTCTGGTCCACTCTGTAGGGGGCCCAGTTTTGATGGTCCTGATACCAGGCAAGGTGCAATGCCCAATGATGAGCTGTCAACAGTGGCACACGTGGTATACATAGTATGCTGTTCAGTTTACTTGCTGATGCTGCTTGGACCTGCGACATTGAAACTGGATGGTGCCATGCTGCCCTGCGATTGGTCTGTATGAGTCTGGACAATCTACGTTGACCCCGGTCATCAGTGGCATGTGGTTGGCTGCCACTTGCTCTGTGGACACTGGTATGTCTGTTGATAGTATACTGACAGTAGATCCTCGATATGGTCACCCTCGAGAACCTTAGAGTTCTTACCACTTGGGGCGATAGAATTGCCCATCTGTCTTGTGTTGATTATACATCCATGATCAAAGTGGCTAAGACTCCCATTTTTCCCCGTGTTTATTCAATTGCAATAAACTGTTGGGAAGCCCTGATGTCTGCCTGTTTACCATCTGCATTTGGTTTGGGTACATTTCCCTTGGCGTAGGGGAATTCCAATTCCAACTGCCCATCATTCTTAACTCTAATGTTTTGTCCATTGGGTGTATTCACCTCATTGGGTTCAGGTTGCTTCAGAAGCATGTTATGGGATTCAGATCAGCATATTCTGTGATGACCAGGCAGTTCTGAAACGATACTTTCTCAGTTTGCCTGAATGTTGTGTCACTTTACAAATACAAAAATCATATTCAGATTATGTAATTTCACACATAAATGCATATTATATAAATGAACCAGAATTCCAATTAAAATATTGCCATTTTTTCATTATTATTTGAAGGATATTATCAAGATATTACATACTTTAAGAGAAGAGTATATGCATAAAATGTGAAATCTTTACTGGTAATAGGCAGCAAAATAAAGGAAACGAATAACTAAGTTATAATTTAACTTAGTTATTCGATACAATTTGTTATTTATCGTAATTGATTCCACAAAGAAAAATCCAGAATTTTAATACTACTGTAAATTTGATGTGTGGGATTATTTTTCAGACATAGTTTTAATATATTAAAATGTATTAAATTAAATTTAAATTTAAAATGGTATGAGACCTACACAGAGAATCAGGGAAACTAGATTATAAAGGGAGGAATGGTGAGAATGTGAGTGTAAGAGCGACAATGTTATATAAATGTGTTAATGATGGGAATGGACTTTATCATGGAAGTATTGATGAGGAGAGAACAATCAACTTTGTGTTTGTCTGGTTCGGATCCATCAAACATGTGCAAAAATGTCTGCATGTATAAGGCACTAGAGAAAAATATAGATCTGCAAGTTGTCAATCTGTGTCATGCAGACAAGCATATCTGCATGACACAGATGGACAACTACCTGCATGTACAAAAGAACATGCAGGTAGATTCTTATGTCTGTACACGAATGCGAGGGGTAGAGTTTGTTGCCTTGGTCAACATTTTGGGACCTCACATTGCAGGCATTAGTGAGACCTGGCTATCAGAATCACACATACTAACTGGTATCGAGTGTAAAGGGTACAGTATTTTTAGGAAGGATAGAGAGGATAGGAGAGGAGGAGCTGTGTTGCTGATGATATCAAATAATTTTAATCCAGTTAGAGTTGAGACCTATGATTGTAGTACTACTAACAGTATTTCATGTGGCAGTGAGTTTGAAGCCATCTGGTGTGAGGTGGAATCTAACAAGCTCAATTACATAGTGGTTTATTGTTAAAGACCTGCTGGATTGGTTGCTAGTGATGAAGAAATGCCTCACCAAATAGAAAAGATGAGTGTGAAAAGAGTAATCATAATAGGAAACTTTAATTAACCGAATATTGATTGGGTAGCAGTAGAATCGCACTAGAAGAATGAAAATGAATTTATTGAGCTGTTGCGGGACAACCTCTTCAAGCAGAATGTGTCAGAAGGAACTTGAGGTAAAAGGGTGTTACTTTGATTATAGTATCGAAGGGCATTTCAGTTAAAGATGTAACTATTCTGCTTCCGGTTGCTGACAGTCATCATGCGGTGAACATTCCTAAACTTAGTCACTTGGGAAGTGACTAAGTTTATGAATGTTCCATTCATAAAAGGTTACAGGCGAACTACAAAGCAGGAAATTATGACCAACTGAGGAGTGTATTGATTTCAGTGGATTGGGATTGGTTGCTGAATGGGAAGAATATCAACAGTGCATGAGAAGCATTTAAACAATATTTAATGATGCTATATCAGAATGTGGCCCAAGATTTCAAAAAATACATAGGGTCAAATGGATGTGTAATCTTATTCAGCAAGAGATTTGTAAGAAAGGATGATGTAGAAAGAATACCATGTGCATACGGATGATATCCTGTATGAAAGTTATAAGCAGCTGGCTAGAATAGTCGCAACTGTTGTACGGAAAGCAAAGTCTGAGTATGAAATGAAACTGACTGTGCATGCTAGAGACAACCAAAAAGAATTCTATTGATTATACTGCAAGTTAAAGAAAGAATGACTACAAAAGAATAACTCTTCTAAATGCAGGTGGCATGAGAGGTAACAGATGCAGAAGAGGTTGTTCAACTAATGAGTGCCCATTTTGTTAAAAGCTATCAACCTTGTGTATGCTACATTGAGCTTACCACTACCTTTTCACCGGATGAAGAAATTCAGGTGTATGAGGACGAGGTATTAGATCTGTTGTGCAAGATGAATAAGAATTCAGCAGTTGGGACTGATGGGATATCAGCATGTGTGCTAAAAGAGTGTTCAGCTGAACTGCCCATTCCTTTGACCATGCTAGAGTCTCAGAACAGGGAAGATTCCAGAGGAATGGAAAGAATGTATGGTAATTCCATTGCACAAGGGTGGTGCAAAGACCGATGTATCCAACTATCCACCAATTAGTATCTCAGGAGCAGTGGTGAAGATTAGTGTGTGTGTGTGTGCATATTTGGTCTCCTGAGTTCTGAGGAAATGAAGAAACTGTGGATTGGGTGCAAAGAAAAGTTATAAAGATGATATATGGATAATGGAATGTAGAAGGGCGTGGTGCATGTCACCCCACTTTTCCTTGATGAATAGGAGAGGAGAAAGAGGGATGATATGAAAGAGGCCTATAAGCTTCTGAAGGATGTTATGGGATACCATTTGATGGAATTTTTCATTATAAAGAAGGTGGGATGAGGACGAGGGGCATCCATGGAAGTTAAGTTTGTGTACAGTTAAGAAAGGGGGTTTTCCATGGGAGCAAGTTTTTTCTCATGGAAAACCAAACACTTGCTACTTTTGTGATATTTTATTTTGTATCTTACCAAAGTTTTCTCATGACTTTTGTTCAGCTCCTTTTACAAATAGTTTTCTTACATTTTCTCTCAGATACATATGGACTTGCTTGTCAGCAACTTTCAATATGATTATTTTCTTATCCTGCACTACCTTTTTAATTTCTTGAGTCTACTGTAAAGTTTGTATTTTTCTATCTTTACAAACAACTTTACCACATTACTTCAATGGCTAAATCAATCTATTTTTTTAGAGTATGTCACTGAGTCTCCCATGTTTGGTTCTCAAACCTGGGAGACTCAGTTTGTTTGTTTGTTTGTTGAGTGAAAAAGTTTGTTTCCAAGCTTTTTGATGATTCTTTTCTGATTCTTCTTAATGCTTTTTGTATATAGTTTTTCTTTTCAATATGATTTTTATTATGCTCAAAACTAAACGGTGATCATTTCCTATTCATATCCTTTGTGTATGGTTGGATTTAACTCTATTAGCAATAACACAGTCAGTCAGGATTTCAACTTATTGCACGTGGCTCGCATCAAGAACTCTAGCTTCATACTCTGCCTATGTGAAAGCATGCAACAAATGCAAAATAGTCATCAGCTGATTTAAATCTAATTTCTTAAACCCCATCAGCAGAAAACTTGTTTCCTGTCCAAATGGAAGCCATGCCTTCCGATCACTTGTTAAGGCAAGTGATGCAACTTCTGCTTGCTTGCATTTCCACCTCTTTCTCATCCAGATGGCTTGATTGTTACTTAGCCCTCCAAAATAAAGATAAATTTCTAGCTTATCTTTTCCCAAACTCCTGCATAGATGACCTAAGGAAATCACCTTTTGCCATACAAAAATCTGAGCACAGCATGCCTCCTGTAGTGTTTCGACAAAAAGTTATCAGAAAATGACAAAATGACTTGGATGCTAAAAAGCTTCTTGGTCCTGATGGCATCTCTTCAATTGTTCCTGAACATTTTGCTCCAGAGCTAACATCTGCTCTATATCATCTCTACAATCTATTATACATAGCTGGTACTAATCCCACTACCTGGAAGCAATCACATATCCAGCATGTTCCAAAAAAGGGAGCTAAAAGTCTACTGTCAAATCACCATCACCTTAATCCTCTCCAAAATAATGGAGAAAATTTATCAATACCCAACTTCTTTACTACCTAGATGCCCACCAGTACAGATTTCATCATTCAGAATCTGTAGCAGATTTCTTAGCTTACATCATCCACCACTGGACATGTGCTATGGAAAGATTTGGAGAAACTTGTGCTATCGCTGTTGACATTTCCAGAGCATTTGATCATGTCTAGCATTGATGACTGCTATCAAATTGCCATCTTTTGGTTTACCTGCCATCCTCTGTAATTGGATTGCCAACTTCTTACTCTCTTTCTCCTGTACACAAATGACCTACTCTCACTTACCACTAATCCTCTTCACAGCTTTGCAGCAAGAGTACTCTGCATTCATTCTGCTCATTTGACAAACCATGCAATGTGCAGGTATCCCAAATGTCAAGATCTCTTTCTCTCCTTTATAACCAGTGTCTAAAACATGGATCATGTACTATCTTTGAGTGGGAGCAAGGACAATATCGTCACATTCAGTGCCACTTAAACAGCCTTCTCTTTTTATTGCAAAAGAGATCTCAGCTCACATACCCTTACCCTAAGTAATACACAAATCATCAGACAGGATCAGATCTTTCTGTTTGGACTAACATTTACTTCCGGTATCTCTTAGCATAAACCTATTACAATCAGTAGCTTCTTCAGCATTCAAAAACTAGCCATCCTCTTTTGTTCAGTATTCTGTTTTACACCCAACCAACTCTTAAATATATACAAATCCCAAATCCACCCATTCTTAGAATACTGATCACATGTTTGGGGTGTTGCACCTAAAACTTCTCTGAAAATGTTTGATGCTTTTCTGAGACAAGCAATTAGGCTCATAGATGATCCCTCTCTTACAGATGCTGTTTCAGCACTGTTTGTTCTATAGGTACTTCAGTCCATGTATTGGCAAGAAGTATAGTATGGTGTGGGGGAAAAGAAGTATTAAAAAGTATTAAGAAGTAAAAGAAGAAGAAAAGAAGTTATATATCATTATAATTATTCAGTTTTTTTTTTTTTTTTTTCACCATACTACAACCTCTTCAAAAAAAAAAAAAAAAAAAAAAAAGTTAATAAGCTTCTACCTGAGTCTTCACTTGCACTCCAGACATGACACTGGGGTATTTATAGATCCTTCGACCTCCCATGTGTGAAATTAATATATATTAAATTTAAAAAAAAAAAAAAACCACAGGTAGTCATGAGTGCTTTGTCAGTGAATGACTTTAAGTAGAGATGTGATAGACATCAAGTCAACAATGATTAGTCTGGGCCTTCTGTAATTATCCTTTCGATTCCATGGAGAATGCTCATGTATAATAATAACATTTAGTTTTACTCATTAACCCTTCACCCACTAATGGTGTTGGTGTACTGTAGGTTTACAACCTTTTGTAGGTGGGATTCACAAAAAAAAAAAAAAAAACATAAATTAAGCATTGCAGTCCTATTTCCATGTAATTCCTCCATCCCCCACCCCTTCCAGAAAACTTCATCATGAATAAAGAATTGTAGTTTTATTAAAAAGATATAGGAAAGAAAATTCTTATTTCAACCAATAAATCTCTTACAATTCTTATGGAGAACTTATTGATTGATTAGAATAGCTGCCATCCTGCAAAACTTCTGGTTTTCTTTAAATTGCATCGCATGCATTTTGTCTGAGGTCTTTTCAGTTGCATTTCTAATCTGCAGTCTAAAGGTAGATTTATGTGTGTAAACAACTCCAGCCGACCCTGGCAGCTAACACAGGCTTTTTGGATGTGTGCACTTCTACACACCAGCCTGACTTGCCAAATGGAATGTATCTCTTCTCTCAAGCTGTGGGTTTGAATGGTGCTGTAGCATTGATGTTTCTGGAAGTGTTTAAGTGGTAAATTATTTCCATCTACTCTATTTTTCAGAGGCCTGAAGTGGCTCAAAAAGCCAGTGTTCACTCTCTAGGGTTTTTGAATTCAGTAAACTTTAGCTTATTTTGACCTCCCATCCATGAAAAGTTGTAAACCTAAAATACATTAGTACATACACTGGGTTGGACAAGGTTTTTTTCTGTTTCTGTTTGTATTAATTTTTCACATTTTTATATATTTTTTACATAATCTGGAAACTCCTCTGTAGAGACCATTTTCAAGCTGTTTCTAGCCTAAAGTAAGCAGAGAGATAGCCTGACACCAGGCAGTGAAATCCATCTCCTATTAAAGACAATCAAAAACATCCTTACCCACAGTGGAATTTGGTTGGAGAGAGAGAGTAAGCTTGCCTGCAATACTAAAAGCATGCTATAGATTACTAGCCTTTCATGGGTGGAGTGGGCATTAAAAAATTAAAAAAAAACATAAATAAATTAAGAATGCTTAAGCTTTTTCCAACAACCAAAATGGCAGAAAAAAGTTTATGCAGTTTGAATACTCTTAAAGATTGCTTATTGCTGGTTATGAAATTTTGTTTTATATTTTTTATATATGTATGCCCTCGAGGATATACTCCAAATAAAGGTTATTTTAAAATTTTAATCGATGGATGCTTTTATCACAGTATTGCTAAGTTAACAGCTGGACAGACAGGAGGTAATTATGATTTCTTTACACAAATTCAAATTTACAACTGGAAACAGGACAATGGGAATGAATAAAGAGTAGTTAGTATTAAGAGTTGTGAGGTGGACCACAAATAGGATGTGCTGCTCATTCTGAGATAATAGGCAGAACTCTAGATACTGGATTGGCTGGACAGTGATCAGGCCACAAAAAAAGTCCAAAGAGAATATTTTCATTGATTTTGAATTCTCAAAAAGGAAAAGTGTGTTACAGGAGTGTGTGTGTATGACAAGCATAATTTGCTAAATTCTAAATTTACATTCTCTTCATTCTTAAACAAGATTTCACTTTAGAATTTTGTTCTCAAAATATAGATAGGTATTCCTGAATTCACAGTTTTATATGTTATTTATTATTATTATATTTATTTTTATTTTTTTCATATTGGCTTGATTTCCTTTAACAAATCTGTTTTTATGTACATTCTTTTTCTTAATTTTTGGCAGATATCTGGATGATGTTGCACTACATCATTTAATAGATGCACTCTGTAAACTGTCATCAGAGTCAATGGATTTAGCTTACACAAATAGAGTAAGTTTATATGTGATATCTTAATATTTGGAAGTAAGCATTAAAATTTTAAAGGAGCTTGATTCTAAATAAAAGTTCTATGTTTGAATTGTATTATTGATTTTGAATTTTTCAAATTTAAAAAAAAAAAAGAAATGAAAAGAATTTAAATGAATTCATAATTTAATGAATTATGTTCATGTATTGAATAATATTATAAAGCATTTTTTATGTGAGACATTTTAGAAATTTATGCTTAGGAGAAAGATAAAAGCAGATACACTAAGAACTCATTTCTGAAACCGATCACCTATTCTCCTTTTTTTGCAGTTTTCTATTTCATGCATATATTAGGCAATTTTGTGATACAGTGGGAAGAGTGATGGGACAATGCATCATTTGATTAGATTTGGAAATACTTGAGTTTGATTCTTATCAGGATGAATTTTTTCCCTCCAGGAAACTCAGGTTTTTCATCTCACATATAGGTAAATCAGCTAGAGAGCACATGTGCATTTAACAGAAAAAAAATAAAAAAATACTATTAGTGGGTAATAGATGATGTAGTGTAAGGTTGATTATGTGGTATGTTAGTCAGGTAGATTATATAGTGTGTCTTCCCATGAATGGGTCCTTGGTTGCCTTGGATGTGTTGTATAATAATAAAATATTGATATGCGAGTGGTTACTTAAGAACTGTAGTATCAGTGAAGTAATATTATTAATTTTATCCCAATTAATGAAAGAAAAATATCCTTTTTTTTTATTCAACCAAATATATTAAAATTAAAAAGTTTCTAAAACTACCAGAGAGCTTACGAGAGTTCAGCCTTTGGAATTAGAGTTGTCTAGGGATTGTATTACTTAAATGATAACAGATTTTATCCAGAAGGCCATACATTCATCTTTTATTAATGCATTTAATTAAGGTTTCACTGACCTGAATAGCTGTTTTGAACTGTTTGACTCTCCTCATAGGCCAGCTGGAAACCTTATGTCAAAGGTATATTGAAACTGTGAAGTTTTACAAATGATCAGAGAGTTTATAAGAGAGAGTTCAGCCTTTGGCATTGAAGTTGTTCTAGATATTGCTTAAAAGATATGCACACTTTTTTCACACTAGGTGGCATCAGTTGTGGGCTGCAGCAAGATATTTAAATTTTATATTTAAATGTGTGCCAGTATTGTCTAAATTGTAGATTGAGTGTTACTGTGAGATATCTGAGTGTGGAACACAGTATTTGGATAAATTTCTTAGGCAATATTATCATAAATTCATTGTTTTTGTTAGCACACTGATGGCAGTGAAAGGCAAATCATTGTGAGGTCAGCTCAGAAAACAAATAAAATAAACAGCATGGATTTTTCAAAAATGGGATGGTGCTGTGAATGTGTGGGAAGATGTCAGAGATATTTATGTAGAGAGACTGAATAAGAGAAAAGAAAAGTGTGGGTATGTAGTGTAGGAAATACGATATTCTCATGGACCATGAAACTTGCTTAAATATGAGTATAAATAGTTTAAATGTGAGGAGGTGGAGAGCAAGAATTATGAATGATATTTTAGCAGAAATGAGTGAATAGTGCAGGAGTGCAGTTTGTTAATGTGTGGAATGAATTTGAATGAAGAATTTAACTGTATGAAAGTGATGAACTGCATTTCAGTGGTTTGGGTGTAAGTCATTTGGAGTGAATTCTACTGGAAGGGAGAGTAATGTGTCTTCAGAATGAATCTGAGCAAGTAAGAAGCGATGTGAAGGAGCAGGAGAGTAAGGAAGTAGAGATTGATGTGGTCTTATGAATGAAGAGGTGGGTAGCTTGAGTGTAGACAATAGAATGAGTATACAAGAGAAACAAGGAAACTGGGAGACTCAGGAGAGGGGAATACAGCGTGAGAAAGGTTGATGCTACAAGAGGATGTGAATACATGTGTAGACAAAAAGGGAATGGGTTGACTTGGGATGTAGAGAAAACAGTTGAATTTGAAGAAGGTTCTGGGATAAGTAAGGGGAAAAAGAACCGGCTTTAGGTAGAATGGAGAAGTTGCAGCTAATCAGTGAAACTTGATATAGATTCAGGAACGGGCTGTTATGTTTATATATGAATGCTAGAAGCCAGAAATAAGGGAAATGGGTTGCATTGATTGAGTTCCTTCACCCATAAATTGTTGGAATAAAGTGAGACATGGTTGGATGAGGATGACATCCTGACAGGAATAGAGAGGGAAAGGGTAAAAAGGGAGGCATGGTGCTATTGATAACAGAAAAAGAGTTATGTCCATGCAAGGGAAATAGTGGTAGTAGTTTTGAGGCAGTATGGTATGGGATATAGACCATATTGGTCTGTTCCAGTTTCATAATCCATCTAATAGCCGGCCTGGTTGGCCAGCTATTAGATCTAAAAAGCCGGCCTGGTTGGCGGAGTGGTTAGCGTATCTGCTCTCCAGTCAAACGGCTTCGGGTTCGAATCCCGCCATGGGCATGGATGTTTGTGATTGTCTGTGAAAGCACTAGTGGTGGTAGTTGGTGGTAGATGGCGTTGGTGTTAGATGATGAAGGTTGGTGGAGTAGTGAGACGAAGAGTTGATGCCCTCCCTCGATGAGTCTTTGGACTCCCTGGAGGTGTGATATAATAATAATATCCTCTTTTGAGGTCTACTTGTTCTTTTCTTTCCAGTTGATTTATGTTTTATTCATTGTTAAGAATATTGGGTGTTGGCCATTCGGTTTACATGTTCTATCCAATTTTGTTTGTAATTGTTTAGTTTTCTTCTATTGATTTTATTTTTAGTTCTTTTAAAATAGCTTTGTTCCTTTTTTTTGTCTAATAATGTGTATTTTTCAGTTGTTATTAATCTCATTTCACTTGTTTTTGTTCTTTGTTTATCTTGTTTCACTGCCATATAATAATGTTAGCACTGCTAAATTATTATATATTTTCAAGTGTGTTTCTTTTTGTACAATATTTGAATTGATTGTTCTGTTTATCAGGCCTATAATCTGTAAAAAATTCCAAGTTTTTGATTTTGTCTTTTTCTCCTTCATGTGATATTTCATATCCAAGATAACTGAAATTATTTATCTGTTGTATTATTTTATTATTAATAACTATTTTACTTTTAACTGGAGTTTGCCCACAAAAATGCCTTTGTTTAGTTTTATCTATTGATATTTTCATTCCAAACTGTTCTACTATAATGTTTAAATTATATATTGCTCTTTATAAATTGTCTCTTCCTTATCTGATATTATTACCTGAAAATCTGCAAATAATAGTGTATTTATTTGTTATTCAGGGAAATTTCTATACCTGTATTAGTCAAGGTGTTCCACTGTATTAATATTTTATTAATATAAGTATTAAAATGTATTGGAGACAGAGGGCATCCCTGTCTTACTCCTTGGTTTATAGATTGTTTTTCAGACATGTTTTCATTTATTTTTATTTCATTATTGTTGATGGTTAGAGAGTAAACAAGTTGGAAAAATACTTCTTTAATACAAAGTAATGAAAGACTGAGAAAGGAAATCAGTTGAAAAATAAAGTTTTGGTTTATTATAGTTGTTCATCTATATAGGACTTATTCAAGTGAAATAAACTGAAAGAAACTGTTTTTGAATTCAAATAGAAGGACCCGGCCCTTTTTTTTAAACTATGACTTGCATATAACTTTGTTTCTTCATTGAAATTTTCTGAGATTTTCATGTAGAAATTCATACTGAAGTAATGATGCAAGTGAGTTTCATTTATTTAATCCATGTTGCTGTTATATAAGCAGCAGTTTTTGTGTTATGTAAATTTAAAAGAGTGAAATTGCTGCTCGAAACAAGAAACAGAAATTTGTCCATAAAGGATAGAAAATGTTAGATTTTATAGATGAAAGTGACATGGAGAAAGTGATTTTGTTTTGCTGTTCTTGTGAATTTAAGTTTTTCTTAAATTGATCAGTTTAAATGCTAAACTGATCAGTTTTACATTGCTTTTGTTATCAATTATTAATAGACCGAATTATGTTCATGACTAGGCCCTAGTCTTAAATATATATATTGTCACTTGGGTAGTTGTGTTTTAATAATTTTATGTTGAATATAATTTTGTTTTTTTGTAAATTAAGGATATTGTTTATACCGATGTCTGAAGGTTCAAATGGGTATGTAGGTTAGTCAGATTATGTTATTAAGTTATATTCTAGGATTTGTAAATATAATCTGTGTATAATTTGTGCATAACTTGTGAGTAGAGAAAGCCAACTTAGTTTATTTTTAAATCTTTTTATTTTAAAATTTAAACTGATTGGAATTAAAAACATGCAAGTTGGATTATGTCTAATATACCGTAATATACTGAACAAGATGAGAACATTTACAATTATGCAGCTGACAGGATGCATCAAGAAAATGCACACAGCATGTAACATACAGATATATATACACAGCCTTGCCTTAAATATTCTTACAACTCCCCCCCCCCCGCCCCCCCGTGCTGCCTAGAGAATTGTGAGAGAAAAAGAGAGTTGTCTAGCTGTGTGGGTTAACATGAAGTGGGGAGATTATGAGAAGCTTTTAGCTGTAATAGCACTTCACAAGGGTGGAATGCAGCCACCTGTTATTGTCAACATGTTAACACTAGGGATCAGTAGGATGCTTGTGTATCAGACTATTAACTGTTATAACAATACAGAAAGTGCATATGACTGCCAAAGAATAGTTCAAGCATGCTGCATTAGGATGCAACAGCTTGTGAAGGCATATCTCCACTGTAATCCTGTGAGAATGCAGAAAGTGATGTCTTGAGAGATGAATGTTTCACAGAGAATGATGTCACATGTACTAACTGATAACCTGGGGGTGAGAACCTATTGTCGTTCTACTAGAAACTTCTAACACCACAACTTATGCAGCAGAAAGTAATAAAATCAAAGGAACTTCTCTGGTGGTATGCAAATAACAGACCAGAGATATCCTCTTCATAGATGAGAAGGTTTTCTTCATTTAAGAGTTGTTTAACTGCCAAAATGACAGGTATATGTCCTGGGTGGTCACACAGTGCATTACATAGAACCCAGGATTCAGAGAGGTCATCACCCTGTGTCAGTTATGATTTGGTAGTTGGGGTGATGACATATCAAGGGTATCTGTTGCATTTCTTCAAGAAAGGGATCAAAGCCTCTGCCAGAGTGTATTAAGACACCATGCTGGAACCTGTGGTACGGCCCCTGAACAACGCCTTGTTTTACGGTAGGCAGGTAGTAGACTTTCCAACAGGACTCATCCTCTGCACAGGTGACGATCACACAACAGTGTTTGAAAGTGAATGTGCTTGACTATATATCACCATCTGATTGGCCCATCTGGAAGTCCTGATCTGAATATGTTGGACTTCAAGTGGTCAGAGCTTGAGTAGCCTGCAAGAAACGACATCCCAGCATCACCAGCCTCTGGTAATGGATTTGGAGCAAGTAGCAGCAGCATTTTCATTGGATATTTTGTGTGTGTGTGTGTGTGTGTGTGTGTGTGTGTGTGTGTGTGTGTGTGTGCATGCGTGCGTGCTGCCATTGATATATGACCTTACAGACTTTGGGCATGTGTAAAGACAAAAGGGGTACTTTTTTGAACATTTAATGCTGCTATATGCACACTGTACATGTGTTTTGTATATGCTGAAAGCTGTAAATAATTTACTAATAGATTAATTTATACACTGTTCAAGTTGTAACAGCATTTATGGCTAGACTAGATACAGTAGTGTGTGTGTGTGTACATATATCCCACAGTACCTATCAAGTGAAGATAACTCTATATTACAATAGGTAAATGGGCTCCATATGAAATGTATTAATGTTAAATAGAAGAAAGATAAACTGTAGAACAAGTACCAAATACATAGTCCACTGCTAATAATAATTAATATGCTGGTCTAAATGTTTTCATTTCATAAATTTTGGTATTTAACTATGTAAATAACATAACAATCATTATAAATCATTCATACTTTAGATACTCTATGATGTTTGCATTTTTTTAAAAATCTTGTTGAAAGATTTGTGCATTTGCAGGAACCATCTCTCTTTGCTGTAGCAAAGTTATTGGAAACTGGAAGAGTAAATCTTTTTCGTGTAGAAGTACTCTGGAGACCTGTGACAAATCATCTTCTTGAGGTGTTGTTCAAATGAAGTGTTCATTTAAAAATATTGATAATATTTATATTTTTTTGATTACAGGAAAACAACTACAATATTCAGACATCTTACATATACATTTGTTTTTCATTTATTAAGTGTGTATATGTACCCTATGTATATATGTCTTTTTCATCATTATATTATATTTCTTTGTGTCTACAGACAAAGGACACGCCTGGTGGCATAGGGCCAACCACCTTATCCTGGACACTGTAAAAGGTAGAAGAGGAGGATTAAGAAAGAAAGAAAGTCTATCTGATTGCAAATTTTTCTGTAAAGAGGGTTATCTAACTGTGAAACTTCTTTTGTGAGAGTGTAGGAATCTTCTTTTTTCACATAAGGTATTTTGGGAACTGTTCTAAGAGTAAAAACATATTAGACAGTAGACTTTCTTGTGAGCATTGCAATCTTGTGGACTGGATGAAAATGTGGAATGTAGCAGAAGTAATGAATGATGGCACATGAAATATGAGAGTTTGAATGAAGGAAGTACTTCAGAGTTATAATGTGGATGATGAGATGTCAGCGCAGAAAGAAATTGCATGCTTACGCAGTCTCCTTCACAGGACAAAACCTAAGCATGAGCGACTGGAGAAATGATTGCCATAAGGTACAGAAGAACAGAGAATGAAAGAAAGAGTGAATGGGAAAAGCATGGAAGTGTGAGAAACCAGGAGAAAAGAGATGGTGTTGTATGGGGGATTCAATGATAAGAGGTATACTTAATGAAAAAGTGATGAAAATATGTTTTTCAGATGTGAAGATAAAGGATGTTAGTGAAGCTTTAAGTTTGCAGAAGAAAGAGCAAATGAGTTAATTGTTTTGGCAGGCACAAATGAATTTGAAAGGTGAGAAATATGCAAAGAAGATATTAAAGAGTTATTAGAAGAAGCATAAATGATGAGTAAAAAAGTAAAGATTGTGAGTCTTCTGCCTTGTGATAGGACAGAATTGAGAAAGGCCATGATTGTCAATGAGAAGATTGTGTAGGAGGAATGGTGTGCAGTTTATAAATATGGAGTGAATTTGATGGAAATAAGGACTTATAAATGCCTGATGGACTGCACTTAAATGGTTTTGGAGTTAGGTGCTTGGAGAAAGTGTTGTTCAGTTAGTTTGGAAGTGCAAAACCAGGGAAACTAGACATAATTGTTGGGGGAAGCAATCAAGCAAGTGTCTAGCTAGCCCTGGGACAAATGAATGTGGGTGTAAGAATGACTGTGTGAAAATAATTATCCCTGGGGTAGATAAGTATGAGTACAGGAATTATTGTGAAGAGTTGGGTGCAGTTTATCAGGTTTTGGATCTGAATGGGCAGGTAATGCCATTATGTAGGGATAACTGTGGGCCCTAGGGGATACTGAAATGCATGTACACGAATGCCTGAAGTATGCCCAAATAAAGGAGAGGAATTTTTGGTATTGTTCAGCTCAACATGGCCAAAAATTATTGCCATCAGTGAGACCTGGTTGTCAGAGAATGATGTAGTTACTGGGATATAGAATGCAATGGATATTGTATTTTTGTAATTTCAGAGAATATAGAGAAAATAGAGCAGGTATTATTAATGATATTAATGAAAAGAAAAATAGAAGTTAAGAAGATTGCAGATTTGATGGAAATGGTCCATTTGAAGTTGTCTGGTGTGAGATAGAGGCCAGCAGGGCAAAATATATTGTTGGTTGCTACTATAGACCTGGGGGGGGTCTCAGCAGATTAGTGCAATGAGTGTAGGCCAAGCAATTATTATGGGAGACTTCAACTATGGTGATATAGATCGGAAGGCAGAAAGGGCACATGGCAAAATCGAAATGGAATTTATATAGTTACTAAGAGATAATTACCTGAAAGGGCACATGACAGAAGGGACCAGGGGGGGTTGGCCTGATTGACCTATCTGTGGTCAGAACGTGAGAGAGAGTAGCCTGCAAGAAACAATATCCCAGCATCACCAGCCTGGGTGGATTTGGGATGACACCTTGAAATGACAGTCTTTTAGTGAAAGCCTGTTCTCAAAATCAGCACATGCTCTGTTCAGTCCTGATTTAAATAATTTTGACTACAATATACTGCCAATGATTTGGGACACGTATTTTCATTTTTAAAAAAAATGTTGCCTTTTCCTAGAGGATGCACTCAGGATAATTAATATGCTAACATGAATATTTCAGGTGTTCAACAGCAAACAATGCAGATGTGATTATTGTGGTTGCTCTAACTTGAAACTACCCAAGGTTATATCTTGGGTAGTTTCAACATATCACCTGAGAAAGGTACTCCAGGTCTCTTTATCTCTATGATAAAGGAGAGAGATGGGTAATGAAGTATTTTCTTCTTTTACTTGTTGTTTCATGATAAGCCATTGAACCATTAACGTAGTAAGAATATAGCATTGGTATAATCTATTTGATGATACAACTAGCCAGCAACTGAAAGTTCCACTTAGTATTTTTAAGAGAAAAAAATGCAAAGTTTCAAAGTAAGGATAAATCAGTAGTACTGTAACAATACTCAGGAGAAATTGTTACTTTTTTATTAGTAGTAGGGAATTTTTTTTAATATTATTAGTAGTACACAAGAAAAATAATTAAATGAATTTTGCAAGCACCTACATATGATGGCTTCTTTGTGACTTTTTAATGGGAGGAAATTAAGAAAGCAGCTGATGTTAAAGCATTAATAAATAGGAATAGTCCAATACAAATTAAATGTGGCAACAGTAATGCATGACACTACATCTCTCTCTCTCTCTCTCTGTATAGTCTGTTGGTAATTGTTGGAGAAGTTAAATTCTCATGTGTCATAAGATCTAATTAGTGATTTCCAGACATCATTTAGGATTAACCCTTACTTTCTGTTCAGGAAACCCTGTGAATCTCTGCTGTAGATTCTTTAATCTGCCATGCAAAAAGCATTTTGCCTGATAGATAAAAATAAGAAAGAAATCCATAATGGACATATCTTTCATCTTCTTCCAGTAAGTTCACTTTATGTGAGATACATAATTTCCATTATTTTTCATAGGGATGTGTGAACAAATCTTGCCTGTTTGGCCAACTGGTTAGCATATTTAAATGCGTGAATAGGCTTATGTGTTTGTCAGACATGTTGTAATAGATTTACCGGTATTGATATGAACACAGATGGATAAGAAAATAACTATTAACTTAAAAGCTAATATTTCAGTGGTATTATATCCAGCATCTTCAGAGCACACAACACAAAGTTTGTTACAAATGCAAGACAACCACAATCCGGTGTAACAGTGGGGCTAGTTTAAGTAATTGCAGTGTGCAACACAAAACTAAAGTCCTAATAGGGTGCCATCTAGGTAAAAAAAAAAAAAAAGTAGTTCAAAGTTTTGAAATAGTAGTCCAAATAATAGTCTTAGAAAGTTTGAAAAAAATAAAATAAAATAACATAAAAGTAATAAATATTAATTTGGTCTTAGGATGACTGTCTCCCAAATCTTTGGTAGATTTATACAGCATACTTGTTAAGGTTTGGAGTATGTTTTAAGGCTTCGGTTGATTCCAGGAACAACCTCTCTGACTTGTAGAAGCTTCTGTGCATTACTTGTATTTTTTTCCAATTGAGCCTGTGTGCAGGGGTATCCAAAGCATGGTCTGCCAGACCCAACTTGCCATAGCGAAAGTGTCGAATATATTTTTTGTGTTCACTGAGGCGGATATCCACAGTTCTTCCTGTCTGTCCATAGTAGGCTTGATGGCAAGAACAGGGCACTTCATAGACTCCTGGATGTGATGGAGGAGTGCATTTGTCCTTAGGTGAATGGATGAGAGTTGCTAATTTCACATAAGGTTTAAATACGGTGCACAGTTGGTGTTTGTTAAGCACCCACCCTAGATATCTTTACAGATGTATGGGATGGTGTTAATTTTGTTGTAGTCTTCTGTGGTAGATAGAGGGGATTTCTGGGTAGCATTTAGTATGTTATCTATCTTATGGGGATTATAACCATTGGTTAAGAAGGTGTGACGTAGGTGAGAAAGTTCAGCAGTGAGAGCAATGTCATTGGAACAGATTGCTCTAGCTTTATGGGTTAGTGTTTTTAAGATACCATATTGTTGAGAAGGGTGATGGTGTGATTGTTTGTGTAAGTATCTCTCTGTATGTGTGGGGTTTTCTATAAACCAAAAATAATAAGGAACCTTCTGGAAGACATGTAATCAGTGTGTAATCAGGAAGCGCAGGCAGTCATTGGCTTCTAGTTCCATTGTAAAGTGGATTTTAGGGTGCTGGCTATTTAGATGCCCTAAAAATGTATTCAATGTGTCTGGGCCATGTGGCCAAATAGCAAGCACATCATCAACATAGCATAGCCAACTTCCACATAGAACATCTGGAAAAACCAGCTATCAATACAGCCACTCTCAAACCTAATCTCTAGCTACGCTATGTTGATGATGTGTTTGCTATTTGGCCACATGGCCCAGACGCATTGAATACATTTTTAGTGCATCTAAATAGCCAGCACCCTAAAATCCACTTTACAATGGAACTAGAACCCAATAACTGCCTGCGCTTCCTGGCCACACTGATCACACGTCTTCCAGAAGGTTCCTTATCATTTTCGGTTTATAGAAAACCCACACATACAGGGAGATACTTATACAAACAATCACACCATCACACTTCTCAACAATATGGTATCTTAAAAACACTAACCCACAGAGCTAGAGCAATCTGTTGCAATGACATTGTTCTCACTGCTGAACTTTCTCACCTACATCACGCCTTCTTAACCAATGGTTATAATCCCCATAAGATAGATAACATACTAAATGCTACCCAGAAATCCCCTCTATCTACCCCACAGAAGACTACAACAAAACTATCACCATCCCATAATTAAAGGCACATCTGAAAAGATATCTAGGGTACTTAACAAACACCAACTGCGCACCATATTTAAACCTTATGTGAAATTAGCAACTCACATTCATTCACCTAAGGACAAATGCACTCCTCTATCACATCCAGAGTCTAAAGTGCCCTGTTCTTGCCATCAAGCCTACTATGGACAGACAGGAAGAACTGTGGACATCCGCCTCAGTGAACACAAAAAATATATTCGACACCTTCACTATGGCAAGTTGGATCTGGCAGACCATGCTTTGGATACCCCAGCACACAGGATCAATTGGAAAAAAACAAAAGTAATGCACAGAAGCTTCTACACGTCAGAGAGGTTGTTCCTGGAATTAACAGAAGCCTTAAAACATACTCCAAACCTTAACAAGTATGGCTGTATAAATCTACCAAAGATTTGGGAGACAGTCATCCTAAGACCAAATTAATATTTATTACTTTTATTTTATTTATTTTTATTTTTTTCAAACTTTCCAAGACTATTATTTGGACTACTATTTCAAAACCTTTGAACTACTTTTTTTTTTTTTTTTCTGCAATTACTTATACTAGCCCCACTGTTACACCGGATTGTGGTTGTCTTGCATTTGTAACAAATTTTGTGTTGTGTGCTCTGAAGATGCTGGATATAATACCAGTGAAATATTAGCTTTTAAGTTAATAAATAGTTATTTTCTTATTCATCTGTATTCATATCAATACTGTTAAATCTATTACAACACAACTAGTTAGCATGTTATCCACTCTCCAACCAAAAGGCTGTAAATGTTTAAATATCACTGTGGGCTATTTGGAATTTTGGCTGAAGCAACTAAAGTCTGTGATGCGAGTATATTATGTTTCTAAGCTGTGAGTGGTCAGTTTGTCTGTTTTTCAGAATAAATATTGATTTGCAAGAGGAAAAAATGCTACCATCATTATATGAAACTGGCTAACTCACCTTCAGTTGTGAAAAGCCTTTAAAAGTTCACGTCTCAGATGGGGCTCAAACCTATGTCTTTCCAGCCGAAATACAACATTGTTCACTATGGGTATTGATATTTTGTGAATGTCTTTTCCTTACAGTGCTCATTAGAGGCCTGAAGTGACTTGAAAAAGTTTCATATTTGGTCTCTACAACAGAGTTCCAGATTATCAGATCTTTAGCCTTCCCATTGCACTACTGTAATACTAATACCCACCAGAACTTTTGAAACCCTCTAATAAATATAACATAAGAAAGATACTCCAGGTATCTTTATCTCCATGATTTTTCAAATAGATATCTTCATCTAAATGAACTTAAATTTTGCATCTTGGTTTTTTTTTTAAATGTAATCCTAACTTGCAGCTTACCTTGTAAGATTAGATTTTACAGATTACATTTTAAAAAAAATGCTGCAACCTAAAAATTATTCCAAACTTTGCTAAGATAAAGGAAACTATAAAGTCACCTGGTGTTCATACTATCTATAGGAACACCAGCTTATCTCTCATTTGCAATCAACTCCGAGCAGCTAAATGTGATCTTGCCATTAATATTCATCTTGTTGCTGATCTCCAGTCTTTTATCTCCTCAAACTTAGACCCACAACTTTCCTACATAGTTCTTAATGTGGCTTAATGCTCTCTACAACGTTCATTTAATAAACAAAGTCAACATCTAAATCATAAAATGTACTTGTTGCTAGGCAAATCAAGCCTCTCTGTGTTCCAGATATTTGAGTTATCAACATTTCTGGATGCCTTTTCCTTTTTATCATCGAACGAAACTTATTTAACCTTTCCAGTGAAGAGGCTAATAATCTCCGCTTAGAAATTGCATCAATCCTACTTAAATCCAAGCTTCCACCATCTAACATATCTCAGTCTGAAAAGAAAGGTTTACATTCCTTAAGACACAACAATCACCAAAGCAGACAAGGGAAAAGTTACAGTAGTTATGGATTCTGCAAATTATAAAAGAAAAAATTCTCTTTTACTACAAGATTATTCAACCAGGAACTGGATCATAATCCCACTAACAGGCTACTTAAGAAATTAAACTCCCTTCTTGATGAAGTTATAAGTTTTGGTACAGACACAATAGAAAAGTTAAAAACATATTTTGCAATGTAGACCATAAAATACCAAGATTTTATGGTCTACCCAAAGATCCATAAGAAAGACAACACTCTCCATCTGATTGTAGACTGCATTGATTTGCCTACGTATCTGTGTACAAATATTTAGCAAACTTACTGAAATCACATACAGGCAAGTCTTGCTCTTTATTAAAAAAACTCTTCAGATTTCTTAGACAAATTAAAAAATGTTTCCATACAACCTACTGATCTTATGATTTGCTTCAACGTAGAATCCCTGTTTACAAATGTACCAAGTAGAAAGAACTGCCATGGAAAGTCCACTCTCTCCTGCTTTAGCTAACTTTTAGAAGACATATTTTTTTTTTCTATCTATACATCCTAAACCTTAATTTTGGGTTAGATATATAGATGATATTTTTGCAGTGTGACCTCACAATACCAACGTTTTTAGCTATTATAAATATACTTTACATCCTCATCTCAAATTCACCATGGAAATTGAAAGAGACAACAAATTATCGTTTTTAGACATTCTTCTCTCTGCTCACCATCAAGTGATTTAACATCAGTTTATAGAAAACCGACTTTCACTGCGATTGTTACATTCTTCAATAATTGGCACATCATCCTTCTCAAAAAACAGGAATCATAAGTGTTTAATTCGATGAGCTAAGACTAATTTTTTAACTCCCCCATCATTTACAGGAAAAACTCTCAACTATCAAACAATATATGAAATTAAATAGCTTCTCCGGAAGAACTACACAACATCTGTTTGACTCCTACCAACCTAACCCAAACAACAAGGAATCAATATGTCAACTTCCAATCCCATACTTCTCTGGCATTTCAGAACTGATTTTAAGAATTCTGAAGAAATATGATTTAGTAGTGACTTTTATTCCTATTAATATAATATAATATAATATAATTCCTATTAATTTTTTTCCTGTTATTAATTCCTAATAATTCCTATTAATTTTTTTCCTGTTATTAATTCCTAATAATTCCTATTAATATAATTCCTTATTAATATCAAGTTCCGTGTAACTGCCATCTTTCCTACTTAGACAAACTGGACACTCAATAGAAAAAAGAATACATCAATCATATATTTTCCACGAAAATCTGATGTCTCGATTAGCTCAACACAGAATAGAGGCAGACTGCAACATTCTTTGGTCTGAAACATGCCTTCTACATAGATGTCGATATAAATTTGAATGCCTATTTAAGGAGAGTGCTGGGGTCTTGCTTCACCACCCTAACTTGAATTGTTGAATTGGAATGACTGCTTATCTTTATCAAAAATATGGGAAATTTTGATTCAAATAACACATCAGTAAAGTTTTTTTTATTTTATTTTATTTTTTTTTTAAGACAAATAATGATATTTTATAAAGACACAAGATCTTAAGTAACCAACTAGATACTACATCTATCTGACGATCTGTGTGTATAGTATGATATTATAAATTATATATATATTATGCATAATGCTATTGGCAAATAAATCACGTGGCTCGTTTTTTTTTTTTTTTTTTGAAATAACAACTGTTTTTATGCCACTATATGATGGTCTGTTAATTTCAGACTGAAATATATGTAGTATATTTAATAAATAATACTTTTACCTTGTGTTTTTGTGTACAAGTATATTGTATAGAACTATGGCACAAGTTTCTCTTAAAACTAGAACTCACACCAGTTGTCATGTTTAACTAAGGAAATGGATTAGTCAGCATGGATAAATACTGCTTTAGATTGAGTACCATTTCCTTAGTTAAATCTTTCAGGTGATTGTTATTATATTGGTCAACTATACTAGTGAAGGGAAACTGATATTATAAATAGATTTTAGTGCTGAGTTTAGAAAATTGTAGAAGTTAGCATATATTCACTATGTTAGCTAATGCTCTGTAATGCCTAATTATATTTTGCTTATCATTGTATGGATACTTAATCAAACATCAGTTCATGCTAGTACTACAGGTTAGAATATTCTCAGTAAATTGAATTTATTTCATTTTCTGGTACATCTTCTTTAATTGGGAAATACTGAACACACATAATTTTTAAACGACTTATAGAAGAAATTTAGTCTGCGTCCAACAAACTATGACAGTATCTTTAGCACACATTAAGCTTGTGTGTGCATAATGTGAAAAAAGGCATTAAAAATTAGGTGAACATGCCAGCTGCCAGGATATTTCTTTGAAGATGTGAATTTTTTTTATTTTATTTTTATCTTGGTTTAAAAGAAGGCATGACATTTTCTGGGTACAGTCAGAACTATAAGATTTCCAGTTTAATAGATAGAAATATAATTCTGTAATGAGGTAGTGAATACCAGACATATGGAAATGTTCTGATAAAGTTTGGATAGAAGAACAAAGTTAATAATAATAATGGTGAGTTACCTCTGAGTTTTTGTTCAGGACACGGACTGCTCATTATAAACATCATATACCAACAAAGATGTCCATATATTCACATGGCAAGAACACACAGGAAACAAGGAAAGTCTCAATAGTGTTATTGGTGACAGCAATTTTGATTTCTAAAGAAAAATATAGACTTTATTAAATCACGAGTGTTACTAAGAGTATTACTTTTTGTCTGATAATACAGATAATAATCTATAAACAGATTAATGGTACTGCAACCCCTCCCCCAAGATAACTTATACATGAAACTCTTTGAGAACAAAATACTTGCCACAGCTACTTACAAACCCTTAGTGTAGTTATGCTTTGGTGATGATGTGTTTGCCATTTGGTCCCATAAGCAAAACACTTGGGATTCTTTTACAACCTACCTTAATAGCTAAGATAGCAAGGTAACAACCCCCAAAATTCACTTCACAGTAGAAAAGGAATCAAGTGACCGTTTGCCTTTTCTTGACACATTAGTCACTCACCTTTCAGATAGTTTACTATCTTTTTTTTTATTATTTATAGAAAACTAACATACACAGGAAGATACCTACACAAACAATTGCATCCTCATCATCCAACCCAACAGTATAGAATTCTAAAAAGTATGGTCACAGCTCCTACAAAATAGATAAAATACTATATGATCCTCCTACTTCCCCCCCCCCTACAAACACACAGAACAAAACACTGCTATTCCTATTCTCTATATCCAAGGTACATCTGAAAAGATAGCCAACATACTAATAAAATATAACCTTCACACCACATTTCAAACACTTATCAAATTAGCAACTTTGATTTGCTCTCTTTCTGACCTGTAGCAACTTCTATACAGCACACTGGTTTTCTTCTATCTAATCCTGTGTGAAGGCATGTCCAAAACATGGTCTGCAATATAAATACATTCACTATCATAATAATAATAGTGAATGTATTTCTTATGTTCTCCGAGGCAAATGTTAATAGATCTTCCTGTCTGTCCATAGTGGCTAAGTTGCAGTCATAGCCACTATGGACAGACATGAAGATCTATTAACATCTGTCTTGGAGAACATAAGAAATACATTCATACATTGCTGTGATGGTGCCATAATAATGGCAAGTCTGGACTTGGACTGGCAGACCATGCTTTGGATGTGCCTTCACACAGGATTAGATAGAAGATAACCAGTGTGCTATATAGAAGTCACTATAGGTCAGAAAGATTATTTTTAGAGTTAGCAATGTCTATGAAGTATTCTCCTAACCTTAACAAGTATGGTTGTATTAATTTGCCAAAAATTTGGGAGACTGTTATCCTAAGATCAACTCATACACAACTGTAATACTTCTTTTTTACATTAGAGGACACCACATTAGTACTTTAGATCTTTTGTCTATTATAATTTGAATCAATCTCCTTGTTCCATGTAAGCAATAACATGTTAGCTCCTGAAGATGCGGATTTGAAATCCAGCAAAAATATAAGTTAATAAACTTCTTTTTGTAATTTAGTTTGTTTGATATTATGATACTGTTACAGTAAGTTATGAGCTAATATATCTGTCAATCTATTCAAAATACACTAAGTTTAGGCACATGGAACTTTATTGCTCTCTAATGTTGGAGATTTATCTATAAAGGTTAGTGTTAACATATTGACAATGAAATAAATTGAAATGAAAATTAACATTAATAATTGTTAATTTTCACTTTCAGTTTGTGTTTACTTTTTGTGTTCAAGAATGCTCATTGGTTAAACTTGTTGCATGCAAGATAGTTTTTCCTGGAAGGGTTAAAAAACGATCCATGTTATGGCTTGAATGCTGGGTGGAACTCAGGTTGCATGCTTAAGAGAATAAAACAGCACTGGGAATGGATTAAAAACATTATTTAATTCTTCCGGTATTTCATCTGTCCCAGTGACATATTTAGGGAGTACAATATGGAACGTGTAATACACACAAAGCAACACAGAACTAAGCGAAACATGTGGATGCAAAAATAGAGTCCTATTTTGGTGGGGGTGCCTCTGTGAGAACTTGTTGGAGGCCTCAGATGTAAACTGGGATCTTGAATGATTAGCATTTCCTATATTTTGGGAAGTTTTATGCATTCATATTTATTCAGATTTTGTTCATTTCAGAGGGCAGTTGCACTTTTTTATTATTATTATTTATTTTTATTATGGGGAACCCATCCACGAGTGGTTAGTCAACTTATATTGTGAATAGGCAAGAAGGAACTTGTTTATATTTATCTTGAAGAACTGTGGATTGTATTCACTGGGAAACTTAAGATGACAGACTGTTCCAGAGGGGAGCAGTGAAAGGAATGAACAAAGAGAAGAAATTTGCTCTGTGAGTTTGCAGATGCACTGGGAGGGAGTGTTGATTACTTGCTGCATGCACTTGAACAGATTTGACACAGAATGGAGGCATTATTGACGATAATTCTGATGAACATTGGCCATAGAAATATTTGTAGAAGATGCAAGGCAGTGGAAAGTGAGTGAAGTATTAATGAGAGAGAGAGAGAGAGAGAGGGGGGGGGTCATTAATCAGTCTCACTGCCCTTTTCTGTGCAGCTCTTAGAGGAACCACTCCAGATGTGAGAGCAATATTCAGTGGTCAGACAGATTTGTATGCACTTATAGTTGTTTAGAGTTAAAGTGATGCCTCAAGTGAAAGAAAACCTAATTATTTGGAGGCAGAGGAGTCAATATTTGTAATATGTTTGTGACAAGAAATATTTGAGGTTAATGCTATTCAAGAAGATGGATATCATCTTGCATAGAGATTGAGATATTGTCAAAAGTAAAGTTGGAAGAAAAGGGCTCTGTTTTGGGGAGAAATAAGGTAGAGCTGTATTTTGCTTGCATTGAAATTGACACGATTATTCAAATCTCACTGATGAATGTTTTGGAGATCTGTATTTAAGGTAGTTGTGGTGGTTAAGGCTCTTGAGATTTACATGACCAGTTTCAACCTTTTTTGATGTCTCCTCAGTGAGTAGCTAGACCCTAAAAAGGTTGAAACCAGTCTGGGTAGTGACCCCACCCATAATGTATTGCAGTATACATCTCTTAGTGAGATGTGCTTTACATTATGGAAAATACTAAGAATAGTGATCAGAGCTTTACCCACCTTTACAATGAGTTGCCCTGGTGTTGCACCACCTTTAGACTTGAACTACGTTCAGGCGCAAACTTAACTGTTTGCTTACTTGGGATTAGGAGTAAAATAACCAAGTTTATAAAATTACTTGGTAACCCTAATATACATTATTCCCAAGGTAAAAAAACTTATTTACATCTTTATCTCCTCCAGAGATTCTTATTCAAAATAAAAACACCTTGTAGCAACTTGTATAGGTAAAGTTGATAAGGCTCTGTATTACTAAGACCTTGTTATTTAGGGTCTAGCTCAGGGGTTCCCAACCCTATGCCCGTGGGCACCATGGTGCCCGTCGACCAATTTGTGTGTGCCCGCCGTGTAGTTTGAAATAATCACGCAACAATTCATGGCATGCTATATGACACATGCGTTAATGACACATGACTAGTATTAAGTGCATACAATGTAAAGTAGACGCACATTCGAAGTTGTTCATTTCAGTTTAAGAACTGGAATATCATCATATTCTCCTAATTATGAAGCACTTGCCAATGAAATGCAATGCCAAAGATCACACTAACTTACACATATATATTTAAATTTTTATCTAATGTAAACTTTTAAGTAATTAAACATTTGATTATAATGTAAACTTTGTATTTATTCATTTAACAAAAGAATTCAAAAAATTGGCTTGAAAAAATAGATGGTGCCCATCGCCCTACCGGTATTTTAGAATGTGCTCTAGGAAACAAAAAGGTTAGGAACCCCTGGTCTAGCTACTCACTGAGGAGACCTCAAAAAAGGTTGAAACCGGTCTGGGTAATGTATTGCAGTATACATCTCTTAGTGAGATATGCTTTACATTATGGAAAATACTAAGAATAGTGATCAGAGCTTTACCCACCTTTACAATGAGTTGCCCTGGTGTTGCACCACCTTTAGACTTGAACTACGTTCAGGCGCAAACTTAACTGTTTGTTTACTTGGGACTAGGAGTAAAATAACCAAGTTTATAAAATTACTTGGTAACCCTAATATACATTATTCCCAAGGTAAAAAAACTTATTTACACACACACACACACACACACACACACACACACACACACACACACACACACACACACACACACACACACACACACACACACATCCCTTGATTAACATGATTAATTAATCCCTCAATGTTACCATGTATATTTAAAAATCACGTTAATCAAATATAATAATCAATGGTAAAAATTACAATTCTCAAAAAAATTAAAATTGCAGTGCTGTGTTAATAGCCATTAATACAGCACTGCAACATTCTGATAAACATAACCCAAAGGAATTTATATTTTTCACAGATTCCTTAACAGCCCTTCAAGCTATTAAGAACTGATATACTAGCCATCAAGAAATAGTTTGAGACATAGCAAAAAACATAAACAAACTATATAAGGATTCCAGAATTATTTTCCAGTGGATCCGATCCCATGTTGGATTAAAGGGAAATGAAACTGCAGATGAAGTAGCAGAAATGGCTGCAACATCAAGTGATACCACAGATTTCGATCTTTTTAAAACCACTCAAAAAGAAAACATAAAAAGAACAATTCTCCAGGACATGACTTGCCACTTGTATTCAGCAGAAAACCAGGAGCTACCATCAACTCCAAGTTTAATCGCTTGCCACTACCATGATCTCTCGCCTCAAGACCAGCTGCACAAGACCAATCAAGTTTAGCAATGGCATAAAAGTCTTCCCCATCTGCAAAATCTGTAACACTGAGTAAGCATTGATGATGCATTTACTAGATTGTATGAATATTTCCAAATGTGAACTTTATAACAACCCAGAAAAGATGCTGTATAAAATACATTAATTTGACCTCTATGATCTGGTGTAATAATACCATGGGATAATAATAATTAAAAAAAAAAAAAAATTCGTGAATGATTGATTACTGTATTAATAATTAGTTTCATATGGTACTCTTTTAGGAAAGATAAAAAATTAATGCAAAGTAAATGTTTAATAAATGCTTGTGCCTCCATTAGTTACTGCAGTTTTTTAACAAAAAAAGTTATCAAGAGTTGTTTGAACAGTTTTTTAGTTTTTTTCTTATCAGCATAAATTCTATGATAACAAACAAAATGACTCTATAGACCTCAGCAAACAATCATTCTTTGAATAACATCTGGATTCATATCCATTACTTTCTGCTTAAGCGATTCTAAACTGTGAAATATTCCATCCAGTTCTTTGATTGTTATCTCCTTTCGAACCTCGTCTTCACATTTTAGTTGTTTGTTGTCTTCATATGCACGTTGTTGTTCAATTTATCGTTGTCACTGAAATCTTTTGAATTTGAATCCAATAATTCTTTAGCATCTTTTGCATCAACACCATCAAAACCAAGGTCTTCACTAATTGCGACGATTTCTTCAACCACATTGTTCACATTATTTTGAAAACCACCTAAGTTGTTAGCTCATTCTGGCAAAAAGTTTTTCCAAACAGCTCTCATGCAGCTAGAAGACATTTGCTCCCACGAGTCATGAATGTTTTCAATTGTGTGTTTAATGTTAAAATTTTTCCAAAATTCTTAGAGCATAATCGCATTTTCTCCCTTTGTTCTACTGCCTTTGAGAATGTCTTTTTTTAAGAAAATAGGCTTTGAAAGTTGCAATGACGCCCATGTCAATGGGTTGTAGCAATGATGTTATATTTGGTGTAAAAAATAAAACTTTCACATTCTCACACAGATCATTAAGAGAATTTGATGGCCAGGTGCATTATCTAAAAGCAAAAGAGCTTTGAAAGCTAAATTATTTCTTGAAAACTTCAACTGCCTGACGAAAATAAGACTTAAACCAATGTTTGAATAGGCTTTGGGTAACCCAAGTCTTCTGATTCTTCCAACAAATTACAGGTAAAGATTTCTTGTTACATCCTTTTAAAGCCCTTGGGTTCTGAGTTCGATAGACAAGCAGCACTTCAATTTAAAATCTCCATTAGCATTCCCCTCCAAGCATAACAGTTAAGCGATCTTTTGATACTTTATAGCCAGGCTGCACTGCTTCTTCTTTTGATATAAAAGTTCTAGATGGCATTTTTTTTCAATAGAGGCCAGTTTCATCTACATTGAAAGTTTGGCATCTTCAGCAGCACTTGTAGCTTCACCTGCTATTTTCATATTCTTTAGTCCAGCCCTAGATTTAAAATTTTCAAGTCAACCTTTGCTAGCTGCTAATTTTTAATTGTCTTCTTTATATTTAGTCTCTTTAAGTCTTGAAAAGAGGCTTAGTACTTTGACTGTGATATTATAGGCACTAATTGGAATTCTCTTTTGATTGCAGTTTTCCAGCTAAATAATCAACAGATCTTCTATTTCAACCTTATAGCACTTCGGTTATGTGTGCATTGCATACTTGCAGATGTAGATGCAAATTTAGCTTTGCTCGCAATACTCATCATTTGGATAAAATAGTCTGTATTGTAGACTCGTTAAAACCAAATTCATTTGCAATCTTACTTTTACTTTCACCACTTGTAAATCTCTTAATTAAGTTTTGTATCTAAGGTAATTACTTTCCACTTTTTTTTTTTTTTCCACTTAATGACCCGGTTGTGGGATTGCTTTTTTATTCTTCAACATGATTAATTGGTTGTAAAATTTACGAAGAACGTAATTTGTAAATACAGCAGAAGAATTGGAGCTTGTAGTACACTCACTCTTAATGCTTAATGGTAGGAATGACATCATGCTCATGACTTTCTTTCCTTTGTCAGGAAACACTCCTCATTACTTGCATGTTTTTTTTTCGTGGTAAATTTAAAAGCACGTTAATTAAAACACTTGCCGCGTATATAAAGGGATTGTCGTAATCAAAAAAGGTAATCAAATTCCGCATATAAATTCCTCATGGAAAGAACTGGAGTAAGAGAAATTATATAGTAGTTTGAAGATATAGATTTGTTGTCCTTTTTATGAATAGATTGAATGTTGGCTAATTTACAGACCAGATTCCTGTGGAATAAGAGAGTGTAAAAATACAACATGGAATGGGAATCAACTCTGAAGCACAAATCTATTTAGGACAATCAGATGAATGCCATCAGGGCTAAGATACTTTTTGCTATCCAGTTTGAGCAAAATTTTCCCTATCTCTTTCTGGCAAAAGGACATGCTGGGCAATAAGTGTTGAGTATTTGGGATGGTTGCGGGACGTTTATCAAAATCAGAAGTGCAAGAATTGTAGAGAATTTAGGATGCCAGGAGATTGGCTTTTTTTGTGTGGATTGATGATGCATGATGAACAATCAGGACACAGTAGTGATGGGAGCAGTGATGGACAGAAGTTGTGACCAATGGCTTTAGCTAGAGACGAATGCATGGCTGTCATTTTGACGGGAACTGAGAAAGAAGGGAGTTGGTCCTTTGTAGAATGGATAAGGGAGAGTATCTAGTTTCAAGTGGGACTTGAAAGCTGTGCAGAGGTTGCACTTCTTTAGAATTCTGGCTAATTCTAAGTGCAGCTACCCTCATAAATCAACCTAATCTGAATCCACACATCCTCTAGTCTATCATCCACATTTCACATGTTAGATTTGTATTGCCTATTTTTTTTTTTTTTGTGTGTGTGTGTTTCAAGTTTCATATTGAATTTCCTGAAGATGTCACTATGACAGAGATAGAATATTTGAAGAATTAGTGTTTTTAATCCTTTTGCAGTGCTCTTTTATTCCATTAAGCTTACAACATGGGCTAAAATGATAAATGAGCAGGATGGTGATACCAAGGAATGAACTGTGATATTGGTCTTGAGGAAATGTTCCAGGGAGTTAAAGACAGCTTTAACTTATCTCTCTAACATGAGTCTTAAATCTACCAAAGTTCCAAAGAAGTGGATAGAGGGCAGAATTGTTATTACATCATAAAGTGGGGGTGATAAGACTAATACTTCAAATTACAGGCAAATCTGTTTGTCTGGAGTTGTGGTAAATGTGTTAGAGAGGCGAGTGAGGATCAGTATTTAGAATTTGGTTGATGACAAAAACATTCTCTTTGATGGGCAAGTGTGAGTTTGCTAAAGGAAGATTGTAGCAATCTACTTACTATATCAAGGTGATTGATTCATTGGACAAAGGGGGATGCATACACGGTGATATATTTTAATTTTGCTAAAGCCTTTGATAGATTTCCATATGACATGCTAGTAATTGAACTGGAACAGATGGGATTAGAGGATTAGATAGTAGATTAGTGCACTGGATTGGAGATTGGCTGTCTGATGGATATCAGCAAGTTGTGTATGGGGGGGGGGTGTCTATATCCCAGATGAGAAGAGTCACTACTGGTGTGCCCCAAAGATCTGTTTTGAGGCCATTGCTGTTTAATTTGTATGTAAATAATATTGAGAATCGCTTGAATGGTTATATACAGTTTGTAGATTATGCAAAGTTGGGAAGAACTATGATGGGTAGAATGGATGTTGCGGCCTTGAAAGTGAACTTGAATAGACTTTCTGAATGGGCAAATAAATGGGACTGCCAATTCAATGTAGCAAAGTGTAAAGTTTTAAAGTTTAGAAGGCATAGATGGGATGCAGAGTATAAGAATGGTAGGATATCTTAGAGGAAGTGGTGGAGATGAATCTGAGGGTGTTGGTGGATACGGACCTTAAGTTTCAGGGACATTCTGAGGACAGCACATTGCATTATGGAAATGATGCAGAGAACACTGACATGTAGGAATAAGGATGTTATGATTCCATGGTATATGGCTTTCATCAGACCACATGTGGATTATTGTACACACAGATTTGGTCACTGGGTTTTCAAAATTATGAAAAGATGTAGGAAAGGGTTCAGAGACAATTGACTAATTTGGTTTCTGGCCTCTGGAATGTTGAGTATGAAGACAAATTGAGGGAATGCAAATTGTAGAGTCTAGCAGATAAAAGGATGATGGGTGGTGACATGATCAAGACATAAAAATTACTAAGGGGTTATTACTGGATTAATGTGGATCAGATTTTTCATAGAATAGGTGGAGACAATGTGGGAGTGGGGATTGCAAGAAGCCGTCCTTGGAAGCTATATAAGGAGGGTGTGAGCAAAGGAATGAGGAGTAGGTTTTTTTTGTGTGGAGAGTTGTGAGGAGTGGAATGCATTGCATTGCTTGGAAGTGTAGCAGTGTGGAGACAGTGAACGCATTCAAGTCATGGCATTATGAGCTGTATGTGTGTGAGATGGAAGACCTCCATGGAGGTCTGATAATGTGTCATCTTGAAGACTAATCATGATATATTGTTAGTCTTTTCAAGATTAACTGTGTTAGATAATCATATGAAAGATGTAGTGCAGCAGATAAGGAAGCACTTAGTTCTGAAAGAAATTTGAATCTAGTAAGGCAGAGTGGATGACAGGGGAAGCAGTGAAACCATTATTGAGAATGCAGTATGTAAATCTTGGCTTAGTTCTGGAAGGATTAGAAAAATATAAGAAGCAAGTGAAAAAATTGTACAAAAATATATGCAAGAAACATTTAAACAGAGTTTTTTCTGAGATTAATCACTCATTAGAGTATAGTAGGTTGGATCAGGCATGGAGCACTATTATCTGCATGAGAACATCAAGTTGTAGATCACGTCCAGTGATGTTATACTAGTGACAGCCTAGATGAATTAAGTTAAGAATTTTCTGATGTCAGAGGACAGAAAGTAATATATAGGATATACCATTAGTGATTTGAGAATAAGGGTACAGGAGGTTGGTGGAATCCTTTTCTATTAATATTTAATAATTGATCTTGGCTAAGGGTTAGTTACTCTAGTTCCCTTATGCTAAAGATTAAACATAGTATTTTCAATGCTCCACTCTATAATAAGTAGAGCTGATTTCACAGTGGGTGACAGAAATTTACTACTACTTAAAGACTTGCACCAAGTTCCATGCCACAGTGGGATTTGAACTTGGTCTATTTGAGAGAGAGAGAGAGAGAGAGAGAGAGATACTCTCTGTTTATCCAACCTAGATACTTGTTGCATGAGTCCCATAATATCAATATACTTTTTTAAAATAAGTAATGAACTATGATCCAACAATTTGTGTTATATTCTGATATTTTCTTATATAGCTGCTTTGCTTTAGAGAAAATAAAATTTTCCGTGTCATGTAGTAGTAGCTAAGTTTTTATGACAAATATTGATATTTTAACAGCAGAATTTGTGTGTATAAAGACTACACTTACCATATTCATTCTCTACCATTTAGTTTCAGTTGTATAAATAGTTGGTCCAATTTTTTTTTTTTTTTTTTTTTAGGTTTCTGGTCCATTCAAAAATGAGAACTTGTCACATGTCATTAAAGAATAGAAGTAGGCTTTAGTAGCCCGAAGTGATTGGAGTGCTTTTTTTTTGGGGGGGGGGGGGGTATAACGTTAAAAATTCATCTTAAGTCACTATCTTTGGCATGCAGCAAAGATGACAAAAATGTCATCAGACTATACTGAGCATAGTCTTGAGAAAGATATCAATGTTATCTTTCAGTTGAAAGATATCATTGATATCTTTCTCCTGAAATCACTTGTACTAAAGATTATTCTGGAAATAAATTCATATTTATGCATTTTTAAAGTCCTGTTGTTTCATTATACTTTTTTTTTCATTCACGATGTTTGTATCTGGTGGAATAGCTAAAGTGCCTGCAAAAACATCCTATCTTCTCTTCATGATCCTTTATGTTAGGAATGATCATGCAGTTTATTTTGTTTGTCTTGATGGATATCTTCATTCTTTAACTTCAAAGAGCATTTCTTTGTCATTGGAGGCTGTGCTTTTAGAAATCTTATTGACAAAGAAATGCTATTTGAAATTAAAAAAGAATCATTGCACTTCACAAACTGTACTAATAAACCATCTGCTTTCTGGTATGAAAATAACAAAATAGTGATCGTTGCAATCACCTCTTCATTTAAAAATGTCAAAATATAAACTTAATTGGGATTGGTATATTTAAATCTGTGTTTATGCTGTTTTGTCTGAATTTTTAACATAAGTGTGAATGCTTATACTTTTTATATTTTGAAAGAGTAAAATTTTGCTTTAAAGTAAGTATGTTGAAGCTGTTGGGATATTGTTGCTCTCTTTTCAGGTTTGTCAACATCCTCATATTAGGATGAGAGAATGGGGTGCTGAGGCAGTGACATATTTGATAAAAGCAGCTTTGAGCCATAAATATGACCCTTGTCTTAATGAAAACAAGGTAGTAATTTAAATTTTAACTTTAAATGTAATTCATTATAGATGACAAATAGATTATGAAATATTTAAATCAAGTTTTAGTCATGTTACTTTACACTAAGTAATTGCTTAGTGTATGCAATAAGTTTTGCAAATTTATAAACTGATGTTTTGGAGTTTTGTATTGGCTGACTCATCAGTGAAGACAATCGTCTTTATGTTGTTGTAAGTTTTCCACTTGGTTATACTATAAATTAAAGATACCAAGAAATTATATACTTGGTTTAATCCTTTATTCAAGTGTAAGCAAACAAAGTTTTCGCCTGAAATATAATCAGAACTGGGGCAACTTGTATATGGAAGCTAATGACTTCACATCACTTGCCTTAGTAGCTTCCATATACAAGTTTCCCCAGTCCTGATTATATTTTAGGCACAAACTTTGTTTGCTCACACTTGGATAAAGGATTAAACCAAGTATATAATTTCTTGGTATCTTTAATTTATAGTCTTTATGTTGGATGATTTGCAGTCAAATTACATCTAACTCATATTCATTGCATGAGTATGGCATACTATTAGTGTTATCTTCCAGACTTCCATAGCATCAGAAAACTGATTGTGGAAGACCAAACTGAGAGACAACGAAATCTGTTACCTTGCTATGAAAATTTTAGATCATTCACCTTCTCTTGCCTGTGAAGTCTATTTGACACTTGCCATGCAAAAAATATCCTTTTCACATCACTATTTCTAGGGTCAACTCCTCATTTTCCCACTACATATTACCCTGTGCAGTAATTCTCCTATATCTATCTTATATGTCTAAATTATATCAACCTCCAAGTGGATGCCTACTAACGAGCATGCTGTAGAGAGGTGAAAATTGGACATTTTATCAGAAGCCATATTCACTTCTCTGCTTTATTTATATGCAGAGAAGTGCTATGTAGATGTCTTGTGCCAGTCTCTAGCTTAACTTAAGTGACTGATTAACTCACCTTCTATTGAAAATTTCATATAACAGGATTTGTATATTTTGTTGCTATCAACTGTGCTACAGAATAATGTTCATAGAGTAAATTGTTTCTAATTTACTTTACCAGGCTTTACTAGCCATCAACATTCAAGTAAGATATGGAATTTTGTATTTTTTAAAATTCATATTAAGATATTCATTGTGGTTATGTAAAACCATTTTTTTTGATGAGATTGTTATTGTATCTATGAAGGAGTTAGATGTTTTCTGAAATGTGTAATACCTGTTGCAAAGTTTGTTTTCTGAAGAGAGACTTCAAAACAAAGTATAAACAGACTAATTGAATACCAATTCTTTACTAAAATGTCCATATAAAAGAGTTGTGTTTATATTTATGTGATGAAAGGTTAGGGTTTAATGTTATTAAGAAAAAGATTATGATTTTGTCAAAATCTTTAGTCTAATCCACTATTAGTCTGCTGACTCAATGGAGGGTGCAATAATAATAATAATTCAGTTTGTTAATTTTATGCACCTGTGCATCACAAAATGGTTTGGTTGATGAAAATTATTTTCTATATTTCCAAGCCAAAGGCAAAAAGCTTGCAGTTATTGAAATTGTGACAACTTTAAAGTTGTTACGTTAACTGCATTTGTAATTTACATTAGAAATGCAGTTTCTATAGTAAAAATTGACGTAATGTCGATATTCTTGATTTAGTTGGAGGATGAAAATGGCCATTATTTGTTTGGGTAAATATTTACAAAAACAAGAATTGAGTATGTGTTTACAGTAGTAAACAGGAATTGAGGTCACACTGGATTATAATGCTTCTGAAAGTGAGCCTGGGTTATATGATGACTAGAATGCAAATAATTCTATGAAAATGTTTGTCCGATCTGATGGGTGAAAGCCACAAGTGGCTGTAACAGGCGACTACTATGCAATCTAAAGACAATACTAATCATTACATATTAAGTGATGTAAACTTAATAGGTAACAAAGGTCTCACTGAGTTTCCATCATCACCCATAGATGGTGCCAGTTAAGACTGTAGAATTCTGCCTTTCGTACTCTGTCTGTGTTTGCCTTCCTGCTAGTGTACCAACATTCCACATATTTAGTTTTATTCTTTGTGCCCATGAAAATACCTTAGTTATTACTAAGGCAAAATGTTGGCACAATAATTTAATAGCTAAATAAAAAGCTGGTCTGGTTGGCCAAGTGGATAGCATACCTGCTATCTAGCCAACAGGTTGTGGGTTCGAATCTCACCTTGAGCAATGGATGTTTGTAAAAGCCTGCTCTAGATGAGCATGACAGCTCTTTGAGCCTTATAACTAAGGCCTCTCTTGATTTAAAAAAAAAAAAAAGTTAGTAATTATTATCCCTAGACATGTATTTTCTCCATGAAATTTCAATATGAGTGATAATCAACATCTCAGTATCCATACCAGATTAGTGATTCTAAAGAATCTGTATGTAGTGAATAGCAGAGTTGAGCATGTTATTATGAATATAGTAAGCCTTGATGATAAATGTTTTGCAACTGATAAATTATAAATGTTCTGCACTAATGATTTTATTACTGCAAGAGGACACAGCACTTGTCATATATTGTTGTTACATTAACTATTATTTCATTATGTGGAACATGTTTGTTTTATTCTGTCAGAAACTAAATATATAACTTTTTTTTTTCTTGTGCCTCAGAGTAATGAGACATGGGGATTTCACCCATCTGTATGTAAAATTTATGCATGCAGCAATATACCAAATAGTTTAAAATGCTGTAATATACTACATTGTATGTAAAATATTTTGGTTTTAGTTAATCGCTTCCATATTACTTACAGAAATTACAAATGATGCTTCTGTCACCTCTTCAAGAACTGTCTTCTATTCCTCACCCTGATATAAGACAAAAGCAGCTTGATTGTGCTCTTCAAATCCTGCACAGTAGTGGAGAAGCAATTTCAGCAGGTTGGCCACAAATTTTGGATGTTATTGGAGCAGTTTCAGAAGCACATGGGTAGATACATCTGAATTCTACATATATTTATCAGAAAATGCATTTCCTGAAGACAATTTGTTTAGTATTGTTTATTGGTGAATGTTATTATTATTATTATTAACGTATTCTTTTTTTTTTCAGAATTACATCCTTTTTTTTAAGTAAAAAATGTCTTCAGTGATACTCATAAATATTAAATAAGTAAAAGAGATTAATCTTGATCTCTTTTACTGTGTTAAAAGACTTGCTTGCTAAAAGAATTGTTAGATTGCTTCATGTTAGAGGTTTAATGAAGTATTAACAGCACTAAGAAATTACTAAAAACTATTTTAATTCTTTTAGTATTTAATCTCAGTTACATCTTTAGTACCAACTAATAATTGTAATACACACACACACACAATGCTAAATGGAGCATGTGGATATAACACTACAATCCTATCTAGATGGGGCACTTTCTATTGGCATTTGTAGGAGAGTTTAGTGTTATATCCATGTTTCATTTAGTATTGTGTGTGTGTGTGTGTGTGTGTGTGTGTGTGTGTGTGTGTGTGTGTGTGTGTGTGTGTGTGTGTGTGTGTTAGGTTGTAAATTGAGATCTCTGATTAATGTTTCCCAAATTTTGGGAAGTTTCTTGCATCCATATTAATTTAAATTCAGTTAATTTCTGAGAGGCTGCAAATTCTTGCTGCCACCGCATCTCAAACAATATGGCATCATTAAAATTGTAACCGATAGAGCCTATAGTCTTGTTCTTCCAGTGGAACCTCCCTTTCAACAGAACCTACAGTTCCTACAGAAGTAAAAATAAATAAATAAATAAAATTTAAAAATTCACCCCCCCCCTTTCCCCCAATCTTGCAGACTATACATTGTGCATAGGATCTGCTGGTAAAAAGCACCATGCTGCATCACAGAAAATTTTTTTAAAAAAGAAAGACTGTTTTGGGGATCTGCATCTGCTCTCAGAAATCATCCGAATTTAAATAAATATGGGAAATTGAGAAACATTTATCGTCAGAGATCCCAATTTATAACCTGGGTCTCTTACAAACACTAATGGAGGGTGCCCCACCTAGATAGGACTTTAGTGTCATACCCATGTGTTTCATTTAGTATTGTGTTGCCTTTGTTTGTGTGTGTGTGTGTTAGTTTGTACTCCCTAAAGATGTCTCAGTGATGGAGACAAATATTGGAAGAAGTAAACTAGTTTTTAATAATTTCTTGGTGCTTCTAATACTCCATTAAACTCCCAGAATGATGCCTTCCAGCACTTAAACCTTAACACACAAATAACAGATTGCGGTTTTCAGTCTAATACAATCAGTTTATTTTGGTGGGTGTAATGCAGATAGATCACTGGACATTTCTTTCTTGATATTTTAATGATCTTAATATTTCTTTGTTATTTGAATGTTACTCAATTAACTGCAGTAATGTCTCAATCATCCATTCATTTTGGTTTGCTGGCCTGGTGCAGTTAAGTTGAATGTATATATTCTTAGGTGTCAGTTTGTTAAATGTGTTATCATTACCCATTCAACAATCAGAAGGATTTGGCTATTTGAGGGACAGAGGAGTAAAAAATTTCTGTAATATATACTGCTTGGAAAGAAGTCAATGGACACCCCATTGCAAGGTGCATCATGCCATGTAACATCACATGTTTGTAGCCAGTATAAATTGAAGGAATAGGATACTCCCAAGTCAGTGCAGTGGCGCACCCAGGGAGGGGGGCCAAGGCCCCCCCAAAAAAAAAAGAAAGAAAAAGTTAAAAAAACACTAGAAAATTTTCAAAAATGCTTATGAATTAGGGGTCACATAAGGTGAGAGAACCCTATAGTAGTGTTTCTCAACCTATGGTCCGTGACGATGGGACAGGGTCCACAGGCTTAAATTAACCAAATAATCTATATATTTTAATTATCCAAACAAAACAAATTAAAATTGAATAAGTAAGTAAAAATTATTAAAATAAAATGAATACTTAAAAAAAAATAGTGGCAGAATGTTCATTCCATGAACATTCTGCCACTATTCTAATTTGTAGCGGCAGAATGACGAGTAATAAAAGAGGGGTGAAGTGAAAAACAATATGGTTTTATTGCTTCCACCTTCCCTTGCTGTTTTGTCAGATTTGAAGTGAACATGTGTTATCCACATGACCACATTTCAACCAATTGCTCGTTGTTTATTGATTTTTATTGTTGAAGGTTTTCCTCCTTCAACCAAGGCTCAGTATATCTTCAGAAGTGCTAAGTAATACTTAGACAAATGATCGATACTTTATGACGTCTCATGCGCATCGGCAAAAAAAGAATTCGAAAAAATACGAAGTCGGCACTTGAAAAAATACGAAAACCTGACAAAGAATTCTACTTCCTTACCACAGCCACCACTCAACACTGTAGTCAACCTCTCGTCGGCAGTTTTAAAGCCTGAAGCACTCACCGCACTTTCACGTGGTCACAATTTCGCCCTAGCTCCAAAAAGAATACCTGCCGAAGAAATCATGATCCAGATAGAACGTGGGATTCGCAACCTGCCTAACCATATCGCCAACAACGTTAGACTGGATGTAGTCGGTGTTCTCACTAAAGCCAAATCTCCAAAAACCAACTTATCCAAAAACGAATATGCAGCCCTACAAGAATTGAAAAACAACAAAAAAAATAGTAATCACCAAGGCAGATAAGGGAAACGCCACTGTGGTGCTCAATCAAAAAGACTACTAAGGTAAGCTAACTGCTTTAGTACTAGACTGTACGACTTACCTCCCCATTGAATATAATCCGACCAGCTCTCAGATTAGAACTCTCCACAGACTCCTTAAGAAGGTCACTTCTTAGCCTGTGGAAGTCACCAACAAACTAAAACCTTATAACTCTAGACCCCCCCCCCGATTATATGGACTCCGAAAAATACATAAACAAAATGTGCCATTGTGTCCCATAGTGGATGGCATTGATTCCCCCACATATAAATTAGCCAAACATTTAGCCAAAACGCTCACACACTACACTGGCAACACACCATCACACATAAAAAAAACTCAGCCCACTTTAAAGCCAGTATAGAAAACCTCACACTCCAACACACTGACATAATGGTCAGTTTTGACGTCTCCTCCCTATTCACTAATGTCCCACTCAAAGAAACCCTAGAGCTCATCCAAGCCAAGTTTCCTCCCAATATCTCAGCCCTATTTCAGTTCACAATGAACTCAGGCTATTTCGTTTGGTAAGGAAAGTTCTACAAACAGATAGAGGGGACAGTCATGGGTTCACCGCTTTCCCCACCCTTGGCCAATTTCTTTATGGAGACATTTGAAGAGAAAGCCTTAAACTCTGCCCCACAAAAACCCACTATTTGGCTTCGTTATGTGGATGATTTGCTATTTGGCCACATGACTCAGACACACTTCATTGCTTCCTAACCCACTTAAACAACCAACACCCCAGAGTCCAGTTCACCTTAGAAAAAGAGGAGAACAACACCCTCCCCTTCCTAGACACTTTAATCACCCGCCAGCTTGATGGATCTTTGGTTTTCTCTGTTCACAGAAAACCCACCCATACTGGCAGATTCATTCACCAGCAATCCCCCCCCCTCACAACAATATGGGGTTATAAAAACACTATATAACAGGGCAAAATTAATCTGCTCAGATGACAAGGCCCTAACTACTGAACTAAACCACATCCTCAACACTTTCTTAGCCAATGGCTATAACCCCAAAAAAATCCAAAAAATACTAAAACCAGTAAACCACAACCCCCCTCCACAATAATGATTATATCAAGTCTATCACCATCCCCTACATCCAGGGCACCTCTGAGAAAATAACCAATATCCTCAAAAAATATGACCTTACTTCCTGTTACAGACCATATAAAATGTTGGCATCCCTTATCCGCTCTACCAAAGACCAACCACTTCCCCTAGACCTACCTGGTGTATACCAGGTCCCTTGCAGCTGCAAATTGTCCTACTTCGGCCAAACAGGCAGAAGAACAAATATCAGGATTTCAGAACACTAAGACTACATCCGGTTTCACCAGTACAGCCGCTCTGGGCTGGCAGACCATGCCTTAGATACCCACCATAAAATTCGTTGGAAGAAAACAAAAATAATTCATCGCAGCAAGTTTAAATACGAAAGATTTAAAGAAGATTCTTTGAATAATATTCAAAGAATCTTCAGCAGCTCTAAAAAACGTTCCTAACCTCAACAAATTTGGGTGCATGAAACTACCCCAAATTTGGGAGACTTAGGTTATGAGAACTTCAGCCCAACTGCCAAGACTACCAAATTAGCCCACAAGAGGGCACCATTAGGACTTTAGGAACAATATTAGTTTCTTGCTTTCTTCCTCATTTGCTTTGTGTTAGTGCCTGCGTGCACATACCATATCTTTATGTTCCTGAAGATGGCAATGTGACGTTGCCGAAATATAGAAGTTATTCATTAAAGTTACCTTTAATTAATATACTTTATATGCGTTGTTAATTCCGTAAACTAATTACCAGTTAGACAAAATGTGTTGTGAGTTAACTCCAGTATTTATATATTTTTCAGAAATCACGTGAAAAGCAAACTGACAGTTGAGTTGAAATGCTAACTCTCTTCAACCGAATTCCAATAATATGTGAAACTGCCATAAAAGCATTCACTATATGTGTGTATATATATATATCTCTTAGTTTTAACACGTTTACGAATTTTAACACTTTCGGTTGAATTTTATTGCTGCTGAGCGAACTCGCACAATTTAATCAATAACATAGTTTTTAGTTAGATACTGTGTTTGCCGGTGCAACATGTGGTTTTTCTTGAGTCGGTATATACAGCATAGTTTCTGTATGAGGGGACATGTGATTTATTAATTAGATTTGTTGAGAAATATATTACAGATTGCTTATACCTTATTCAGTGACATAATAAAAGTACTTGTTTTTCTTGCCTCTGCAATATAGTGGCTATTGGGGGAGGGCGTGTTGTTTACCATGGGAGCAAGTTACTACGCCCTGCTTTGAATGTTTCAGCTTTTTTTCATTTGCGAGGTATATGCGAAACTTTTTAATTTCTTTTTTCGAAAAGTAAAATCAGGGGTGAGAGTTACATGCGAGTAAGTACGGTATTTCAACTATGGATAAGTACATTGGTACCTTCTTTAAATGGAAAAATATCTCGGATGACAGTGATAATACAAAACGAGTTTGTAATGACAGTTTGTGTGTAGTTTCTGATGAGAAAGAGGTCTGTAACGAATCCACAGAAAAACATAATTCCCTTCAGTTGCAATGCGATAATATTAATACACTTAACGATAGGAAAAATTTGCTGACTTGCTGGACACTCGACCAGTGAATCACATTCAAAGGTAAATACAGTTGTTTAATTTGTAGGAACATTTTTCTGTTTTGTGACTTTTCTCCCTTTACGGTAATTATGCCTACATTATTGTGTTATTATTCAACAATTGTTTACAGTTTTAAATGTGTATATAAAGTCAATATCAACAGTAGCCTGATTACGAACTCGACCAGTGAATCACATTCAAAGGTAAATACAATTGTTTAATTTGTAGGAACATTTTTCTGTTTTGTGACTTTTCTCCCTTTATGGTAATTATGCCTACATTATTGTGTTATTATTCAACAATTGTTTACAGTTTTAAATGTGTATATAAAGTCAATATCAACAGTAGCCTAATTACGAACGTGTGATGAAAGGGACGGGGACGTTTAGAGCTTCCCCCGGATAGTATTCAAAAGGTAAATACAATTGGTTATTTTGTATATAGGGCCCTGAAACGTATTAGTTTAGAATTTAACCACTGGGAAAGGGTTTGTGTCCACCTCAAAACTCTGAAACAGAATTTGGAAACATTTTCCGAATAACTTTTTATAAGAAATTTCTGTGATTTCACAATCCGTTTCAGGCTTGCAGTCACGAGAACGACCTTTCGTTATCGAAAAGAGAGCAGCTAATTGAGCTTTCAAGTGACAGTGGGGTTAAAATGCAATTCCGCGATCATGGTTTGGCTCGATTCTGGATCTCGCCTTCAGTGAGAAGTGAATTTCCCGAATTATTTGAAGTTGAAAATCGTCATGCAGTTTTCTACAACCTGTCTTTGCGAGAAACGATTTTCATCGCTCCTTCAAATAAAAACAAAATACAGAATTCGTCTTAGTGTGTGTGTGTGTGTGTGTGTGTGCGTGCGCCGATCTTTGACTGAAGTTGACCAATATTGAGCCAGATATCCAACAACTCTGCAAGGTCGAGAAGCTCATCCATCTCATTAAAAGTAAATAGTAACATAATTATATCATTTTATTTATTTGTTTAATAAAAATTAAAACTTGATGCACAAAATTTAATTTTTTATCTATATATCCCGCCTGGTTGGCCGACTCTCCAGCCAAAAGGCTGGGAGTTTGAATCCCGCCATGTGCATGGATGTTTGTGATTGTCTGTGAAAATACTAGTGGTAGTGGTCGGCGGTAGACAGCATTGGTGTAGATGATGATTGTAGTTGTGGTTGGTGAAGACGGAGAGTTGTAGAGTAGGTGCCCTTCCTCGATATGTCTTTGGACTACCTGCGGTATTATGTAATAATAATATCGACAAGCTTTATATGTTCATTGTGCATCACATAGTTTGAATTTGGCACTTGGAAATACTATATCTGTGACAAATAAGAAATTGCATTGACATAATTGAAAAGGTACACAATTTCTTCAGTACCACTAAAAGACAGGACGTCCTTGTTGTTTATAATATTATAATATTAATATCTTTTAAGATTTATAATATCTTTATTTAGCTTGCAAAAAATATTTGCGTGCACCTTACCATTGTCTAAAATAATGCAAAAATCTGACGGTGACCTCTTAATTGCCCTAAATTTTGTTGATGATGTTGTGGCTCAATTAAATACCGTTCGTGAAACACCAGATTCTTCATTTAAAGATATTCACGATGAAGCATGTATAAAAGCCAATAATTTTAATATTGACATTAAAAAGCCAAGGACTTCATCAAAAACAAACATTAAGTTCAATGTTCCAGCCGATTCTGTAGAAGAGTATTTCAGAAGAACTATTTTCATTCCATTTATTGACTCAACTTCATGAACGTTTCACTCGCCATCGCAACATTTTGAAATATATTTTTTTCTCTTCTACCAAATGGAAAAGAAGCTCCAACAGCAAGTGCAATGGAAGATTTTCATCAACTGTGTGAATTTTATGCCGGTGATTTGCCTTATACAAATGCAGCAATTTTGAATGCCGAATTCAAGTTGTGGTATAAGAAATTTGAAAAACCGTTTGCAATAGCTCCATGCAAAAATGCCGTTGATGCAGTTTCAAAATGTGACAAAATGATATATCCTAACATCTATAACTATTAAAAATATTTACAACGCTTCTGGTAACAACATGCATCAGTGAAAGGTCATTTTCTAACTTACGCCTTTTTAAAACCTATTTAAGATCTACCATGACACAATCACGATTGAACGGACTGGCTTTGCTATATATATACACAGAGAGAGAGAGAGAGATTAAGGTAACCACAACTGAAATAATTCAAGAGCTTTGTAAAAAGAAAAGAAAACTGGATTTTATTCTTTAGGTAAATTTTTATAATCACCTGATGAATTTTATTTAATGAATTTTATTGAATGAATGAAATTTAACGAATTTTAGTTGAACAGATAAAAATATTTTTAATGCAAATTCATTGTATTAAAAATATTTTTATCCATTCAACTCGGGGTCCCCGCTCTCAAGATTAAATCCTGGGTGTGCCACTGAGTCAATGTAACTGTGTCTGGGTGAAATGGCTGTGAGAAGGGAACTGACAAAGTTTGAAAGAGGCATTGTGATAGGATGCTGTGTTTGCAGGCCTATTTGTTTGGCAAATTGTTGACAAATTGGGCCATCCCAGGTCCACAATCAGTAATACCATATGGAGATGTAAGTGCTGGGAGTCAACTGGAATGCTACCTGCAGTGGACAACACATCACACTCACTGGATGTGACCTTAGGTCCTACAAAGGATAATATGTAAAAACCGCCATTTGTTGGCTGACATGTTATAAAATGAGTTCCGGGCATCGATTGGAACACAGATCTTCACAAAAACATTCAGAATTGAGGCTACCAACATGGATTTCTATGGTAGAACTGCATTATGGAAGCCCCACATTTCCTGAACCAACATGAAGAGCCATCTTCAGTGGTGCAAGGAACGTGCACAGTGGGACCTGGAAGCTTGGAAAGCTGTTTTATGGAATGACAAATCATGCTATGCCCCCTCTACAAAGCAGATGAATGGGTGTGGCAGATGCCCAGTGAGCACCTTTTACCAAGGTGTGTAATCCCAACTATGAAATAAATGCAGAGGTGGCGTGTGATGGGTATGATCTTGTTGTTCCATTTGGCCTTGGACCTCTACTTGTGGTGCCATGACCATTGAACTCTGAGAAGTATCTAAATATTCTGGACAATGCAATGCTTTCTACTTTGACGTTTCTACACAAGACAATGCATTGTGTCATTGGACTCCTGCTGGAACTGCATGATTTGTGGACATGAAGCCCTCATCTCAACTATTGAACATCTGTGGGATGAACTGGTGCATTGGATGAGGTCAATGGACATCCACCCCACAACAGTTCAGGATCTCGTTACATGTTTGTAGGAAGAATGGTCCAAATTACTATTGATTGTAATCATATGCTTGTGGAAAGTATGCCCTGTAGGATTGCTGCAGTCATTGCAGCAAAAAGAAATCTTACATCTTATTAAAGTGGGTGCAATGGCTGTTTGTTTCCCATGCTGTGGTGTCTGTTGATTTCTTTCCAAGCAGTGTATTAAGAAGCAAAATTGATTAAAAATATTGTCAATTTCCTTTTCATTAATATAAGAATTCATAATGTTATTCAGCAATATTTTGAAATAGTTAAATTTAAAATATTTTTATTTTTTGTATTTTTAGAGAATCATTGATTCGTTCAGCATTTCAGTGCCTTCAGCTTGTCATTGCTGATTTTTTACCTATTATGCCTTGTTCATGTTTCCAGTTTTGTGTTGATACTGCTGCAAAATTTGGGTCACAGATTCAAGAGTTGAATGTATCACTTGCAGCTGTTGGTTTGCTGGTAAGTTTTATTTTTTTATCACTTATATAAGTCACTAATATGTAAAGTCTGTCACTTATAACTAAAGAATTCTAAAACTTATAATAGAATGTAATGAACAAAAAAAAATGGAAAATTGTTAATGACTGAATGGTTTAGATTTTCTAACTTATAGCCACCATTGGCATCAAATGTAGGATAGATTTGCAATCTTTAGCTGGGTGGGATGTGGTGATAGCTTTACATCTTATCACAACATAAAAAAATAAATGACTAAAATAAATAATGGAAGCAAAAGCAATGAAGAACAAGTGTAACAAAATGTAAGTTTCTTTTTATACTAAGGTAAATGAATTTATCATCATGGAATATAATGCAAATTTAATTTCCAATTTACATTATTATTATTAAGAGAGATATCCAGGGAGTCTGGGACTCATTGAGCGAGGCCACATATTACATGCAACAGCTAATACTTATTCTTGAATTCATTCACACTGCGTGCACTCACAACATCCAATGGCAATCCATTCCCATTACGCAGAACCCTATGAGAGAAAAATCTAGCCTTCGCCCCTTCTTAGCCACATTCATTTTCAGTTTCCAAGGATGCCCTCTTGTCCTTTTCCCACCCTCCATAAATTGAAAAATTCCATTAACTGAAATCCTGTATGACCCTTTCAGAACTTTGTAAGTCTCAGTCATATCACCTCCCCCCCCCCTCTTTCTCCTGTTTGCTAGTGTCTGCAGTCTACATCTGTCTCAATCTGTCTTCATAATCAGTATTCCATAATCCCGATATCACTCTTAACACTCTCATTTGCACTCTCTCCAATATATCAGAATTACAAAGGAAACCAGGAGACTAGACCTGTGCACAATAGTCCACGTGAGGTCTTATCAAGGCTTGTAAAAAGGCAAACAACATCCTTATCTTTACATGTGAATGTTCATTTCAACAATGCAGTTATTTTTTGAGTTGTATTTGCAATCTTTTCTACATGGCCCCTGAACTTCAACTTCCTATCTGATAACACTTCAAGATCTCTAGCCTGATCCTTCAAGCATAATCTAACCAATATAATACAACATTGGATATCTATTCATGAACTGACATCCATTTTCCCATACCCACAATTCCAGCCTTTTCAAATCATTCTGCAAGTACATGCTGCATATCAGCAGCATTCCTGATTACCCTACCTATCTTTGCATCATCAGCAAATAGCTGTATGTTACTTGTCAAATCCTTCCCAGTATCATTAATGTATAGATTGAATAATAGTGAATCAAGCACTGATCTTTGTGGTACACCACTAGTTACCTTAAATCTTGCAGACTCACATCCCCCCATATACCACTTATTGATATGTCAGTCAACCATCCTCTTATCCATGCTAATATTTTATAATCCTAACCCATATTCTCCAATTTATGCAATAGTCTTCCATGCTGTATTCTGTCAAAAGTCTTAGCAACATCCAAAAGTATCATGGTGTATCCATCCCCCTTGTCTTGTTCAGTGGTAACATTGTTATATAATGTGAGCAAGTTGCTAAAACATGACCTTCCCTTAGTAAACCCATGTTGCTCATTGCAAAGTAGAGATTCACTGTCAACCCATTTCTGAATGTGAGCCCTAACCAGTTTTTCCAAAATCTTCACCACTAGTACTGAGATACTAATTAGTGGATAGTTGGATACGTTGGTGTTTGCACCACCCTTATGCAATGGTGGTGGTGCAATTATGTAGTCTGTCAAAGGCTACATAATGGCTACAAAATTATGTAGCCAATTCAGCTGAACACTCTTTTAGCACCCATGCTGATATCCCACCAGTCTCTATTGCCGACTTGTTATTCAGTTTGTGCAACAGCTCTAATACGCATCCTCATATATCTTAGTTTCTTCATCTAGTGAAGAGGTAGCAGTGAGCCCAATGTTCTATACACTAAGATTGATAGCTTTTAGCAAAAGTGGCACTCATTAGCGGAACCACCTCTTCTGCATCTGTCACCCTCACACCATCTGCATTCAGTAGAGTTATTCTGTCATATTCATTCTTTCTTTTACTTGCAACATATTGATAGAATTCTTGTGGATTGTCTTTACGAGAACAGTTTCTTTTCATACTCAGACTTTGCTTTATGTACAACAGTTGTGACTATTCTAGCCTGTTGCTTATACTTTTCATAATATTTTATTAATATTTTATTTATTTGAGAACAGGGCTGGTTGTGGGAGGACTAGGGGACATCCATGGAAACTGGGCAAAAGTGTGGTTAGTAAAGGTGTTAGAGCTGGGTACTTTACTTTTAGAGTAGTGAATGAGTGGAATGCGCTCCCTGAGTCTGTGGTGGATGCTGTGACAGTGAATGAGTTTAAGGCGAGGTATGATAGATACTGTATGAATGTCAAATAGTTGTGATGAATATGATTTGGGGCCTCCCTCGATGAGTCTAATGACTCCCTGGAGTTGCCCGTAATAATAGTAATAGTAGTAATAATAATAGTAATAATGGACATCATCCTTATGCACATGATATCCCTTCCACATCATCCTTTTGTTACGAATCTCTGGCTTAATAAGATTACATGTCTATTTGACTCATATCCTATTTATTCTTCAAATTCTCGGGACACACTCTGATATCACATCATTTAAGTATTGTTTAAGTACTTCCCATGCACTGTCAATATTTTTCCCATCCATCAGCCGATCCCATTCCACCGAACTTGGTATACTCCTCATTTGGTCATAATTTCCTGCTTTGTAGTTTAGCATGTAACCTTTTCTGAATGGAACATTTATAAAGTTAGTCACTTCCCAAGTGAGTACTGCATGATCACTGCCACCAACTGGAGGCAGAATAGTTACATCTTTAACTGAAATACCCTTTGCTATAATCAAATCTAACACTCTTTGACCTTGAGTTCCTTCTGTCACATGCTGCTTGAGGAAGTTGTGAAGTTGTCTTGCAAGAACTTAATAAATGCATTTTCATTCTTCTCATGAGATTCTACTGCTACCGAGTCAATATTTGGATACTTAAAGTCTCCTATTGTGATTACTGTCTATTATGAGAAGGAATAGCCTTTTACTCATCTAAACAAGTAGTCACAGTACCAGATGAAAATTTGGAAATACCATCTGTCCTACCTGAAGAAGTGAAAATGGCTATCCACCATATGAAAAATGACTGATCATCTGGAAGTGACAGTATAAAATCCGATGAATTAAAAGTGGGTGGATAAGTACTCTTTAAAGCTCTAGCAGAAAGATTTACTCGATATATACAATTAAGGCAAGCACCTAAGTAATTACAGATCCATCTGTTCATTACAACACATACATATAAGATATTCGCCAGAGTCATCCTAAACAGAATACAAACCTCCATCGACAAAATAGCTGCAAAGAACAGACCGATTTCAAAAAAGTCTTTTCGACAATAGATCACATTCAAACTATTACTCAACTAACAGAAAGATGCAGAGAACACCAGATTCTACTTTGTCTTCTTTTTATAGATTTTAAAAAAGGCATTTGACACTGTTGAACATAACACAGTATTCCAAGCTTTAATAGAACAAGGAGTAGAAATAGCATATGTCTAGCTCAAAAAATATCTACAAAGAAGGTACAACAAATCTCACTCTTTTCAATCACCTGATTAAAATTAACTTAAGTAGAGGAATACATTAGGCTAATGTCTTATCACCTAATCTCTTCACATCTACTCTGGACAGCATCATTCAAAAAACTGACATGAAAGGTGGAATAAACATTGATGGTGAAATGTTAAATATCCTATATTTGCCGACAATGTGGTATTGATATCTCACTCCCCCCAAACTCTAAGAATCAATGCTGAATGACATAAGCTAAAACTTCCAAAAAATTGGATTGGAAATACATCTGGACAAAACAAGATGGATGAAAAATGTATATTGTAAAGATTATACAATCACTCTAGAATCCCACACCATCGAAAAAGTTGAAGATTACATCTACCTCGGCAGTTCATAAAAATGAATAACGACATATCAAATGAAATAGCAATGAGAAAAAGAGCTGCTTGGATAGCCTTCAGCAAAATAAAATCAACAATTACCAACCAAAACAGATATAGAAATAAGAACCCACCTTTTCAATAGTCACATCCTACCAGCATTAACTTATGGCAGTGAAACATGGAACACAACTTTAAAAGTAGAACAAAGCTTAATGACAACTCGATGTGCAATAGAAAGAAGAATGTGCAATATAAATAAAATAGACCATGTAAGACACACAGAAATCAGGAAGAAGTCTGGGCTCAAAGTATGAGTAATCTCGTTGCTGGCGGCAAGCGTCATACATGTATATTCATAGTTGGCTTGTGAGGCTCATATACCAACTACGAGTATACACACTTTTGCTGCTCACTCTGCACGCCAAGCACTTTCACTTCTTCAAGGTCAGTACGAGATTACTCGTACTGACCTTGAAGAAGTAATAAAAGCAATCTAAAACAGCAAAAGTAGATGGGCAGGACATCTTGCCAGAATGAGAGATAACAGATTGACAGTCAGAGTAACAAATTGGTATCTGAGAGATACCAAAAGGAAACCTGGAAGACTGGCCTTAAGGTGGGAACACCCAATGATGGAAGAAAATGGAGAAGAAAGCCCCAAGACAGGAATAGCTGGACTCTTTACAATCTGCAGTCATGGAGAAATCCTGACTGAAATCACAGGTACGTCAAGGTAATCATGATTTCTTTTTTTGCACTCATCTTTTCTATTTATCATCTTGTATATTATATTTCCAATATTTTAACACGTTCACTGTCAACTACGAGTATACTCATAGTTGGTATATGAGCCTCACAAGCCAACTACGAATATACTCGTGTGACGCTTACCGCCAGCAACGAGATTACTCGTACTGACCTTGAAGAAGTGAAAGTGCTTGGCGTGCGGAGTGAGCAGCAAAAGTGTGCATACACGTAGTTGGTATATGAGCCTCACAAGCCAACTATGAATATACATGTATGACGCTTGCTGCCGGCAACGAGATTACTCGTACTGACCTTGAAGAAGTGAAATTGCTTGTCGTGCGGTAACAAACTATGCCCAAGGAGCATGGCAGTGAATGTGTTAATCGATAATGTAATGGAAATATATTAGTTTAATTAGAAATTGGAAATTTGTTTCGATATTGGAAACAAATGCAATGAAAAATTAATATACAGTAATACAATACAGAATAGTAGAAGAATGTTACTATTTCTTGTTACTACTTGTTACTATTTCTTGACAACTGTTACTATTTCTTGTGTTGTTAATTGGTGTTATTAGAATGAGAATTATGAATATTGCAGATTTCCATACATCATGCTAAGCCTTAATTCCTATTTAAGGTTTCTTAAAGTTTCATATGAATGGATAACCCCACTTGATTTTTTGAAATGATATATCAAGTAATTTTCTTCTAAACAGGGCATTATAGCCATAGATCATTCCAGTGAGTGTTTGTTGATGTGATGGTATACATTAACACTGGATTTTATAAGCTTCATTGCTCTTTTTTTTTAAGCTGCAGTGCAAAATCTCTGCTGATTTTAACTTTGGCCGGTGTTGTCTTAGGTAGTTTTTTTTTTTAAAGATTTTATTATTTTTTAGGGATTTTCATCATCATGTGTCGTCTCCATCCGGGAGGTTGGCTACCATGATATATCCATTGTTGTATTCATGACTGTAGATCCATGTGTGTTCACGGGGATGGTTTGCCTGTTCTGAGGGATGAAAAACCAGAGTTTTCAGGTGAAAAAAACTCTCTACCAACGTATGAGACCAGCTAACTCACCTTTAGTTGAAAGAGAGAGACCAGATAAAGGTTCCTCACATCATGTAGATGGTAATTGAAACCAGTTCTTTTTGACCAAAGGGCTTTGTCTGTACTGAGTGAGCTATGGAGGCTTCTTTTAGGGATTTTAGACTGATTTTTGGATTGGTTTGTAACTTTTAACATTTGGTTCTTTCCCTCCTACTGAGAAAAGCAGGTAAGTAAATCCTTGTATCTAGGTTTTAACCAGATACAAGTAAAAAGAAACTTGGTTTTTATTTTATTTTTATTTATTTTTTACTGCAAAATTTTATATTTACTTATTACTTCAAAAATTAATATGTATGTTTGCATGTATGGTAACATATTTTATTCATTTCAGTGGAATATAGCAGATTATCTCTTTCAAAATCACGAAAAGATCCAGCAAGCATTAGATAAAGATAAATCTCCAAATTCCTTTCCAATTATAAACAATCAGTCCAGTCATAAACATAGCGTACCTGCATTTGATAATTTGTGGATGTGCCTCTTTTGCCGACTAGGAGATTTATGTGTTGATTCTCGGCCTGCCGTACGCAAAAGTGCAGGTCAGACTCTTTTTTCTACACTTGGAGCTCATGGTTCTCTTCTTCAACAAACAACTTGGGAAATAGTTTTGTGGCAGGTAATTTGTAACAAAGAAATTAACTTAAATTAATATTAAATAATAATCTTAAAATATGACATAACCATGATTTGCTACAATTTCATTGCACTCTTTCCATTTTATCATTTGCAAAATATCAAGTAAGTTTTAAGACTTTCTTTAGATCTAAAAATTATAATTTGTAAGTAAACTGTTATTCCTTGTGAAGTAGCTGTTTTGTATTAGTTTTGGTTACATTTATATATAAAATGATAAATTACAGTCTACAACATATCATCCATAACACCCAGTTTACTTAAGAAACATCATTTCTTGGCTGAAGTTAGTCAGCAGCTGAGTAGTGATTACGAGGCTGACATTCTCTAGGGTATGCAGGTGCATAAGGATTACATCATGAAATATGTATGGCTTCTTGGATTTCCAGGAAATCCAGAAAGTCATGATATATTAAGAGAATGGGAATCGGTGATCATCCCTTTTAGAATTGAGATAATTAATTACATACACTAGGAGTCATTTATTTAAAAAAATTAAAAAAAAAAGGAAACTTAAACTTATGTGAAATAAATTTATTAGCTGTATTTTTTTTAAAGATTGTAATACTAGAAATTTATTCACCATTAGTGAATAAACTTAATTATTTAAATTTAAAATTAATTATCATCATCATCAATTTGCTGATGCATCCTGATATATACATATCCTGTACCCTAAGGGATATGTATGCAGGATATGTTAGTATTACATGAAAAAGTTACACCATTACTAATTTCCAATAACAATTTTCCTGTAAGTTAATCTGTTATTAGTCAAGACATTATCAGATCTTATATTTCTGTCTTCTAAGGCATTTTTTTACTTATCAATCCACTTACATCTTCCTCTTCCTCGTGGACATTTTCCTACTAAAGTGTTAAAGAATACTACTTGTTTTGCTAATCTTTCCTCTCCCATTCTGTTTAAGTTACTATACCATCTAAGATTAGCTCTGCTAACACATTCTTGAATGCTAACAGTATTTTAATATGACTGCCATCAATGCCATCTGCTCACTCCACTAATCTTTCTCAGAGCTCTAAAATCTGTGGTCTCCAATCTTTGATCAAGTGTTTTATTTCTAACCCAGCTCTCAGATACATAAGTTAAAATTAGTTTGAACACTGTCTTGTATATAGCTAATTTAGTGTTTTAACTAATTTCTCTCTTATTCCATATAAATTTATTCAGCTGACTTCTTGCCATACCAGCTTTACTAATTCTGTTGTTTATTCCCATATTTAATTTGCAATTTTCACTAAAAATTGTGAATTGTGCCTAAATAGCAGAAATAATTTACTTATTCTATAGATTCGCATTCAATCTGGATACAGTGATGTTTTTAATGTTTATATTTTCATGCCTGTTTTCATTGTCTTTGTCTTTTCAATACTGATTTTCATACCAAATTTATTGTATAACAGTTATTCAGTTTAGTCTGGGAATCTTGCAGACTTCTACTGGCTTTATTCAGCTGCATCATCATCTGCATAAAGCTAGGATTAACATCACCTATTTTGATACCAGATGTAATACCACTTTCCTTCATAATGTGATCCATATAGATAATGAATAACAGTGGAAATCCCTTATCACACCTCTGATTTAACATCAAACCATCTTCCTTCAATTCTAACAGCTGACTTACAACATAAACATAGACAAAGTATATAATGTCCAATTTATATCTTATAACTGTAGCGTTTAGAAGAGATTTAAATCGTATTATGAGTTTGGATGTAGATATTGTTTTGCATTATGGGAAGGGTCACCATCCAGACTGATTTCAACATTGATTGAGGTTTCGTGAGTAGGAGCCAGACCCAGGAAGATATAAAGAGTGAATTAATGCAGAAGCCATATATTATATTTACATATACATGCAATAAAAAGGTATATCACCTTATTATTAAAATACTCTGTATCAGAGCGTTGTAAAAAGTTTTTTTCACTTACTTACAAAATAAATTATACTTTGACAAAAAATTATATTCATGTTTAATCCTTTATCCAAGTGTAACAAATGATGTTTTTGTGTGAAGTATCTTCACAACCAGACTAAAAATAGTCTGGGTAGCGATCTTTTCCATAATGCTATGGAAAGGATCGCTATGGAAAGCATGCACGCTAAAAACCTCCCAACCAAACATTCCATAGGTACAATGCTATTCTAAATGAAATTCACTATAACAAACTATATGCTATAACAACTGTTTTAGCATTCTCTACAAATTTCCTTTAGCAAGAGCTATGCAGAATGGGGGGTGAGCATAGCTTGCCCAATGAAAGCAATGTGTTAGTACTACAAAAAAATGCAAAATGATCCAGTAGCATACTGCATGCCTTTTCTGTTTTTTGCCAGGAATTATGCCAGAAATTAAGGAAAGATCTTTAATAGTATGAATACTAACGTAACAACCCTTGTGCTCCTGATTGTGTTGAAAGTTTATTTTTCACTTGGTTAGAGTATAATAAATTTAGTTTAATCCTTTATCCAAGTGTGAGCAAACAAAGTTTGTGCCTGAAAATATCTTCAGGACTGGGGTAAGGTAGTACAACACCAGGCAACTCGTAGCAAAGGTGGACCAAGCTAACATCACTCCTATCTCAGTAAATCCCATAACGCAAAGCACATCTCCTTGCGGATATGTATAATGTTATGCATTAAGGGAAGGGCCACTGCCCAGACTAGTTTCGACTTTTATTGAGGTCTCATCAGTGGGAGCCAGGCCCAGAAGTGGAGATACCAGGCAGAAGCAATGGCGAGGTAATCTTTACCTACAGGAGTTGCCAAAAGGTGTGCTACCTTTTTATTAAATTACTCTGGATTTAGAGAAAGACGTTGAAAGTTTATTTTTCACTTGGTTAGACTATAATAAATTTAGTTTAACCCTTTATCCAAGTGTGAGCATACAAAGTTTGCCCTGAAAATATCTTCAGGACTGGGGTAAGATAGTACAGTACCAGGCAACTCGTAGCAAAGGTGGACCAAGCTAACATCACTCCTATCTCAGTAAATCCCATAATGCAAAACACATCTCCTTGTGGATATGCACGAGTTGCCCGGTGTTGTACTACCTTACCCCAGTCCTGAAGATATTTTCAGGTGCAAACTTTGTTTGCTCACACTTGGATAAAGGATTAAACTAGATTTATTATAGTCTAACCAAGTGAAAAATAAACTTTCAACGTCTTTCTGTAAATTTAGAGTAATTTAATAAAAAGGTGGCACACCTTTCGGCAACTCCTATAGGTAAAAATGACCTCCGCATTGCTTCTGTCTGGTATCTCCATTTCTGTGCCTGGCTCCCACTGAAGAGACCTCAATAAAGGTTGAAACTAGTCTGGGTAGTGGCCCTTCCCTTAATGTATAACATTATACATATTCGCAAGGAGATGCGTTTTGCATTATGAGATTTACTGAGATAGGAGTAACTGGTAATTAATTTACGGAATTAACAACGCATATGAAGTATTTTAATTAAAGATAACTTTAATGAATCACTTCTATATTTCGGCAATGTCACATTGCCATCTTCAGGAACATCAAGATATGGTATGTGAACTAAGGAACTAACAAAGCAAATGAGGAAGAAAGTAAGAAACTACTTTTGTTCCTAAAGTCCTAATGGTGCCCTCTTGCGGGCTAATTTAGTAGTCTTGGCAGTTGGGCTGAAGTTCTCATAATGAAAGGCTCCCAAATTTGGGGCAGTTTCATGCACCCAAATTTGTTGAGGTTAGGAACGTTTTTTAGAGCTGCTGAAGATTCTTTGAATAATCTTTCGTATTTAAACTTGCTGCGATGGATTATTTTTGTTTTCTTCCAACGAATTTTATGATGGGTATCTAAGGCATGGTCTGCCAACCCAGAGCGGCTGTACTGGTGAAAACGGATGTAGTCTTGGTGTTCTGAAATCCTGATATTGGTTGTTCTGCCTGTTTGGCCAAAGTAGGACAATTTGCAGCTGCAAGGGACCTGGTATACACCAGGTAGGTCTAGGGGAAGTGGTTGGTCTTTGGTAGAGCGGATAAAGGATGCCAACTTTTTATATGGTCTTATTCTTTGGTCTATACTTCATGACTTCTCATGCACATCGGCAAGAAAGGAATTCGAAAAAATACGTAGTCGGCACGTGAAAAAATACGAAAACCTGACAAAGACTTCTACTTCTGTACCCCAGCCACCACTTAACACAGTAGTCAACCTCTTGTCGGCAGTTTTAAAGCCTGAAGCACTCACACGCACTTTCACGTGGTCACAATTTTTTTCTGTTTTTTGCCAGGAATTATGCCAGAAATTAAGGAAAGATCTTTAATAGTATGAATACTAACGTAACAACCCTTGTGCTCCTGATTGTGTTGAAAGTTTATTTTTCACTTGGTTAGAGTATAATAAATTTAGTTTAATCCTTTATCCAAGTGTGAGCAAACAAAGTTTGTGCCTGAAAATATCTTCAGGACTGGGGTAAGGTAGTACAACACCAGGCAACTCGTAGCAAAGGTGGACCAAGCTAACATCACTCCTATCTCAGTAAATCCCATAACGCAAAGCACATCTCCTTGCGGATATGTATAATGTTATGCATTAAGGGAAGGGCCACTGCCCAGACTAGTTTCGACTTTTATTGAGGTCTCATCAGTGGGAGCCAGGCCCAGAAGTGGAGATACCAGGCAGAAGCAATGGCGAGGTAATCTTTACCTACAGGAGTTGCCAAAAGGTGTGCTACCTTTTTATTAAATTACTCTGGATTTAGAGAAAGACGTTGAAAGTTTATTTTTCACTTGGTTAGACTATAATAAATTTAGTTTAACCCTTTATCCAAGTGTGAGCATACAAAGTTTGCCCTGAAAATATCTTCAGGACTGGGGTAAGATAGTACAGTACCAGGCAACTCGTAGCAAAGGTGGACCAAGCTAACATCACTCCTATCTCAGTAAATCCCATAATGCAAAACACATCTCCTTGTGGATATGCACGAGTTGCCCGGTGTTGTACTACCTTACCCCAGTCCTGAAGATATTTTCAGGTGCAAACTTTGTTTGCTCACACTTGGATAAAGGATTAAACTAGATTTATTATAGTCTAACCAAGTGAAAAATAAACTTTCAACGTCTTTCTGTAAATTTAGAGTAATTTAATAAAAAGGTGGCACACCTTTCGGCAACTCCTATAGGTAAAAATGACCTCCGCATTGCTTCTGTCTGGTATCTCCATTTCTGTGCCTGGCTCCCACTGAAGAGACCTCAATAAAGGTTGAAACTAGTCTGGGTAGTGGCCCTTCCCTTAATGTATAACATTATACATATTCGCAAGGAGATGCGTTTTGCATTATGAGATTTACTGAGATAGGAGTAACTGGTAATTAATTTACGGAATTAACAACGCATATGAAGTATTTTAATTAAAGATAACTTTAATGAATCACTTCTATATTTCGGCAATGTCACATTGCCATCTTCAGGAACATCAAGATATGGTATGTGAACTAAGGAACTAACAAAGCAAATGAGGAAGAAAGTAAGAAACTACTTTTGTTCCTAAAGTCCTAATGGTGCCCTCTTGCGGGCTAATTTAGTAGTCTTGGCAGTTGGGCTGAAGTTCTCATAATGAAAGGCTCCCAAATTTGGGGCAGTTTCATGCACCCAAATTTGTTGAGGTTAGGAACGTTTTTTAGAGCTGCTGAAGATTCTTTGAATAATCTTTCGTATTTAAACTTGCTGCGATGGATTATTTTTGTTTTCTTCCAACGAATTTTATGATGGGTATCTAAGGCATGGTCTGCCAACCCAGAGCGGCTGTACTGGTGAAAACGGATGTAGTCTTGGTGTTCTGAAATCCTGATATTGGTTGTTCTGCCTGTTTGGCCAAAGTAGGACAATTTGCAGCTGCAAGGGACCTGGTATACACCAGGTAGGTCTAGGGGAAGTGGTTGGTCTTTGGTAGAGCGGATAAAGGATGCCAACTTTTTATATGGTCTTATTCTTTGGTCTATACTTCATGACTTCTCATGCACATCGGCAAGAAAGGAATTCGAAAAAATACGTAGTCGGCACGTGAAAAAATACGAAAACCTGACAAAGACTTCTACTTCTGTACCCCAGCCACCACTTAACACAGTAGTCAACCTCTTGTCGGCAGTTTTAAAGCCTGAAGCACTCACCGCACTTTCACGTGGTCACAATTTCGCCCTAGCTCCAAAAAGGATACCTGCTGAAGAAATCATGATCCAAATAGAGCGTGGAATTCGCAACCTGCCTAACCACATCGCCAACAACGTGAGACTGGATGTAGTCGGTGTTCTCACTAAAGCCAAACCTCCGAAATCCAACTTATCCAAAAACGAATATACAGCCCTACAAGAATTAAAAAACAACAAAAAAATAGTAATCACCAAAGCTGATAAGGGAAGCGCCACTGTGGTACTCAATCAAAAAGACTACAAAGGTAAGCTAAATTCTTTAATACGAGACCGTACTACTTACCTCCCCATTGAATATAATCCGACCAACTCTCAGATTAGAACTATCCACAGACTCCTTAAGAAGGTCACTTCTTGGCCTGTGGAAGTCACCAACAAACTTAAACCCTATAACTCTAGACCCCCCCCCGATTATATGGACTCCCAAAAATACATAAACAAAATGTGCCATTGCGTCCCATAGTGGATGGCATTGATTCCCCCACATATAAATTAGCCAAACATTTAGCCAAAACGCTCACACACTACACTGGCAACACACCATCACACATAAAAAACTCAGCCCACTTTAAAGCCAGTATAGAAAACCTCACACTCCAACACACTGACATAATGGTCAGTTTTGACGTCTCCTCCCTATTCACTAATGTCCCACTCAAAGAAACCCTTGAGCTCATCCAAGCCAAGTTTCCTCCCGATATCTCAGCCCTATTTCAGTTCACAATGAACTCAGGCTATTTCGTTTGGTAAGGAAAGTTCTACAAACAGATAGAGGGGACAGCCATGGGTTCACCACTTTCCCCACCCTTGGCCAATTTCTTTATGGAGACATTTGAAGAGAAAGCCTTAAACTCCGCCCCACAAAAACCCACTATTTGGCTTCGTTATGTGGATGATGTGTTTGCTATTTGGCCACATGGCTCAGACACACTCCACTCCTTCCTAACACACTTAAACAACCAACATCCCAGAATCCAGTTCACCTTAGAAAAAGAGGAAAACAACACCCTCCCCTTCCTAGACACTTTAATCACCCGCCAGCTTGATGGATCTTTGGTTTTCTCTGTTTACAGAAAACCCACCCACACTGGCAGATACATTCACCAGCAATCCCACCACCCCCCCTCACAACAATATGGGGTGATAAAAACACTATATAACAGGGCAAAATTAATCTGCTCAGATGACAAGGCCCTGACTATGGAACTAAACCACATCCTCAACACTTTCTTAGCCAATGGCTATAACCCCAAAAAAATCCAAAAAATACTAAAACCTATAAACCACAACCCCCCTCCCCCCCCTCCACAATAAAGACTACACCAAGTCTATCACTATCCCCTACATCCAGGGCACCTCTGAAAAAATAACTAATATCCTCAAAAAATATGACCTTACTTCCTGTTACAGACCATATAAAAAGTTGGCATCCCTTATCCGCTCTACCAAAGACCAACCACTTCCCCTAGACCTACCTGGTGTATACCAGGTCCCTTGCAGCTGCAAATTGTCCTACTTTGGCCAAACAGGCAGAACAACCAATATCAGGATTTCAGAACACCAAGACTACATCCGTTTTCACCAGTACAGCCGCTCTGGGTTGGCAGACCATGCCTTAGATACCCATCATAAAATTCGTTGGAAGAAAACAAAAATAATCCATCGCAGCAAGTTTAAATACGAAAGATTATTCAAAGAATCTTCAGCAGCTCTAAAAAACGTTCCTAACCTCAACAAATTTGGGTGCATGAAACTGCCCCAAATTTGGGAGACTTTCATTATGAGAACTTCAGCCCAACTGCCAAGACTACCAAATTAGCCCGCAAGAGGGCACCATTAGGACTTTAGAAACAAAAGTAGTTTCTTACTTTCTTCCTCATTTGCTTTGTTAGTTCCTTAGTGCGCATACCATATCTTGATGTTCCTGAAGATGGCAATGTGATATTGCCGAAATATAGAAGTGATTCATTAAAGTTATCTTTAATTAAAATACTTCATATGCGTTGTTAATTCCGTAAATTAATTACCAGTTATGTCTAACCAACGTATAAGTCTTACTACTAGAATGAGATAGGAGTGATGTTAGTTTGGTCCACCTTTGCTACGAGTTGCCCGGTGTTGTACCTTACCCCAGTCCTGAAGATATTTCCAGGTGCAAACTTTGTTTGCTCACACTTGGATAAAGGATTAAACTAAATTTATTATAGCTCCTGATTGTATTCCCCCCCCCCCTCAAAAAAGAATAAAGTGCTCAAAACTTGTACTCCAGAATTACTAGAAAATCTTGCAAAGTCATCTGATATTTTTTTGAGAGAACATGCCTCTTCTCTGCCCATTGCAAAGAAGGGAGATAAAATAGCCATTATACTATCATTCTTGTTATCTTCACTTCAAAATAATGGAGACAATTATCGCTAACTTTTCATCCCTAAATCCCACCAGTTAAATGATCAATAAAAATTGTGCCACTCTCATTCCATAGTATATCTCAGCCAACATTCCTTGCCTTTGAATGCAAACTGTAGTAAGGTTTGGTGAAAAGTGTGGTCAGTACAGACATTTCCAGGAACTATTATATGGCTTACTTAACAAGCTTCTATCTAATGGTCTGCTTTCCACATTTTGCATTTGGGTTGTCAGTTTCCACTCTTTACATTTTGCCAAAGGTACCTCAGAACTTACTTCTTCCCTATGCTCTTCTTCCTATAAATAAATGACCTTCTGTCACAAACCTCAGTTAATTTCTGTGGTTTTGCCACCCCTTTCTGCCATTTATTTGACGGCCCTTCTGAAGTTGAAACCTTTTAAGCTTCAAGATTTCCCATTATCTCCATGCCATCAGTGGATGGGTTGAGGACAACTTAGTAAACTTGAATGGTACCAAAACAGTCCTGGCTTCTGTCTTGTAAGAAACATCTCACTTCACTGAGAGCTTTTCATATGAGAACCTTTTTAAAAATCCTCTCTAAAATGTTTTAAGAAGTAAGCACTCCACTTATATGTTTCTCTCTTTGACTCATCCTGACCACTTTCTCACAGACATTTGTTTTTTTTGTTACTTTTAATTTAGGTATTTTCATGAGTAGTATCCCGCTGAACTGTTCCCTCATTCATCCACTTTCCTCTCAGCCTGTAAAAATGTGGACATTTATGAGTTAACATACAGACATAGTTCATCTTAAGCTTACTGAACGAACTTCTTTTTCTCTTTTATTCTGTTTTTCCATCAAGGATTACAACTACCAGTTCTTCTAGAAACACATCATAGAGAATGTAGTTAAAGAGATAAAAGGAGGGCTCCTTTCTCTTTGATTACTTGCTTACACCTGATAATTCTGCTAGGTTATAAATATTATTACTATTATTACTATTACTATTATTACGGGCAATTCCAGGGAGTCATTAGACTCATCGAGGGAGGCCCCAAATCATATTCATCACAACTATTTGACATTCATACAGTACCTATCATACCTCGCCTTAAACTCATTCACTGTCACAGCATCCACCACAGACTCAGGGAGCGCATTCCACTCATTCACTACTCTAAAAGTAAAGAACCCAGCTCTAACACCTTTACTAACCACACTTTTGCCCAGTTTCCATGGATGTCCCCTAGTCCTCCCACAACCAGCCCTGTTCTCAAAAATATCTTCTGAATTAATTTTATAGAAACCCTTCAGTAATTTGAATGTCTCAATCATATCTCCCCTCCTCTGCCTATCAACCAATTTTTGCAACCCACAAATCCTCAACCTGTTCTCATACGGTTCATTCCACAGACCTGCTATCATCTTGGTCACTCGCCTCTGGATCCTCTCCACCTCCTCCCCATCAAGAAGAAACCTAGGTGACCAAATCTGAGCACAGTAGTCTAGATGGGGTCTTATCAAGGCTCGATACAGAGTAACAATAACCTGCTTGTTTCTGCTTGTCAACGAATTCTTCAGCAACCAAGTGATTTGATGAGCTGATTTGGCCACTTTTGCAATGTGTCCCCTAAATTTCAATTCCTTATCTACCAACACTCCTAAATCTCGTGCCTCATCAATTTCCTGGAGGACGGTTCCACCAATGCAGTAAACTGCCGCCAATCTTTTCACCCCAAAATGCATAACCTTACATTTTGCCACATTAAACTGACATCCATTCTCCTTAGCCCAGACCTCCAATCTATCCAAATCATCCTGCAAAAATTTGACGTCATCTGCATTCACTATTGCCCTACCCAACTTCGCATCATCCGCAAACAAATGAACTGTTCCTCTCAGATTCTTTCCTATATCATTTATGAACAAATTAAACAGCAGTGGTCCAAGAACAGATCCTTGTGGCACACCACTAGTCACAGGCCGTCTTGTGGACTCTACTCCTGAGTAAACCACTCTCTGATATCTCTCTGTCAACCACCCTCCTATCCATCTCACCAACCCTATGTCCATCCCCATATGCCCCAATTTACTGATTAGAATTCCATGTGGTATCCTGTCAAAGGCCTTGGCAAGGTCCAGTAGAATCACCGTAAACCCAATACCCTTATCCAGTTCAGCCGTCACTGTGTTATAATATGTGAGCAAGTTACTGAGGCATGACCTACCCTTCACAAAACCATGCTGTCCCCGATACAGTATCCCATTTTCTTCTATCCAATCTTGTATTTTCCTCTTGACTATTTTCTCTAAGACCTTGATAATGATTCCTGTTATGCTGATTGGCCGGTAATTTTCAACAGCAGCCTTGGAACCACCTTTGTGCAGTGGAACTATTTTCCCCTCTTTCCACCCCCTTGGGACTGACCCAGTCCTCAGGCTCAAATTAAACAAAATGGTCAAGGGCACTGACAATTCTTTGGCCGCTTCACGTACGACAATAGCTGGTATACCATCCAATCCCACAGATGTATTGACATTGAGGTTCTGTAATAGACTAGTTACCTCTACTTCATTCATCACAATTCCAGTATAAGCTGTTGGTTCTTCCATTCCTGCAAAGTCACCACCTGGGTGATATACTCTTGCAAAGTGCTCGCTCAGTAATTCCACAATATCAACTGATTCAGTTACCTCCCTACCCTCAGCATTTTTTAAGATCATTCTACCATGAGCATTTTTCCTTTTACTTGCAACATATTGAAAAAACTGTTTGGAATTCTCTTTAGCCTGCGTGGCCAATTTCCTTTCGTAATCTGCTTTTGCTTTTCTTACCACCCTTGTTACCATCCTGGCCTGAGCTTTATACTGTTCCTGCGCCTGATGGTCACCCTTCTCCTTAAAATTCCTCCACAATTGTTTCTTTTTTTGCAGCTCAAGCTTAATAGTGTTATTCATCCATTTAACCCCTAATTGATTTATTATTCGGACTCTTGGTATACAGTCAACCATTGCCTCCTGCAAACAGTTCTTAACCACCTCCCATGCACTATCAACATCCAGCCCTTGCAGTTTTACATGCCATGGCATTGAGCCAAGCACACACCTAAGCTTGTCATACTTACCAGCCCGGTAATTCCACATGTACCCTGTCTTAATTGTAAATTCGACTCTTTTAGCCACCTCCCAAGTCATGACTTTATGGTCACTCTCACCAATTGGTAGCAACATGGTCATGTTCATTACAGCCACATTCTCGGTTGCAATTACTAGGTCCAGCACTCTCTGCCCCCTGGTATTTTCCAATACATGTTGCCGTAGATAGTTGTCCCTTAATAACTGCATAAAATCCAATTCCTTCCTCCCATGTGCCCTCTCCTCTTTCCAGTCAATGTTACCATAATTGAAATCACCCATAATAATTACCCTTCTTCCACTCATTTCTTCTATTTGCTTATGCATACTATCCCCACCATCCACTCCATCACCCGGTCTATAGCAGCACCCAATTGTATATTTTGTTCTGCTGGATTGTATCTCACACCAAACAGCCTCAAATGCGCTTTTTTCCCCATCATGCAGTTCAACTTCTATACTCCTTGGCTGAAGATCATCAGCAATCATCAATAACACTCCTCCCCCCTTTTTATTCACCCTGTCACTCCTGAACACGCTATACCCGTCGCATTCAATCCCACTAGCTTTATCATCTTCTGTCAGCCATGTTTCACTAATACCGACAACCTCTGGCCTGGAAGTGCCAACCATGCCCAAAAACTCTTCCTTCTTGTTCCCAATACTCCTGGCATTAGTGTACATGAATCGCAGAAGCCCATTTGTCCCATCCTTACTTTGATGCCTTATACTAACTATCCCATTCTGATTTGTTGTCCGTCGTACTCGCTCGGGCATAATATGCTCATTCATACACTTAACTGCCCCCCTAAAGTCAGCATATCTACTCCCCCCCCTCTTAATAAATCTAGTTTCCCTGAGTCTGTACATCCACTTCCACTTCATTCATCAACACTCTTTCAAGTCTCCGTACACCAACTCCATTCAAATGCAATCCATCCATCTTATATAAGTCCTTTCGCCCATCGAACTCATTCCACACATCCACAAATTCCACACCACTCTCCATGCATAACCCACGCATAAAGTCATTGGCAATTATGGCCCTCCTTCTAAACACTTCACTGTCATACCGCGGTAAGATACTCACCATCCTAACTCTCTCACTCTTCTCTTTTGCTACCTCAAACAACTCCCTCACATCCTCTATCATTTCCATTTTGTCCTGTTTCAAATCATTCGTTCCTGCCACGATTATCATCTCTTTCACCCTCTGTTTTTGCAGTCGAATAGATTCGCTGACGTCCTTTATGATCGCACCCGGCTGGCACGACTTCGTTAAATTCTCAATTATTACGCCTCTTAATAGCGAATCCCCATACAGCACTCGCTCCTTCATTTTATTGACGTTTGCAAACATTCTATTATTTGCCGTCGCAGACTTCCGCCGGTTATTTGTCGGTACGTTCAACACACATTTTTCCATACGCTCCAGTTGTCGTTTAGCTCTGTGTATGGCGTATTGTAAGTATTGTAATAAGTATTGTACACTTCTTGTTTATGGAACTAGATTTTTCACTGTGAAATGAAGGAAGAAGAATGGTGATAAAGGTATAGAGTGCTAAGGTACTCTGGTAGGAAAACAGAACCATAATTATGCCTTCTAATAACATCAACTAAGTTATCTGAATTCATAGAGCAAGTTTACATTTAGTTTTAGTGAAAGCTGATTTTCTGCATATTCATTTCATTGACTGCATATCTTAAGATGAGTTTTTTTACGTTTTTTTGCTTTTATCTTAGGATGTTAGATCCATGAACTTGAATATGCATTACATTCACCCACTATATACAAACATTTAGAACAAATGTGTTAACTATAATAAACTTCCCTCTCTCCTTCACAAAAAGGGTGGGGAGAGTCATAACCAAGTCCCATAGTATTATCAGAGCTGAGCGCTATTCTCACAATATTCACTCCAGCAGACCCCGACTTCCTTCATTCATTATTAGTTTGCTGAAGTGATATTGGATTATATGTTAGAATATGTAACTAAATACAGTTGTTTTAATCAGTGCATATCCATTCACCAAAAGAGGCAATGTAAAAAAATTTTATATTTCATGCCTTGAATTATTCTTTTAGACCAATTTCTGTACCTGCCAAACTCTGATTGCAAATTGCAATCAGAGTTTGGCAGGTACAGAAATTGGTAATGACTTGTCATCTCTCTATTCATCCTATTCGTCTTATTCATCATCATCATCATCATCAAATTCCTGCCATGTACCCTCAAGGGGTGTACAGGATAAGATAGTACTACATGAAAAAAACTACATCATTACTAACTTCCTATCTACAATTTTCCTCCAAATCAGTCTGTTACTTGTCAAGACTCCAACATTAACAGATCTTATATTTCTATCATATAAGGCACTTTGTACCATATTAATCCACTTATATCTTGGTCTTCCTCTGGGTCGTTTTGCTGCCAACCTGGCAGAGAACACTTGTTTTGCTAATCTTTCCTCGCCCATTCTATTTAAGTGACCATACCACCTGAGATTAGCTCTGCTAACGCATTCCTGGATGCTGACAATGTCAAGTTTTTTCCTAATATCCTCGTTTTTAATATGATATTGCCATTGATGCCATCTGTTCATGCCTATAATTTTTCTCAGGACTCTCATATCTGCGGTCTCTAGTCTTTGGTCAAGTGTTTTACTTCTGACCCAGCTCTCAGATCCATAAGTTAAAACTGGTTCGAAAACTGTCTTGTATACAGCTAATTTAGTGTTCTGACTAATTTCTCTCTTATTCCATATGAATTTATTCAATTGACTTCCCACCATACCAGCTTTGCTGATTCTGTTGTCTATTTCTATATTTAATTTACCATCTTCAGTAAAAATCGTGCCCAAGTAGCTGAAATGTTTTACTTGTTCCACAGGTTCTCCATTCACAACACAGTTGACATTTTCAATGATTCTGCCTATTTTCATTGTCTTTGTCTTTTTATTGCTGACCTTCATACCATATCTATTACAACAGCTATTCAATTTAGTCAGAGAATCTTGCAGACTTGTAGCGGATTTATTTAGAAGTATAACATCATCTGCATAAAGCAAACAGCTGACATTAACATCTCCAATTTTGATATCATGTTTAATACCACTTTCCTTCATAATGTGATCCATATAGATAATGAATAACAGAGGGGATAATGTACATCCTTGTCTCACACCAGATTTAACATTAAACCATCTTCCTGTACTTCCTTCAATTCTAACTGCTGACTTACAACTCAAATAAAGACTAAGTATTGCTTGATATAATGCCCCATTGACACCATATAACTGCAGCGTATCGAATAGCTTCTCTCTTGGCACCTTGTCATATGCCTTTTCCAAATCGACAAAACTTAAATACAGATCTTTGTTATATTCCCATGCTTTCTCGACTATTTGTCGTAAAGTGAAGATCTGATCCTGACAGCCTCTATTTGGCCTGAATCCAGCTTGTTCTTCACCTAGCTTTTCTTCCACAATTCTTCTCAACCGTTTCTCAAGTATACTTGCATAGATCTTGCCAGGAACACTCAGTAGGGAAATACCTCTGTAATTCTCACATTCAGTTTTATTTCCCTTTTTATATATGGGTACTATGAGAGCTCTACTCCAATCATCAGGAATTCGTCCCTCTGTCCAGGCTTTCTGAACTATGCAGTGCAGCCACTGTAAGACTCTTATACCACCATACTTCAGCATTTCTGGTCGAATATCATCTACTCCTGCTGCCTTTCCACATTTCAAGCCTTTGATGGCTTTTTCTACTTCAAGTATGGATATGTATTCCTGACTGCATGCCTGGTCAGTTTTTTTACCACTGTGCTGTCATCACTGCTTGTTTCATTTAGCAGTTTTTCAAAGTAATTACTCCATACTTCTTGAATATCTTTTTCTCCTGTTTTCATGTCACCTTTATCATCTCTAATTCCTTTTATAGCACTCTTTCCTCTATTCTTAAGCTTCTTCAACAACCTTTAGAATATTTTGCCACCTTCTTGATATTTATTTTCTATATTCTTGCCAAAGTCCTCCCACGACTTTTGTTTAGCTAGTTTTACACAGTGTTTAGGATTCTTGCATTTGTCTCTATATTCTCTAAGAGCACAAGCTGACGTATTTGACAGGAACTTTTGATATGCTTTCTTCTTTTCCTTCACTGCTTCTTTAACTTCCTGTGTCCACCAGGGAGTTCTGATTTTTTTATCCTTGCAGACAACCTCACCTCTCTGGCAGAATCAATCAGTGTTTTCTTCAGAGTTTGCCACTGAATCTCCAAGGTTTGATTCCTGTTCTCAAACTCTTTCATTTTTTCTTCAATAATTTTGTGTATTTTAGTCTACTCTGCACATCTGAGAGCTGCTCAAGTTTTATTCACTTTAAAACTTTCTTACATGTTATTCTTTTCAATATGAAATTCAATTTTATCCTGCTCAAGACTAAATAGTGATCAGGATTTTCATGGTTTTGGTCTTTTTATTGTTGATTTTTATGCCAAATTAGTTACAGCTAGCTATAACACTATAACTAGAACTATAGCTAGAATAACAGCTAGCAGTTATTCAATTTAGTTAGAGAATCCTGGAAACTTGCATTAGATGTTTTTAGGAGTACAACATAATCTGCATAAAGCAAAGAGGTAAGTTTGACATCTCCAATATTATGTCACTTTCTTCATAATATGATGCTCAAGACTAAATAGTCTTATTTGAGCAATGAACTATTTACTTAATTAACAGATTTGGATCATAACTAGTACACAATTATCAAATCTATGTAATCTAATAAATTCTTTATAGGACAAGTTATAAAAAAATATAAATTTATTTTAATATATAGCATGTATAAAATTATAATGAGGTCAGAGTTATGAATGATTTAAATGTTGTGCAGTAAATTTCTGATACATACATACAGTTCAAGTACCAGTTTTAAATCATTCTCTTCCTTGACTGATGTTGAAAATTTATTTATCACTAGGTTAGACTATAATAGATTTAGTTTAATCCTTTATCCCAGTGAGAGCAAACAAAGTTTGCGCCTGAAAATATCTTCAGGACTAAATATAGTGTTGTACTATCTTATCCAGTAAGTAGTGCAACACCAAGGCAACTCGTGGCAAAGGTGGAGCAAGCTACCAGGCACTTCTAACCCAGTATCTCCCATAATGCAAAACACATTTCCTATGTGGATATGTATACTGTTATGCATTAAAGGGATTGGCCATCTACCCAGACTAGTTTCGACCTTTATTGAGGTCTCTTCAGTGGGAGCCAGGCCCAGAGCTGGAGATACCAGGCAGAAGCAGTAGCAAGTCATCTGTGCCTATGGGAGTTGCCAAAAGGTTTATCACCTTTTTTTCAACATCTTTCTCTAAATCCAGAGTAATTTTTAAAAAAGGTGATAAACCTTTTGGCAACTCATGTAGTGCTGTCATAGCAGCCTCAATACTCCTTGAGGGTACATATGATGAAGTTGATAATGTTGATGTATAGAGTTTTAATAATCCCATACTGTATTGGAGGGGGAGGGAGGGAGAGTTACTCTTTGAAACTCTCTACCAGTGTATGCGTGTCTGTGGGTGGGTTTTCTGTAAATAGAGAATGCCAGGGATCCATCAGGCTGGCATGTAATTAAAGTGTCTAGGAAGCAGAGTCTGTTATTTTCCTTTTCTAAGGTGACCTCGATCCTGGAATGGTGATTCTTTAACCCATCTAAACATATAGCCAAATGGAGAACACTTCACCAACAAAGTATAGTGAAACACTGTGTCTGTGTGGGCAGAATTTAAATCTTTCTCCTAAAGGTTTCCATGTAAGTAGCTGTGCAGGTGAGTGGAAAAGTGGATCCCATTGCTGTCCCCTCTATTTGTTTGTAGAATTTCTGTGCATGAAACCATCCTAAATTTGGGAAGCTCTTATCTTCTGTACTTCAGCCCAAGTCAAGGACATCCATTTTAGTCCCACTAAGCAGGTGTTAGGTACTATTTAGGATATCAGGTTTACTTTCACATGTCATGCTGATTCAGCCTCTTACTCAGTGTAGTGCCTGTATGCACATGATAGCAATTTGACTTTGTCATAATAGTGAAATATTAATTAAATGTATTTTAGTTAATATTAGACTATGTTAATGAAATAAAGTGCCATAAAAATTATTTAAATTAAGGGGATATTTAATCCCACATTATTTCAAAGCCAAATAAGAAACTCTAAGATAGAAATCAAAGAGTTTCATGCCGAATATAGCAAGCTATAAAAGTTCAGCAAGTCTAAGCGTAAGCAAATTAGTTTTACATTAACCCTAATGTAAAACTCATCCCTAGGTGATGTATGTTGTTTTACATTAAGGGAGATAGGTCACTACCCAGACCGGTTTCAACCTTTATTGAGGTCTTATCAGTGAGTAGGTAGACCAATAAATACCAAGATTGTAGTGATAATAGCTTTAATACTTTAACACTTTTGGCTCTTTATTTCATTAATTTATTTGTGCACCTCTTTAACAACTCATACGGTAAAGTTTTATCACTACAATCTTGGTATTTATTGGTCTACCTACTCACTGATGAGACCTCAATAAAGGCTGAAACCGGTCTGGGTAGTGACCTATCTCCCTTAATGTAAAACAACATACATCTCCTAGGGCAGTGGGTCTTAACCTTTTTAGTGATTGGCTCACCCCCTTGAATCTAAAAATAAGTTCTCGCACCCCCCTTGAAAAATGTATTTCTATTTCTTTATTTAGGAAATTACACCTATTGCAAGATAATTTATTTATTGAAAAATAAATACATGCATTTACATATACATGCAAAACAATATCTCAATTTTTAATGACTTTGTTGTTGTTGTTTATTCATAATAATACTTTTGAAGCGAAACTCCTTTTTTGAAAGAGCCATGCGTAAGTCATCACTTGCATTTAAGCAATTTCTGGCTTTTGTTTTTATATGCAAAAGTGATGAAAATCCCATTTCACACAGGTAGGTGGTGGCAAATGGTAAAAGTGTCTGCAATGCTGCTTTTGCCAGCTGTGGATAAGGTTCTAACTGTGTACACCAGAATTGTTCTAAGTCCAGTTTTTCAAATTCCATTGGAATACATGCATTGGCTCGTATTTCAATAAGATCATCTTTTATTAAATAGCTGTCATCCATCGAATCTAGGTCAAAATTTAGAAACTTCTCCCGCACTCCTGGAAATGCTTTCTCGCACACTCATCCCCTAGGACAGTGGTTCTTAACCTGGGGTGCACTCACCCCAGGTTAAGAACCACTGTCCTAGGGGATGAGTTTTACATTAGGGTTAATACTAAGAAGAGTGATCCTAGCTTTATCCACCTTTACTACGAGTTGCCTGGTATTGTACTGCCCAGGTATTTGCTTACGCTTGGACTTGCCAAACTTTTATAGCTTGCTATATTCGGCATGAAACTCTCTGATTTCTATCTTAGAGTTTCTTATTCGGCTTTGAAATAATGTGGGATTAAATATCCCCTTAATTTAAATAATTAGACTATGTTGTAATTTCCTTAAAAAAAATACAATTATCCAAACAGAAAGTTAGTCTTATTTGAATGATTCGTATATAAATACCTTTTTTATGTTAATTAATCTCTTAATTATGTTTGCTAATAATTGCCTTATGCTTCCATTTTGCTTTAATTTTTTTGAGTGCTTATTTGTTGTTTTGATTACTAATTACGGCCATTATATTTATAAGTACAAGAGCAGTACAGCAAAACAAAGTAGTTCAAAAAGAACTATTACAACCCTGGCAAAAAAGTATCCGATCAACGACTGTAACACTAACATTGTATATGTATTAGAATTTATTTTTTCTCAACACATAAATTTTGTTCAAATTGAACAGTTATGAACATAAATATGATTCACAAAGAAAAAATTTATTACAAAAAATATTTTATAACGAGAAATTAGATGAATGGAAATCAAACACTGAAGAAAAAAGTATGCAATCATTCTTTGATTGGGAAATATATGTCAGATCACCGAACTCAGTATTTTGTTATTCTTCCTTTAGCACAAATGATGGCTTTCATCCTTCATGGCATGGACTCAATAAGCTTTGAAAAGTCATTTGGCAGAATATCACTCCTGCTTTTTTGTGATTGCTTGACATAATTCGATGACATTTGTGGGCCTTTTGACGTTGATTTTTTGCTTTAAAATATTCCACACGTTTTCAATTGGATTAAGGTCTGGGCTATTCGAAGGCCAAGTCATAGTTTTAATTGGAGTGTTTCCATTGTTTCACAGGTAGTTCTTGATTTGTCTGCAGTGGTGATAAGATGCATTATCATCTTGAAAAATGAAGTCATTGGAATCCTGGAACCATTTTTTGATACTAGGAACCAAATAATGCTCTAAAATTTCTTCATAGAGTTTGGAGTTGACTGTTGCACAACTGTAGAATTTTTGGGCAACCAGAAATCCATGCAACCCCAAACGGTAAATGAGGGTGAAAATTTAGCCTTGGTATTAATGCACTCATCAAAGAACTTTTCACCAACTCTTCTCCATACAAAGGTACCGTTATTATTACTGGTTCCAAGGCAAATTTGAGATTCGTCACTAAAATTGACTTTTATCCCAGTCATCAAATTCCCAGTTTCCATGATTTTTACACCATTGAAAACTGCTTTTTGTGTTGCTTTGTCAAAAAAGGTTCCGTTTTTACTTTGCAAAAGTGAAATCCTTAACCATTCAGCTGATTTTGTACTGTGCAGTTACTTACCTTCATTCTGTAGTTTGATTATGCATCATTAAATTGTTTGAATGTTGAACGTCACATGGTCTTTCCAAGTTCAGCCAGTTTTCTGTACTGTCTGTATGTGGTGGCACGTGGCCATCGACCTCGAAGCGTGCTTTTTACTCTCTTAGTCGAATGATATTTATTCCAATGCTTCAAAAGAGGATTCTATAAAAGCAGGTGGCTGTAGAATGCTTCAGTTCATTGACTGCGAGCAGACAACAATGTTACAGCGCAATGCCATTTCCGAAGTATCGCATACTTCTCGTGAAATTATTTTACCAAAATAACAGCCTTGATAGCATTGTGAAAGTTCAGAACACTAAAGGGATTGAAAACGGATCCTATGACTGCAAATCATTTACATAAAATGATCCAGAAATTTGAAGAGACAGGTTCTTTAGATGTGCGACCTGGTTTAGATGTGAGACCTGGCAGATGACAAAAGCCCATTGAACAGCACACAGTGGAGGAAGAAAACACAGCTTTAGAGGAAGAAAGGATGGCAAATGTTGTTGGAAGCAGCAGCACCAGCATATTGCACAGTCTTTAGACAAAGTCGTAAGGCAAATTCTGCACTGTTATTTTTACAAGATTTCCCACGTTCAGCAGTTGCTTAATCCTGACTGGGATGCATGAGAAACATTTGCCCTGAAGTTTCTTGCTTAGACTGAACTGGACACTGACTGGCAATTGAACATTTTCTGGACTGATGAAGCTCATTTCCATCTGGATGGTGCTGTGACTATGCACAACTGTAGAATTTTTGGGCAACCAGAAATCCACAGGCAATGCAACAGATCAATTATGCATCATTCATCAAAGGTTACTGTTTGGTGTGGTTTTACAGTGGAAATCATTATCAGACTTTTCTTTTTTGAGGAGCTCAGTCCTGCTGGTCTCGTTATCTGCACTGTTAATGACCAGTAATATGCGTCTGTCTTAGCCAATCAGGTGATTCCAACACTTCAAGAGTATCAGTGCCTGGATTCAACAGTTTTTATGCAAGATGGTGCCCCCTTTTCATATATGCTCATAACAGACTCATCAGCCACCATTTTTGTATGTGGCCAGCTTGCTCACTGAATCTGAACTCCTGTGACTTTTGGCCTGAGTATTGTGTATTGTGGACACATAGCCAACTTAGTAGACCTCAAGACTTGCATTACATGCAATATTCACAACATTTCGAGTGAAACTCTACGTTCTGTGGTTGAGTATGCAATTTTTGCAATTTCATCATGTTGCCGACAGTGGAGGACAGCATATGGAACATGTTGTGTGTAACCACACGATGCTCTGTGTGTACCCTATTTTGTGATGTTTTGAATTACCCACTATGGTATTGCAGTGCCATGTATCCCTCTAGTGGCAACTTTTAGAACTAATGTTGGTTTTTGTGCAAAATAAAATTCCATTGCCCCACACACACACACACATCATTATGTTAAATATTAAATCTTGCAGCCTTTCAAAATGTGAACTTTAATTGTAATCACCCTGTATACAGATGATAAATACTAGTGAAAAGTGTGCATCCTTCTCTTAGACTGTTTTGCACTTGAATATGTATTTCTGAATATTATGTATCTTATTCAGATCTATAAAACTTAAAATACACATCATTTTGTATTCCTGTAATTTCTCAAGTATTTGTATCTTAGTGAGAATCTGAGAGTTTTGCTTAAACCCAGCTAATTCTTCTCCATTTTGTCCTTCCAATTTTTCTTAGAATCTTCTCAAGTATGTTTGCATAAAGAAGGAAGAAAATGGCATTCTTTCTTCTAAAATATAAATCATGAACTGAGTGCCAGCCTGGTTGTGATGAGTGGATAGCATATCCCCTCTCCAACCAACAAGTTATGAGTTTGAATCCCACCTTAGGCATGGATGTTTGCAAAAGCCTGCTCAAGGCAGTCTTGATAGCTCTTTGAGTTTATAGTGCTTATCTTGATTGTAAAAAAAAAAAAAAAAAAAGTTGGATGATTAATATTGTCTAGTAGCCATAATACAAATGTTCATTCACAACTGTTAACATTCACATTATGGCTGTTTAAACAATATCAGTTATCCAATTTAGTTCTTGATTTAGGTTTTAGAAAAGAAGTTTCAAGTATTTCTTCTTTATTTGTCAATCGCATGATCACCTCATCTTCATTCAAGATATTTTTCCTAATGTCTGATATTTTATAAATTTAAAGTATTCATTTCATTGTTTATGCTTGGATTTATATCTCATTTCATCGTTTATGCTTTGGTTTATATTTCAGATGTCAGTCTCAAATGGTTCTAAACTATGTTTAAACGTTTCAGACTGACAGTTTTAAACTATGTTTTACTATATTCAGATTTTGGAACTTGGAAGGCAGGTCTCCCATACTATTTTATTTTGCCAAGATACTTTTATCTGGTCAATTTATTTTAAAACTACATCATATACCTTAATTATTCGTAAATTGTAGAAAAGAGTAGGTTTAGTATGGTGATCCATAAAACTAAAAGCTTGATATATATTCTTATGTCTACATGAAGCTTTTGTAATTTTAAGTGTTGTTTTATCTGTTTCTGCAGGTGAAACCGAAACAGGACTTAAAATTGCAGTTTATCAAACCTGAAGCATGTTGTATCTTTTATTCACTTAGTTGGTTATATTTTTATCTTTATAAAAATACTTGAAATTACCATTTAAGTTCTTGAATTATTTTTTTAGGTGCTGTTTCCTCTTCTGGATAGAGTTCGGTCCCTGTCTAGTTCAGCATCTACAGACAAAATAAATGATATGGGAGGCAATATCCTTATTCACCATTCTCGTAATACTGCCCAGAAGCAGTGGGCTGAAACACAGGTAAAGGAATACATGTGTATATATGGAACTCTTAACACAAATCATTTCACATGATTGGAAAGGTTTTTGTAATTGTGCATTTTATAGAATAAAATTCTAAAAAAAATGTAGGAAAAAATATTGTAAGAGCATCAATGCAGAGTGTTACTCAATCCATCCATCATTGTTATTTCCTGAAATATTCATTCATGGGTTATAAAGGTTAATGAGACATTGTCATAGAATTTTTTTAACATTTGAATGATAAATACATGTAAACACAAGAAAGATATTTAATTAACCAGATATTTCAGTCTGGAAATAGCAGACCATCCTCAGTGGTATTACAAGAACAGTTCTAAAAAATACAAGCTAGAATATTAACAATGGATCGTTTAAAATAGAACAAGCCACGTGATGTTATAGCACTAAGTATGAAATGGAATATTTTGAAGTAGAGACATGATTAAAAAAAAAAAAAAATTAATGAGTAATCTTGATTAGACTTTCCCAGATTTTTGATATAGATATACAGTCATTATGATTCAGGTTGGGACAATGGAGCAAGGCCTCCATGCTTTCCTTGAACAAACGTTCAAACCTGTAACGGGATCTATGTAAGAGGCGAGTCCTGGACCAAAGGATGTTGTGGTCAGTTTCAATCCCGTGCTGATCCAATCCAGACTTTTCAGGTTTGTTGTGAAGAATGGAGGATTGATGTTCTTGGATTCTTTTTTCAAGAGAACGTCCAGTCTGTCCAAAATAAGATAGATCACAGTTGCATGGAATTTGATAAACTCCAGGAAGAGATAAAGTTGAGTGTTTGTCTTTAGGAGAAGGAAAATGAGAAGACAATTCTTTAATAGGTGAATAAGTAGCTGTTAAATCATATTTCTTTAAAATTCTTGCGATAAAAGGAATTGGCACTCGACGTATTGAAATTTTGTTTTTGTGGAGGATTATAAGAATTGAGAAGATGTTGAGTACTTTTTTCAGAAAAACCATTGAGTTTCATGTGTTGTTGGATAGTAAAAAGTTCTTTCTAAATAATCAAAGGTAGAACAAATTAGTTTTTGCTCTTCTGATGAGGCATTTTATAAATCCTGTTTTTTGACATGGATGATGGGCTGATTCTTTAAGAATATAATGACCTGTGAACGTTGGTTTCCTGTATAATGTAGATGTAAGAATATTTGAAGGTGACCGGATGAGAAGAACATCTAAAAAAGATAACTGGTTGTTTTCTTCTATTTCCATAGTAAGCTTTATACGATGATGCAAGGAATTGATGCTGTTTAAAAAAGAAGGTAAAGAGTTTTTGCTATGTGGCCAAATAGTAAAGATGTCATCTATATATCTTACCCAAAAGGATGGTTGAGGGAAAATAGATGAGAAGAGAACTTTTTCTAAATGTTCTAAATAAAAGTTGGCTAAAGCAGGAGAAAGAGAACTTTCCATGGCCATTCCTTCTACTTGGCTGTAAAATTTATTTTGACATACGAAATATCCAGAATGTATTATGAAATCGAGCAGTTTTATAATGTCTTCTGGAAAGATGTCAGTAAGTAATTTTAAAGTTTCCCTGAGAGGTACATTGGTATATAAAGATTCTATATCAAAGCTAACCATAAGATTGTTATATTCTTAAAGAATCAGCCCATCATCTATGTCAAAAAACAGGAATTATAAAATGCCTCATCAGAAGAGCAAAAACTAATTGTTCTACCTTTGATTATCTACAGAAAGAACTTTTTACTATCCAACAACACATGAAACTCAATGGCTTTTCTGAAAAAAATACTCAACATCTTCTCAATTCTAATAATCCTCCACAAAAACAAAGTTTCAATACGTTGAGTGCCAATTCCTTATATCTCCGGTATTTCAGAACCTATCGCAAGAATTTTAAAGAAATATGATTTAACAGCTACTTATTCACCTATTAACGAATTGTCTTCTTATTTTCCTTCTCCTAAAGACAAATGTTCCACTTTATCTCTTCCTGGAGTTTATCAAATTCCGTGCAACTGTGATCTATCCTATTTTGGACAGACTGGATGTTCTCTTGAAAAAAGAATCCAAGAACATCAATCCTCCATTCTTCACAACAAACCTGAAAAGTCTGGATTGGCTCAGCACGGGATTGAAACTGACTACAAAATCCTTTGGTCCAGGACTCGCCTCTTACATAGATCCCGTTAGAGGTTTGAACATTTGTTCAAGGAAAGCGTGGAGGCCTTGCTTCATCGGCAGAACCCGAATCGTAATGACTGTATATCTATTTGAAAGGAGGGGGAGGGTAAATCACATTCTATTTTATAGCCAGGTCCGAAACTCGGATCGAAATCCATCGATATCCATAGAGTTTCATGCCAAAAAAACTATCGGCAGGCCCAAGTGTAAATGATCACTTGGGGTAGTACAACACCAGGGCAACTCCATGCAAAGGTGGAGCAAGCTCCATCACTAACTTTAATATTCTCTCATAATGTAAAACCCAACTCCTAAGAGATGTATATATATTGTTTTACATTATGAGAAGAGGTCACTACCCAGACCGGTTTCGACCTTTTTTTTTTTTTTTTTTTTTTTTTTTTGAGGTCTCATCAGTGAGTAGGTAGATCTGGAATATCAAGGTTTTTAAGTGAACACGAACTTACATACCTCTACTATCGAATTGCCAAAGTGGTGCACTCCTATATTGTTAATTACTAAGATAATGAGCCGAAAGGCTATTTTACCGGCAAACTTGTTAATCGAAAGGGGGATGGTAAATCCCGTTCTATTTTATAGACGGGTCCGAAACTCGGATCGAAATCCATCGATATCCATAGAGTTTCATGCCGAAAAAACTATCGGCAGGCCCAAGTGTAAATGATCACTTGGGTAGTACAACAGCAGGGCAACTCCATGCAAAGGTGGAGCAAGCTCTGTCACTAACTTTAATATTCTCTCATAATGTAAAACCCAGCTCCTAAGATTGTGGTGCACTCCTATATAACAGTATAGGAGTGCACCACTTTACCAATTCGATGGTAGAGGTATGTAAGTTCGTGTTCACTTAAAAACCTTCATATTCCGTGTCTACCTACTCAATGATGAGACCTCAAAAAAGGTTGAAACCGGTCTGGGTAGTGTCCTCTTCTCATAATGTAAAACAATATATATACATCTCTTAGGAGCTGGGTTTTACATTAAGAGACAATATTAAAGTTACTGACGGAGCTTGCTCCACCTTTGCATGGAGTTGCCCTGGTGTTGTATTACCCAAGTGATCATTTACACTTGGGCCTGCCGATATTTTTTTCGGCATGAAACTCTATGGATATCGATGGATTTTGATCCGCTTTTCGGACACGGCTATAAAATAGAACGGGATTTATCATCCTCCTTTCAATTAACAAGTTCACTGGTAAAATAGCCTTTCGGCTTATTATCATCTTAGCAATTAACAATATAGGAGTGCACCACTTTGGCAATTCGTTAGTAGAGATATGCAAGTTCGTGTTCACTTAAAAACTTTCATATTCCTTGTCTACCTACTCAATGATGGGACCTCAAAAAAGGTTGAAACCGATCTGGGTAGTGACCTCTTCTCATAATGTAAAACAATATATATGCATCTCTTAGGAGCTGGGTTTTACATTATGAGAGAATATTAAAGTTAGTGACGGTCCACCTTTGCATGGAGTTGCCCTGGTGTTGTACTACCCAAGTGATCATTTACACTTGGGCCTGTTGATAGTTTTTTCGGCATGAAACTCTATGGATATCGATGGATTTCGATCCGAGTTTCGGACCCGTCTATAAAATAGAATGGGATTTACCATCCCCCTTTCAATTAACAAGTTCACTGGTAAAATAGCCTTTCAGCTTATTATCTTAGCAACTGTATATCTATATCAAAAATCTGGGAAAGTCTAATCAAGATTACTCATTAATTTTTTATTTTTTTAAGCATGTCTCTACTTCAAAATATTCCGTTTCATACTTAGTGATATAACATCACGCAGCTTATTCTATTTGAAATGATCTATTGTTAATATTCTTGTAAATTTCCAGACCGAAATATCTGGTTAATTAAATATCTTTCTTGTTACTTAAATATAAAGAACCAATCGGCTTCATTTCGGCGATATAAATATTATTTAAATTAAGGGGATATTAAATCCCACGTTGTCTTAAAACCGAATAAGAAAATCAAAGATTGGAATCAGAGAGTTTCATGCCGAATATAGTATAATAAACTATAAAAGTATCGGCAACTACTAGCGTGAGCAAATGCACGTAGTCCTAGTACGTAGTACAAACTCGGGCAGCTCGTAGCAAAGGTGGCAAAGTTCTGATCGCTATTCTTGGTATTTTCCATAATGTAAAAACACATTTCCTAGGAAATGTATGCTGTTATTACATTATGGTGGGAGGTCACTACCCAGACCGGTTTCAGCCTTTATTGAAGCTTCATCAGTAAGTAGCTAGACCAAATTAATACCAAAGGGTATAGCGAAAAGAACTTATATACTTTATACTCTGCTATACGAGTTGTCAAAAAGGTGCACCCACTTTGCTACGAGCTGCCCGAGTTTGTACTACGTACATTTGGTCACGCTAGTAGTCGCCGATACTTTTATAGTTTATTATACTATATCGGCATGAAACTCTCTGATTCCAATCTTTGAGTTTCTTATTTGGTTTGAAAACAATGTGGTATTTAATATCCCCTTAATTTAAATAATGTATATGAAGCCGAACGGCTCTTTATATTTAAGTAACTTAATGGGTGCACCTTTTTGACAACTCGTATAGCAGAGTATATAAGTTCTTTTCGCTATACCCTTTGGTATTAAATTGGTCTAGCTACTCAATGATGAAGACTCAATAAAGGCTGAAACTGGTCTTGGTAGTGACCTCCCACCATAATGTAATAACAGCATACATTTCCTTGGAAATGTGTTTTTACATTATGGAAAATACCAAGAATAGCGATCAGAACTTTGCCACCTTTGCTACGAGCTGCCCGAGTTTGTACTATGTAATAGGACTATGTGCATTTGCTCACGCTAGTAGTCACCGATTATTTTATAGTTTATTATACTATATTCAGCATGAAACTCTGATTCCAATCTTTGAGTTTCTTATTCGGTTTTAAAACAATGTGGGATTTAATATCCCCTTAATTTAAATATCTTTCTTGTGTTTATGTGCATTTATCATTCAGTCTTATGTCACAAGTTTTTTTAACATTTTCTTCCATATTGCTCCCTTATCTAGTAAGTTCCCAACTTGGCTATCCTTAGTGAAATTTATATATTTTTTTTTATATTAATGGTGCCAAGTACCTTTCACCATTCATTTTGAAGCCTTCAGAACCATTGGTTGGCATAAACTCAACAATTAGTAATGGCTTGAATGGATGCCATCTGCATACAAATTTCCGAAGGCTAGAATTAAAAGAGTCATTTTGCTCTCTTTAAGAATGAAAAGGCATTAGAGGATTAAGTTCTTTTCTAATGGTGTGATTTTTAATGTGATTCTAGTATAGCCACTACTAAAGATCCCCAGTTTTCTTAAACTCTTATTTCAAAAGTTTCATTTTTTTTTACTGGTTGTTTTCTTTCTAATTCAGGTCTCCGATCCACATTTTAAAATTAGTTTGATCACTGACTTGTGTATTACTAATTTTGTTTTGGCTGATTTCTATCCAAATAGTAACAAACTGACTCTCTCCATGTTAATCATTATTTCTTTTTATGTTTAATGTTAATTCTTCACTAAAAATTGTGAGTTGCCATAAGTAACTAAACTGTGTTACTTTGTGTGTTCACAGTCTCTTTTCATATTACTGATTTTCATTTTAAATTTTTTACAGCATTTATTTAATGAGTCCTGGAAACTGGATGTTTATTGAAAAGGAGACATCTGCATTATAGTAATATAATTTATTGTGAAGGAATGAATTATGCTCATATTTCTTGTTGTTAGGACCTTGTTTTAAGATGAAATATGAATAAAAAATAATAAATATTAACCTACTCACAGCAGAAAAAAAAAAATATTTTAGTTCTTGTAACACTCAACGGTAGAATGAATTTGGTCTCCTACCATTGGCATCTATTCTTTTCTGCATTTTTGAGACATAGAAATCAATAATGTAAATCCAATTTTTACATTCTCATCTCCTCTGATTCAAGTTGGATTCAGAATCATTACTATTATTATTTCTTGAGAATCTTCATAGAGTCAGACTTATCACAGGAGATCCACTCTGACCATTGTTCACATAACAGCTATCATACCTCTCTGTGAGTCCACTCAGCAACCACCTCCAATCCATTCCACCCATTCATCACTCTCTGTACAAATGGGTGGAATGGGTTGGAAATTGCATAAGATATACACTTCAGAAAGGACTGAAGCAAGGAGATGCCCTTTCACCCATCCTTTTTAATTTATCATTAGAAAAATGTATTTGAGAAACTGAAAGATAACACAAACAGAATAGTAATATTGGACAATGCAGATAATATATACTTGGTTGGAGAAATATTTTTTATGTTGTTTGAAAACAACATTTAGAAAACTCAAAATTGCTGCTGAAAAAACTAGGATTATAAATCAACAGGATAAAACTAAATATTTAAATGTCTGCAGCAATCACAATCCAGCTGAAAATGACCAGTTTACCATTGATAACCTGAAATTTAAAAAATGCCACCTCCTTCAAATATCTTGGAACATTGATTACTTGAGATAATAAAATTAGTACAGAGATAAAAGCTAGAATACATGCCCCCCAATGGATCTCATCATTCACTACATCATTTACTATGGTCTGAAATTCTGTTAAGCAGAGTTAAAAGAAATATATATAAGACAATCATTAGACCTATTGTTCTGTATGGAGCAATACCTGGAGCACAACAGACCATGATGCAAAAGTGTGGCAGATCTTTGAAAATAAAATTCTCAGAAAAGTCTATGGAAAGTCTAAGTGATAACACAACAGATGAATGGAGAAGACATAATCAAGAATTATATGAACTCTATAGAACCCCCACTTCTAGTTGATGAAATAATAGCATTCAGATTGAGATGGCTTGGACATGTGGGAAGAATTGGTGAGGAGAGAACAGCTAAATAAGCATTCAAGATGAAGCATGATGGAAAGTGACCTAGAGGTAGATCACAGATGTGCTAGGAGGATAATATTCAAAAAGACAGCTGAGATGGGAATTTAGAACTGGAATGAAAAAGCTCAAAACAAAAAAGAATGGAAGAAGTTGGTACATGTAGCAAGGAACCTTAGAGGTTCAACACGCTAAAGAAGATAGTGAAATATTATTATTATTATTTGACACCTCCAGGGCACCTGCTCTACAGTTCTCTCCACCACTCAGTCCACCAACTACAACTAACCGCAACTACACCAACGCCATCTACTGCTGACCACCACCACTAGTTTTTCCACAGACAATCACAAACATCCATGCCTACGGAAGGATTCAAACCAGCAGCATTTTGGGTGGAGAGCAGATACGCTAACCACTCGGCCAGCCAGGCTGGCAAATTTCTTTTTGCTACATCAGCTAGCTTCTCATGATTAGCTTTGGTCTTTCTTTTGCTTTGTATTGCTTGCTAATCACATTTATATATATATATATATATATATAAAGAAAAAGTTGTGGAGGAAATATATATATGTCCTCCACAACTTTTTCTTCACTTCTTACTTGTTGATGCTGTTCAGACTACTACTGGTATCAATAATAGTCTGATACTGCTTTCTTCAAAAACACCTTTTGCCTATCTTCCATCTGCTGACATCTCTTCCCTCCAAATTCTTATGCCATTGCACTTCTCTGAAGTTGACTCCTCAGTTTGTCATAATCAGCTGTTTTGTAATTTCACATACACACCTTCTTAACAGAAAATTCTGCATGTCTGGAAATCTTCCAGGTGTAGACTATGTGATCGCTTTCCTCAAGTGGAGACAGTGTGGCTACTTTGGCTACTTCTAAGTTTTTTGATGCTAATATTAGATCCAGCTTTCTCAAATTTTGAGTCCTCTTCATTGCATTTTGTTGCAATTAGTTATTTCTTAATAGTTGTGTAACTTTTCCTTCCCTCCCCCTGTGACCATTCCTCCTTCCAGTTTATGTCCATATAGTTGAATTCTCCCATAATAATTACATGACCTACTCTCATTGTGCTAATTTGCAAATGTTTGCCATTCACACCTTACATTTCCTGGCATATAATAGCACCCATCCTATTGAATTCACACACAAACACACACTCTCTCTCTCTCTCTCTCACTAAACGATGACTGTAACACTTCATCATTTGAAAATAGCAGAGGAAGCAGCTTCATCGACCTAACAATGGCAAACAATTTTACGAACTATTTTACCCCCCGTTTCTGAATGGAAATACGAAGAAGAGGAAAGCTGTTCTGACCATCGCATAATAAGTTTCATCATTAGTAACAAAAATTTAAACGGAATAGACAACAAAAACCACCGCATTAACATCAAATACTTCACCAATAAAATCAACCTAGAGAAATTTATAAAAGCATTAAAAAGAGAATTTTCACGCTTGATCTCAGAACATCACCTTGATGCAAACAGCTCAGCTCAGACAAAAACCTAGCCATCTGGGCATCAGCACAAACCGATATAGATTTCCTTGCTTCTGCACTTTCATCAGGTCTGAAAAAATCCAGCGATCAAACACTCAGAACAACCAAGAAGCTAAACATCGATGGAAGAAAATCAGTACTGTGGTGGAACAACGAACTAACAGTCCTAAGAAAATGTGTCAACGCACTCAACATACCAAAGAACATACAATAACCAAGGTTTAAGAGAGAGCAGAAGACAGAACTACTATAAAGCCAAATACAGCTATCAGTCCAAAATTACAAATGCGAAAATAGAATCATGGAAAAAATTTGTACAGTTTCAACCGTATCGAATCCTTGGAATTGCATATATAAATTAGCAGCAAGCAAGAACAAGACAACACCTATACTATCAACTTTCAAGAAAACAGACGGCACCTACACTAAAAACTTTGCAGAAACTGCAGCTATTATGATAGTGAAGTTTATTCCCGATGACGATGAATCAACAGATGAAGAAATCCACAAAACTTACTGACAAAGAATGGAAAAAGATACAGACTTTCCTGATGACGACTCGTTTGCAACTAATGAAATCGAGTCAATATTAAGATCAATGGATCCAAGAAAAACTCCTGGAGAAGACAGAATAAGCAGCGACATACTCTTAACAGTGTTTCTCGAATTCCCCGAATTCATAACAACATTTACAACAAATGCCTGAAATGAGGACGATTTCCTTCAATATGGAAACACTCAAAAATTATACCCATAATCAAACCAGGAAAAGAAACATCCGACGAAATTAACAAATACAGACAATCAGACTTAAACGTTGCTGGGAAGGTACTAGAAAAACTTCTAATCAACCGAATAATGCACTACGTCTACTCAAGAAACTTATTAAGCAGTAATTAATATGCATTCAGATCTCAGTCCAGCACAGTACACGTAATTATGGAGGTGATAGAGTTTGCAGAACACAGTCTGAACAAAAAAAAGACATACTACTGATCTCACTCGATGTACAAGGAGCCTTCGACACTGCGTAGTGGCCAGCCATAATCAATCAATTAATAGATTTAAAATGCCCTAAAAACTTACTCTACCTTACAAAAAATAATTTTTCAGACAGAAGAGCAACTATGACACTAAAAACCACAACTGTAACGAAAAAAGTCAAAGAGGCTGTCCGCAACTCTCTTGCTGTGGGCTAGGTTTCTGGAACATCCAGTACGACTCACTTTTAAGACTTCCTGGTCACTACTGCAACAAAAGTCATAGCCTTTGCCGATGATGCAATGATTATGATTCGGGATGCGACGGCTTGCAGTTAGAAGTAACGACCAACGAAGAACTCTTTAAAATTGCAGAGTGGGTATGCGAGAAGAAAGTGACCTTCAATAGCATCAAGTCTAAAGTGCTCCACATCTCATGAAAAAAATCAAAACAACCTGTAACAGTCTTCCTAAACAGAGAAGTTCTCGAGGTAGCCAGTGAGCTAAAATACCTAGGAGTAACAATAGACGAAAATTCACCTTCAATAAGCACATCTCATATGTTGCCAAAAAAAGCTTACAAATAGTAAACCTCCTTGCTAAGTCAGCAAGGATTAAGTGGAAATTAGGCCAACGAGTGAAAAAGATATATACCGGTGCTATCCTACCACTGATATCTTATGCTGCACCTGCCTGGAAACATACACTAAAATCAAGGATAGACCAACAAAAACTAAACAGAGTTCAACGCCTTATAGCCATATGCATAATCAAAGGATATAGGACCATATCTTTCGAGGCAGCTTGCGTTATTGCAGCTCTAACACCGATCTGCCTGAAAATACAAGAATTATCTCTTATATATGAAGTCACTTCCGGAAGATCTATCGAAAGTTACAACATCTATCCAAATAGCTACGAATGTCCGCTTCACTACAGTAAGTGGCCTCACCAAAGAAAACAAATATTAAGGAGAAGGAAAGCTCTGAAAGTGACAAATTCGAAATATACACTGACAGAAGCAAAACCGAAAGGAACGTCGGTTGTTCTTTCACTGCATACAACAGACAATCATAATACAAGAACTCTACTTTAGACTACATCCTCTCTGTTCCAGCAACCAAGCAGAACAATTTGCTATACTTCGGTCACTTACATATCTCCAGGAATTAGAACTCAAGACCTCTCATCAAAAGACAGCAACAATTTACAGTAATAGTAAAAGCACTATAGACGGCACAAAAAACCAGAACAACCATATTGCATTAATAGAACAGACAAGAAATTTGGTTCGAAATCTCACTTTAGAGGGATGGGAAATCAAGTTCTGCTGGGTGAAAGCGTGTACTGGAATAGCAGGAAACGAGAGAGCGGATCAGTTGGCTAAAGAAGCAGCTAGAAATGAATGGCTAGAAACAAGTTATCAGAAATTCCCGAAATCTGCTATAAAAACACTTGCAGAAGAGAAAAGCCTAGACACGTGGAAAGAAGAATGGAAGACATAAAAAAACGGATCAGTGACAAAAGAATTTTTTCCTAGCATCAGAAGCAGACTCCAGTTGAAAAAACACGCCATTTCTCCATGTTTAACCACACTACTAATGGGACACGGAAAACTAAGACACTATCTACACAGATTCCATATCCTGGAATCACCATCATGCATCTGCAGTCCACACCATCAACAGACTGTTGACCACATACTCTACGACTGTCAGCTATTGGACTCCATCCAGATGCCCCTAATACAACACGTCATCACTTCTGGAGACAAGTGGCCAGTGTCAAAACAGAGACTTATCGAACGGTATTACATAGAATTAACTAAATTTGCTAATAAAATCAATTTCCAGTCCTTGTGATCTAACATAAACACTGATATTATGTGAATTATACTGTATAGTGTTAATATATGTATATAAAAATATAAATGTAAATATGAAAATGGATACAAAACTATAAATAGAAATGTTATTCAGTACTTGTAAGCTACATGTAATATAAGTTCTAATGCAATGGAGCATGTAGGAATAAATTACCTCCTGGTAGGGTTACTATTGGGAGGAAAAGGCACGCACACCCACCCACCAGATAACCTCAAATAAACTGCCATCTACATCTCTGTTCTCTTGATGTGCATCTACTCTTTTTGGCCTCACTTCCTCTGCTATAATTAGCAAATTTCTCTTCCCTATTTGTTCCCTCTGTCTTCTCTGGAAATACTATACCCCTTGCATTCTATCCCTGTGACTGTCTGTGTCAATTAAGTCTAACTAATGCCTATAGCTTTTGGGCAAGTTGAACTAATGAATGCCTAAAACTTTCCTCCTTTATAAAATCCAAACACTTCTAGCATTAGTATACATAAACTGCAAAACTCCCTTCATTTTCAACCTCTCTCTTACACCTTGTGTTGACTATCTGACTAATGTTAAGAACCTCAGGAGTGACATTCAGTATCATATGATCACTTTCCCAGTTATTTGCATCTTGGTTGCATGTACCCAATGTTCAGCTGCATCTAAAAAAAAAACTTCTGACTCTGCCCTTTTGATCTCTCACTGAACAATACTTTCTTGGCAAACCATGTTTTTCTTTCATACCATTGCAATAGATATACCATATTTACTTTCTCACTCTTCTTATTACCATGAAATCCTCACATAAAATAGGACCCTTGTTCTTCCATTTTTGCTCTTTTATACTATGCTTTTGCTCCCCTTACATTCCCCCCTCTTTTGCTTCCATACCACCTGCCAAGCATTTCTCCAACCATTCTATCTCAAGTTTTGTTCTCTGAAAAACTCTATGTAAGTGCACTATTCTCACTCATCATCTAATTAGCTCTCTTCATTTTTTATGTCCATATAGTTGAATTCTCCCATAATAATTACATGACCTACTCTTATTGTGCTAATTTGCAAATGCATGCCATTCACATTATGAGGTGAGAATATGAGGTCAACAATTTTTAAGTTGACCTTATATTCTCAGTTGGAGAATGGTGTATACAAAATATCTTCAACATGGTTTCCCTTTGTTGAAAAGGATAAAAATAAATGTCAGAATGATAAAAATAAACTTCGCTTCTCTGCTACATTTAATCTACTTACTACAGATAAAACTACCTGTGCTGTTGAGAGTCCACATGTCTTTAATTCTTGTGCAAATTTTGATCAGTTTGTATGCACCAACATATGTGCTGCTTAATCTCTGCTTGCCTTTGGCTATTAAAAATGCACATCAGTCCATCGTTGCAGCCCCTGCTCAGGGAGCCACATTAATCTTTCTCTCTCTTTTATGGCTAGTGTGTGTATATTTATGTGCTTTGATGGCAATACCATCCTTATCTGATTTACACACTGTAAATGTCTTGATATTTGCAACAGCTCATGACTTTATTTCAAATAAATAACTAATATAAGTAATAAATTAATAAATTAATTTCAAATAATTAACTGCTCCAAAATTATTTCTTCGTGAATTTCCCAGATGTAGAACACACCTAGCCCACCCTGAATGTTTACCTCTATGGAACCTTCATCGTATTGGGAACATTTTTGCTAGCAACTGTACTGTCTCTGTTCCAAGTATGTTTGCATATAGGGAGATAACATCAAGACTGTTTATTTACCAGCAGCCATTTGTATTTCTTGGAGTGCTTCCACTTTTGGTTTTTCAAGCAGAAAGATAACATGCACATCTGAAAAGATGGATTGCCATGATGCTCTCCACTTCCCACACACTTGATTAATTACTATCAGGAAGAGTTGGAAAAAACGCATTAAATGAAATGGATTTATTGTAAAATAGATAAGGCATCAAATTAAATGCAGTTTAAAATTTAATTGCAAAAATAAAAATGCAGTAAACAATATAATATTGAAATATCTCCTACCTTGTGATGGTAGGAGATACTGAAATATCCTTACTATTTAACCCTTACTATCAGTTGCAATTTGATCAGATGATAATTAAGTATAAAGATAAAAATTTTGAAGCACATAGAAAACATGTGACTTGCTATTCATAAAGTGAAATTAAGTGGTGAACACTCATTATGTTTGATTTATGGAGTCAGCTACTGTTTCAGGTAAAAACTTGAATAAAAAAATTCTACATCTCGGCCTTTACATTAAGGTTATCTTTGAGAATATATGAACACACAACTATATTACAGCAAGTAGCAACATGCCATTGTAAGCTACATCACATTTAAAGCTACTTAACCTGTCTATTTTTAGTCTGAGACCTGTAGATTTTCCATAATTAAACATTCACATGTGTGCCACAGTAGGAAATTTTTTATCTTACATATCATAAGACATCATCAGTGAGAGTGACGAACAACAGTAAGGAATTTGAACAATAGAACAGTACAGCACGTGCCAAACTAGTTAAAACTATAAATTAAAGATGCCAAGAAATTATATTCTTGGTTTTATCCTTTGTCCAAGTGTAAACAAACAAAGTTTGCGCCTTAGGTAATTTTAGGACTTGGCAACTCACATATAGCAGCTAATGACTTCACATCATTTGCCTTAGTATCCCATAATGCAAAGCACATATCATTACAGACATGTATAATGTTATGCATTATGGGAAGGTCACTACCCAGACCAGTTTGAACTTTATTGAGGTCTCATCAGTGGGAACCAGACCCAGAATTGATACCTAGGTTGAAGTCATGTAGAAGTCATATTTCCATATATGAGTAGCCAAAATGTGTCACACCTTATTATTAAAATACTCTGGATTAGAGATAGATGTTGGAAGTTTTCCCATTTGGTTATACTATAAATTAAAGATGCCAAGAAATTCTATTCTTTGTTTTATCCTTTGTCCAAGTGTAAGCAAACAAATCTGGGTAGTGATCCTTCCCGTTATGTATAGCATTATACTGTCTGTAAGGATATGTGCTTTGCATTATGGAATACTAAGGCAAGTGATGTGAAGTCATTAGCTTCCATATATGAGTTGCCCAGTTCTGAAATTACTTCAGGTGCAAACTTTATTTGCTAACACTTAGACAAAGGATAAAATGAAGAATATAATTTCTTGGCATCTTTAATTTATAGTATAAACAAGTGGAAAAACTTCCAACAATAAGTTAAAACTATTGGGCTGAAATTATAATTAATTAAATTAATTATTATAATACAAACTATTTAACACAAGTTCTGGCTCTTTGTGATTCCATACTGCAAATATGTCATCCATGTATTGTAGCCAAATAGATAGTTTTGGATCAAGGACAAAGATTCTTTCTTTCAGATGTTCCAGATAAAAATTTGTTAGGTTGATAGTGGTGAAACCACTTGTTGGTATAGCTGTTCTGCCCATGTAAAGTATCCTGATGTGAATGTGAATTTGAATGGGTCCACTATGTCTGCTGGAAATTCTTGGACTAGAATGTCTATTTTTTGTAAAATAAAATATTTAATAAAATAAAGTAAAATATCAGTACATATGGCACATTTGCTTATTTTCTAAAGGAGCACTCCTAATATTAATGTAGTTAAATTGAGACATAATGAACATACATTCAAGCATATATTGAAAAAGAGATGATACAAAAAAAGTAATTTTTGACATACTTTTGGAGGATCCTCATATTTACCTTAGAATTTTTGACAAAACAAATAATACAAACTATTATTTGTTTTAATTAATTTGGAAATATAAAATTGGTAAAAATATAAATGGGACTCTTAAAACAATAATGAACTATAAAATTAGTTTAAAGACCATCAATTAGATTAAAAATGTGTGGAGGTTTTTTTTTTTTCAGAAGAGAATAGAGTAAAGATAAAAATATAGAAATTAAAAACAGAGCAATACATGCAGTGGTGATATGGTGGATTCACATGAAAGATGAAAGACTGAAAATTAAACATATAAATAAAAATGTGCCTTTATGGTGTGTGTGAGCCATTTCGACACGAGTTTTTTTTTCAGAACTCAAGGGAATAAAAGTGAGGTCTATGTCATATTGAATTTTCTGGGTTATTAATTATTAACAGAATCTTGGATTAATTTGCATATGGTGGAGCTGACAAATTTCTGAAATCACATGTGGGCAGTGGACATTTATGGAATTCCTGTCATACTTTGACTATGGTTTCTGAAATTCTTAACATTGTCTCATTGTTTTGTATATCAATTATGATAGCTTTTTCAATCTGTGGAGTGTCATTCTGTTTGAATGTGTAGATTGTGATTTCAGTTTTTCCAGTTTTTGAATTTTTATTCTTGTTTTGGTTTTTCTTCTTCTTGTTACTTAGATATTCTGGAATGGGTATGTTACACTAACAGAAGTGTTCTTGTGATCTCGACTGTAGTGATCTGATCTTTGAGCATGTGTAGGTGACTTCGCAATCATGATGGCAAGGAAATTTGCATGCCACATTTGTGGCATCCCAATATTTCCTTGTGTGAATGAAGTTTGGTGGGTTTTAAGAGGGCGGCCAATTTGTGATTGGTAGTGAAAGCTAATTTGTAGTCAGTGTGTTTAAAATGTACTTAAATGCTTTGTTGTAATATGGATGGATGGATGGCAGTTGTATGATTTTATGTGTTGAAAATTTAAAATTTTCTTTGATTATAAGACTGGTTGAATGAATTTTGGCTGTTTGGTTAGCATACTTTATTAATTACATAGGGTAATTTTGGTTTTTGAAACTCTCTGTTAAGTTTTGTTTTAATCTGCTTTTTTAAAATCTCTAGTTGAAAATTTATACATGTTTTTAAATTGTGAAAGAATAACGGGTTTTTTTAATGGAATAAGGATGATGAGAGTTAAAATGCAGGTAGTTATTTATATGTGTAGATTTATGGAATATTTTTGTGACTGTTTTGTTGTTTGACCTAATTAATGTTAAATGTAGGGAATTTATGGATTTTTTGTGTTCTAATTCTATGGTGAACTTTAGTCTATTATTAAAGTTGTTGAATGAAGCATGTAGGGAAGTGATGCATATTGATTCACCAATATATAAAACAAAACAAATATCAGAATGGGGAATTGGACAATGAGACTTATTTGTGCCTATGGCCCCACAGAAGGTTCTATTAAGTGGAGGAATTTTTAGGAATTTTGAGGCTTTAGAAAAAGCAACTGACACAATGAAAACGGAAAAGTTGGTGCTTGTTGGGGATCTAAATAGTAGACTAGGAAATGGTTGTCCGACATAAAAATATTTTGGAAAAATTTGGAGAAAAGAGCAAAGCTAATAATGATGGCAAATACCTGTTGGATTTCTGCTCAGGACATGGACTGGTTATTACTAACACAATGTTTCAACATAAAAATGCACAAATTTACATGGAGACAAGAGGCAAGGAATAAGAAAAATCTCATTTACTATGTTATTTTTGATACTGATGTTTTGCCATTTGTGCAGGACACTAGAGTGTATAGAGGATTTGAAATTGGAAGTGATCACCATTTAGTCTTAAGCAGGATAAAATTGAATTTCATATACTGAAAAGAAGAACATGTAATAAAGTTCTAAAGCGAATAAAAGTTGAGCAGCTCTCAGATTTAAACTGTAGACTAAAATAAACAAACATTATTCAAAAAAAAAAATGAAAGAGTTTAGAACAGGAACCAAACTTTGGAGAGTGAGTGGCAAATCCTGAAAAAAAAAAAAAACATTGATTGATTCAGCCAGAGAGGCATGTGGTGAGGTTGTCTACAAGGATACAAAAATCAGAACCCCATTGTAGGCACAGGAAGTTAAAGAAGCAGCGAAGGAAAAGAGCATATCAAAAGTTTCTGGCAAATAAGTCAGCTTGTGCTCTTAGAGAATACAGAGACAAACGTAAGAAAGCTAAACACTATGTAAAACTAGCTAAACAAAAGTCATGGGAAGACTTTGGTAAGAACATCATCATCATCATCAAATTCCTGCCATGTACCCTCAAGGGGTGTACAGGATATGATAGTACTACATGAAAAAAATTACATCATTATTAATTTCCTATCTACAATTTTCCTCTAAATCAGTCTGTTACTTGTCAAGACTCCAACATTATCAGATCTTATATTTCTATCGTCTAAAGCACTTTGTACTGTATCAATCCACCTATATCTTGGTCTTCCTCTGGGTCATTTTGCTGCCAACCTGGCAGAGAACACTTGTTTTGCTAATCTTTCCTCGCCCATTCTGTTTAAGTGACCATACCACCTGAGATTAGCTCTGCAAACACATTCCTGGATGCTGACAATCAAGTTTTTTCCTAATATCCTCATTTTTAATATGATATTGAGATTGATGCCATCTGTTCATGCCTATAATCTTTCTCAGGACTCTCATATCTCTGGTCTCTAGTCTTTGATCAAGTGTTTTACTTCTGACCCAGCTCTCAGATCCATAAGTTAAAACTGGTTTGAACACTATCTTGTATACAGCTAATTTAGTGTTCCGACTAATTTCTCTCTTATTCCATATGAATTTATTCAATTGACTTCCCACCATACCAGCTTTGCTGATTCTGTTGTCTATTTCTATATTTAATTTACCATCTTCAGTAAAAATCGTGCCTAAATAGCTGAAATGTTTTACTTGTTCCACAGGTTCTCCATTCACAACACAGTTGACATTTTCAATGATTCTGCCTATTTTCATTGTCTTTGTCTTTTTATTGCTGACCTTCATACCATATCTATTACAACAGCTATTCAATTTAGTCAGAGAATCTTGCAGACTTGTAGCAGATTTATTTAGAAGTATAACATCGTCTGCATAAAGCAAAGAGCTGACATTAACATCTCCAATTTTGATATCATGTTTAATACCACTTTCCTTCATAATGTGATCCATATAGATAATGAATAACAGAGGGGATAATGTACATCCTTGTCTCACACCAGATTTAACATTAAACCATCTTCCTGTACTTCAATTCTAACTGCTGACTTACAACTCAAATAAAGACTAAGTATTGCTTGATATAATGCTCCATTGACACCATATAACTGCAGCGTATTGAATAGCTTCTCTCTTGGCACTTTGTCATATGCCTTTTCCAAATGGACAAAACTTAAATACAGATCTTTGTTATATTCCCATGCTTTCTCGACTATTTGTCGTAAAGTGAAGATCTGATCCTGACAGCCTCTATTTGGCCTGAATCCAGATTGTTCTTCACCAAGCTTTTCTTCCACAATTCTTCTCAACCGTTTCTCAAATATACTTGCATAGATCTTGCCAGGGTCACTCAGTAGGGGAAATACCTCTGTAATTCTCACATGCAGTTTTATTTCCCTTTTTATATATGGGTACTATGAGAGCTCTACTCCAAACATCGGGAATTCGTCCCTCTGTCCAGGCTTTCTGAACTATGCAGTGCAGCCACTGTAAGTCTCTTATACCACCATACTTCAGCATTTCTGGACGAATATCATCTACTCCTGCTGCCTTTCCACATTTCAAACCTTTGATGGCTTTTTCTATTTCAAGTATGGATATGTATTCCTGACTAAATGCCTGAGTGTTTTTTACCACAGTGCTATCACTGCTTGTTTCATTTAGCAGTGTTTCAAAGTAATTACTCCATACTTCAAGGATATCTTTTTCTCCCATTTTCATGTCACCTTTATCATCTCTAATTCCTTTTATAGCACTCTTTCCTCCATTCTTAAGCTTCTTCAACAACCTCCAGAATATTTTGCCACCTTCTTGATATTTATTTTCTATATTCTTGCCAAAGTCCTCCCAAGACTTTTGTTTAGCTAGTTTTACACAGTGTTTAGCATTCTTGCATTTGTCTCTATATTCTCTAAGAGCACAAGCTGACTTATTTGACAGGAATTTTTGATATGCTTTCTTCTTTTCCTTCACTGCCTCTTTAACTTCCTGTGTCCACCAGGGAGTTCTGATTTTTTTATCCTTACAGACAACCTCACCACATGCCTCTCTGGCAGAATCAATCAATGTTTTCTTCAGAGTTTGCCACTGAATCTCCAAGGTTTGATTCCTGTTCTCAAACTCTTTCATTTTTTATTTAATAATCTTTGTGTATTTTAGTCTACAGTTCACATCTGAGAGCTGCTCAACTTTTATTCGCTTTAAGACTTTCTTACATGTTATTCTTTTCAATATTAAATTCAATTTTATCCTGCTCAAGACTAAATAGTGATCACTTCCAATTTCATATCCTCTATACACTCTGGTGTCCTGCACCAGGGAGAAAACATCACTATCAACAATAACGTAGTCAATGAGACTTTTCTTATTCCTAGCCTCTTCTCTCCATGTGAATTTGTGCACATTTTTATGTTGGCACATGGTGTTAGTAATAACCAGTCCATGTCCTGAGCAGAAATCTAACAGATATTTGCCATTATTATTAGCTTTGCTCTTTTCTCCAAATTTTCCCAAAATATTTTTTTATGTCTCACAATCATTTCCTACTCTGCTATTTAGATCCCCAACAAGGACCAATTTTTCATTTTTCATTGTGTCAGTTGCTTTTTCTAAAGCCTCAAAAAACTCCTCCACTTCTACCTTAGTAGAACCTTCTGTGGGACCATAGGCACAAATAAGTCTCATTGTCCAGTTCCCCATTTTCATATTTGCCCATATTACTCTACTTGAGACTGACTGCCATTCAAGAAGATTAACCTCATATTTTGTGTTGAATACTATGGCTGGTACTCCTTTTCCTTGATTGTCATTGCCTGAATATAACATTTTGTATTTGTTGTTCAGAAAGATCTCACCAGTTTTGGTCTTTTTTGTTTCAGTCAACCCTATTATGTCGATCTGGTACTTATCTAATTCCTCAGCTAGCTCCATTTCTTTGCCATTCAGGCTTCTTATGTTGATAGTACCGATCTTTAACTCTGGTGATGTTGAGTTGGGGTTTGTTTTCAGATTTGTTCCAGTAGCTGACTTTTCGCTGTTCGCCCTGGTTCCCTAGCAAAAACAACGGGGGCCTTGTTTAACCGGGCGACGCCCCAGCCGGCATGAAATTCTGTCATGTTTTACCATCATTTTTTTTTATTTTGGTTTAACCAATAAGAATACAATTTGGTTGGCTAAATCCCAAATTGCCAACCCATCCTCGTTCGTTCAGTATCCAAGTAGATACCCAACAGGGTGCACCACGAGAAGGTGAGGATTGGACATTACGTCAGAAGCCCTGGTTGGTTCTCCGCATTCTTTTAAAGGCTATGTGGGGGTCTCCTCTCAGTTATACAGCTTTGACCCTTAAGTACCCCTGGTAAGAACATACAAAATAAATATCAAGAAGTGGCAAAATATTCTGGAGGCTGTTGAAAAAGCTCAGAAATGGAGCAAAGAATGCTGTAAAAGGAATTAGAGATGATAAAGGTGACATGAAAACTGGAGAAAAAGATATACTTGATGTATGGAGTAATTACTTGGAAAAATTGCTAAATAAAACAAGCAGTGATGACAGCACAGTGATAAAAAACACTGACCAGGCATGCAATCAGGAATACCTATCCATACTTGAAGTAGAAAAAGCCATCAAAGGCTTGAAATGTGGAAAGGCACTGGGAGTAGATGATATTCGACCAGAAATGCTCAAGTATGGAGGTATAAAACTCTTGCAGTGGCTGCACTGGATAGTTCTTAAGACCTAGTCAGAGGGATGAATTCCAGATGATTGGAATAGAGCTCTCATATTACTCATAAAAAGAGAAATAAAACTGAATGTGAGAATTAGAGGTATTTCCCTACTGAGTGTTCCTGGTAAGATTTATTCAAGTATACTTGAGAAACGGTTGAGAAGGATTGTGGAAGAGAAGATTGGTGAAGAACAAGCTGGATTCGGGCCAAATAGAGACTGTCAGGATCAAATTTTCACATTATGACAAATAGTTGAGAAATCATGGGAATATAACAAAGATCTGTATTTAAGTTTTGTAGATCTGGAAAAGGCATATGACAGGGTGCCAAGAGAGAAGCTTTTCAATGTGCTACAGTTATATGGTGTCAATGGGGCATTATATCAAGCAATACTTAGTCTTTATTTGAATTGTGAGTCAGCAGTTAGAATTGATGGAGGTACAGGAAGATGGTTTAATGTTAAATCTGGTGTCAGAGAAGCATGTACATTATTCACTCTGTTATTATCTATATCAGAGCTTCCCAAACTGTGGGCAGCGGCCCCCCTTGAGGGCCGTTAGTTTTGTTGAGGGGGGGGCCGTGAAATAATGAAAACAAATTTAAAATGTTTTACGACGAAGTCAAATGTGTATGTAAGATGCTTAAAATGTAATATTTGCATTTGATTTTTGCAATATTCTCTGTGTATGTTTTGTATTGAATATAAATACAATAAATATTATAATAATATATGTCTATATTATTTTTTTTTTTTCGATCGGGACCGTGAAATATTTTAATTTTTCCAAAGGGGACCTTTACATCCATAAGTTTGGGAAACACTGATCTATATGGATCACATTATGAAGGAAAATGGTATTAAATCTGATATCAAAATTGGAGATGTTAATCTCAGCTCTTTACTCAATGCAGATGATGTTATACTTCTAAATAAATCTGCTACAAGTCTGCAAGTTTCCCTGACTAAATTGAATAACTCTTGTAATAGATTTGGTATGAAGGTCAGCAATAACAAGACAAAGACAATGAAAATAGGCAGAAGCATTGAAAATACCAACTGCATTGTGTATGGAGAACCTATCGAACAAGTAAAACATTTCAGTTACTTAAGCACGATTTTTAGTCATCATCATCATCATCATCAAATTCCTGCCATGTACCCTCAAGGGGTGTACAGGATATGACAGTACTACATGAAAAATTACATCATTACTAACTTCCTATCTACAATTTTCCTCCAAATCAGTCTGTTACTTGTCAAAACTCCAACATTATCAGATCTTATATTTCTATCGTCTAAGGCACTTTGTACCGTATCAATCCACCTATATCTTGGTCTTCCTCTGGGTCGTTTTCCTGCCAACCTGGCAGAGAACACTTGTTTTGCTAATCTTTCCTCTCCCATTCTATTTAAGTGACCATACCATCTGAGATTAGCTCTGCTAACGCATTCCTGGATGCTGACAATGTCAAGTTCTTTCCTAATATCCTCATTTTTAATATGATATTGCCATTGATGCCATCTGTTCACGCCTCTAATTTTTCTGAGGACTCTCATATCTGCAGTCTCTAGTCTTTGGTCAAGTGTTTTACTTCTGACCCAGCTCTCAGATCCATAAGTTAAAATTGGTTTGAACACTGTCTTGTATACAGCTAATTTAGTGTTCCGACTAATTTCTTTCTTATTCCATATGAATTTATTCAATTGACTTCCCGCCATACCAGCTTTGCTGATTCTGTTGTCTATTTCTATATTTAGTTTACCATCTTTAGTAAAAATTGTGCCTAAGTAGCTGAAATGTTTTACTTGTTCCACAGGTTCTCCATTCACAACACAGTTGACATTTTCAATGATTCTGCCTATTTTCATTGTCTTTGTCTTTTTATTGCTGACCTTCATACCATATCTATTACAACAGCTATTCAATTTAGTCAGAGAATCTTGCAGACTTGTAGCGGATTTATTTAGAAGTATAACATCATCTGCATAAAGCAAAGAGCTGACATTAACATCTCCAATTTTGATATCAGGTTTAATACCACATTCCTTCATAATGTGATCCATATAGATAATGAATAACAGAGGGGATAATGTACATCCTTGTCTCACACCATCTCACACGATTTTTAGTCAAGATGGTTAATTCAATAGGGAAATAGACTACAGAATCAATAAAGCTGGTATGGTTGGAAGTCAACTTCTTCTTCTGCTACGCGTTATTCCCGCTTCCCATGCAGGGTCCGCGTGTTACTTTAGATGCGACTTCTGGTTAGTACTACTCCCAACCGACCCGTTGCCTGGTCTGCCGCTGGGGGGGATATATTTTTGACTGTAGAGGCATATGTTCATGGGGCCGTTTTGCTTGTTTGCAGGATGAAAAACGCCAGATAAACTGGCGGAAAAAACCCTACTGACCGCGCCCAAGACCGGCTAACTTGGCTATGCCTCAGGAAGATTCTCAAATTCCTCACGTCTACAACAGGAATAGAACCTGGGACACTCCTTCCCCAGGCATATGATTGCGAAGCGCAAAGCCACTAGGCTAACCACGCGGTAACGGTTGGAAGTCAACTGAATAAATTTATTTGGAATAAGAGAGAAATTAGTCAAAACGCTAAATTAGCTGCATACAATACAGTTTTCAAACCAATTTTAATTTATGGATCTGAGAGCTGGGTTATCAGTGAAATACTTGACCAATAGTCCGCTAGAGGGCTACAGAGTCTGTAGTGTTTTCAGAGAGCTCCCAAAAGCTAAGTTTAATTTTGAGTAAAAATTAGAATATAGGTTTAAATCATAACGTAATATTGTCTAATTTTGGTAGCTTGTTGTGTCTGTGTGATTTTGGTGTGAATTCCGTTTTATTTAATTTAGTATTTTAACGATACGTTTCATAGATTTGCACATGGCGGCAATGCGACGTAAGATAATGGTGTCCAAAAATACGACGCCTTTGTTCAAAAACTGTAATGTGAGAGAGTTTGTCCATTGTGATGTGTGTGGGATGTATGCATTCCCGAATGAGGCTAGAGTTTGGATTATAGTTTACCAGCTTGTAGGTGTTGTTATCGGCTACTAGTTGATTCATCTGAAGTATGTATGTTAACCTGCCAAGGACGACATATAACCATAATTTTCAAAAATGTACTCGGATCACCGTTCAAGCCTAAACAAAAGGATTGTAGATAGGAAGTTAGTAATGGTGTAAGTTTTTCATGCAGTATTATCATATCCTGTACATCCCTTGAGGGTACATATCAGGAATTTGATGATGATAAAACATTGTGTATATATCAACCATAAAATGTGATTCCAGAGAGAATGGAAGGGTTTAATAAGTTACTCTAGATGTAACAAAAATATTTCAGCTAATTGTCCATGAATATTTAGCCCATCGGGATTCCAAAAATTTGGATATAGATATCATTGTTGAATTTAAAGAAATTTGCTGAAATTATTAATTTTACTTATCCGAGATTTCCGCCTCTAAGCAATAATCCAGAAAATTTGATGCAACTAAAAAAAAGCTGATATGAAATAGACCCCACTTTTATTCCCTTGAGTTCTGAAGACAACTCAAAAATCAAAATGGCTTACACATCATAACCACAGATTTTTATCTTTAATTTTCAGTCACTCATCTTTCATGTGATTCCACCATATCGCCACTGTATGTGTTATTCTGTTTTTAATTTCCATATTTTTAATTTCTATATTTTTTATCTTTACTCTGTTCCCTTCCAAAAATAAGCTCCATGAATTTTTAATGTAATTGATGACCTATAAACTCTTTTTATAAGTCATTATTGTTTTAAGAGTTCCATTTACATTTTTACTAATTTTATATTTCCCAATGTTGTTTTGTCAAAAAATTCTAAGATAGACACAAGGATCCTCAATATAATCTTTTTTTCAATATATGTTTAAATGTATACCATTCATGTGTTAATTTTGACCACAGTAAAAAGCCAATGGTTTAATATCTGGGGTGCCCCCTTTAGAAAATAAGCAAATGTGCTATAAGTACTGATGTCTACTTCGAGGAGCAACATGAAAAAATTTAGGAAAAATAATATATAAAGTAAAATATTTATAAAATAAATACTGTTTTCTACTGTGACACACATGTGAATGTTTAATTAACCTGTGTAGCCTGACCTCTTGTGGTAAAAATGAAAGGAATAAAATTAACCACCCAACCAACCACACCGATCAAAAATATATGCTTCATTTCCATTTTATGTCTATAATATCCAAAGGTTTTATTGACTTCAATGGACACTTCATATGCATGTAATTATGGACATATATATATATACATATATATATATATAGCAAGAAGCCAAGAGAGTTGTGGCACAGGCGAAGGCCATGGCATATCAAGATCTGTATGATCAATTAGAAACAAAGGAAGGACAGAGAAAAATTTACCAACTAGCGAAATGTAGAAATAAAGCAGCTAAGGACATCTTACATGTGAGGCAGATCAAAGATGCTGAAGGAAGAGTATTATGGAGGGATGTGGACATAAGAAACAGATGGAAAATATACTTTGAGGGACTTCTGAATGAGGAAAATGCAAGGACTCACAGAGGAGATGGGCAGCCTTCTGAGGTGATGGTGCAGAACATCAGTAGAATGGAAGTGACGGAGGCCATGAAGAGGATGAGGAATGGAAAAGCGGTGGGCCCCGACAGAATTCCAGTGGAGGCATGGAAGGCACTGGGGGAAGAGGGAATTGACCTGCTGTGGGACCTGTTCATGAAAGTTTGCCAACAGGAAAATATACCCGAGGAATGGAGGGAGAGTACTCTTGTTCCCATCTACAAGGGTAAAGGGGATGCACAAGACTGTAAAAATTACAGAGGAATAAAGTTGATGTCCCACACAATGAAGATCCTAGAAAGGGTTCTTGATGGTAGATTGAGGGAGGAGGTGGAGATTGCAAAGGAACAATTTGGCTTCATGCCTGGTAGATCAACAACAGATGCTATCTTTGGGTTACGACAGATGATGGAAAAATATCGAGAGAAACAAAGGGAGCTACATCTGGTATTTATTGATCTGGAGAAAGCATACGATAGAGTGCCAAGGCAAGAAGTCTGGAGGTGTCTGAGGGAGAAGAAGGTGCCGGAGAAATATGTCAGGTTGGTGCACGAAATGTACAGAAATGTGAAGACAAGTGTTCGGACCTGTTTGGGACAGACAGAAAGTTTTCAAGTAACAGTTGGCTTGCATCAAGGGTCAGCATTAAGTCTGTTTCTGTTTAATATTGTGATGGAGGTGGTAACAGAGGAGGTGAGAGAAGATGCACCTTGGACAATGCTGTATGCAGATGACATCTTGCTGTGTGTAGATTCAAGAGAAGAAGCGGAAACTAAACTGGAAAGATGGAGAAAAGTACTGGAAGAGAGAGGTATGAGACTGAGCAGAAGTAAGACAGAGTATATGTGTTGCGCAGTGGGCGGTGGCCAGGAGACAGACCTGGAGCTGGAAGGAAATGTCATCAGGAAGGTGAGAGACTTTAGATACTTAGGTTCGACAGTGGAAGAAGATGGAGGAGGTGAGAAGGAAGTGGGATGCAGGATACAAGCAGGTTGGAGGAACTGGAGGGAGATGGCTGGAGTGTTATGTGATAAGAGGGTGCCGATCAATCTGAAAGGCAAAATCTATAGGACAGTAGTGAGGCCAGCTATGACATATGCTATAGAAACTGTGGCCCTGAGGAAAAATAACATTAGCAGGATGGAAGTAGCAGAGATGAGAATGCTTAGGTGGATGTGCGGTGTGACCAGAAAGGATCATCTGAGAAATGACTATGTCAGGGGAACAGTGAAAGTTACGAACTTAGGAGCGAAAATACAGGAGGCAAGGTTGAGATGGTTTGGTCATGTGATGAGGAGAGAGGACGAATATGTGGGAAGAAGGGTCATGCAGATGGATGTGCAAGGAAGGCGGAAGCGTGGGCGGCCAAAGAAGAGATGGAGGGAGCTGGTAGAAGAGGACATGAAGATGAAGAACTTGGATGTGGTGACAGCCCAAGACAGGAAGGTGTGGAGGAGACTCATAATAAACAGTGACCCCACTTAAGTGGGAGAAGCTGCAGAAGAAGAAGAGAAGAAGATATATATATATATACACACATGTCAAGGCCAGTATGATGGTTAAATAAATAAATTAAATTAAAATTTTTACAAAAAAAGTGCAAGTAAGATTATTAATTAATTAAATCAACCAAGCAGAATTTTCTTATTTATGACATCTGATACTTAATATTATTTCATTGATTGGTTTGACTTGGACCTATGGTATTTCACTTTTGAAGTTATTTTTTTTTAAAGTTGCCATTCACCTGATTTTTTTTATTTATTTTTTTTTTTTTGTTGTCATGGAGATCAATGTTAGCTATAGTGAGATACTCTAGGTAATCCTAGGACTTGTATTGTTGTTATGGTTATATTTATATATATATATATATATGACAGAATGATCATTAACTCGGTTAACATACATAGTTTTAATAAGAATTGAATGACTAGAACTGAGATTTAAGTAAAAAGGTTTACAGGCCGAAACACTGCTAGTTTCGGCCTGTAACAGCCTTCTTCAGGTGATATTATAAAAGAAAGAAAAAACACTAAATATTGAAGGTTAAAAGACTATGAACAACATAGACATCTCTATACATAATTAGCATGAAAAAGTTGTAGTTGTATTTGAAGCTGAATAAATATATATATACAGGGTGTTCGGGATAAATTTGACATATTTATAATTAATTATATTTTTCCGTAAGTTACATGTATTAACACACACTTCTCTTCATTTAAAAGTTTGGACCCTTCTTCATTCATATACAAGATATCAGAAAGGATGGATAGCTGGAACCCACCTGAATCATGGAAGAGAATAACTTGTATCATGATGATTCGTGCCCGCCATCAAAATAAGGATATTACGACTGCTGCCCAATGCTCCCTGAATACAGTAAAAACAATCAGGCATGAACTAGAGACTTGCAATGGTGACTACGAGGATGTAGCAAGAAGAAAGATCCCTAGCAGACGATCTGATTGCGTTCGTACAGCAGAATTCCTCGCAAATCTGCAGGAACAGGTGTTGAAGAACCCTGGCATTGGAATTCGGGCTTTGTTCGTGGAGTTGCTAACTGTAGTCAAGCCCTGGATAACAAGGGTAGCCAATGGTAGGCCGTATGTATGGCAGCAGGATTCGGCCCCTTGCCACACCTCTGGGAAAAGTCAAAAATGGTTGTCTGAAAATTTCTACGACTTCACCAGTCCAAATGTTTGGCCTCCAAACTCCCCAGACCTTAACCCCATGGATTATTTTGTATGGGGCGCAGTTAAAAAAGACACCAATCACACTTCCAGTAATACAAAAGCCCAGTTAATGGATAAAATTAAAACAGTTTTTGCGGCCCTTCCCAGGGAGACTGTAGCATCAGCTTGTTCGAGGTTCCGAAGCAGAATTGAAGCTGTGATCGATGCTAATGGTGGTTATTTTGAGTAAATCTTGTTGATAGTATTGTAATTAACTCTGCCTGTAATGTTTTTTTGTCAATTCATTAAATTTAATAGATACAAAGAAGATTTTCTTTTTCCTTACGAAACTGTCAAATTTATCCCGAACACCCTGTATATATATTGTCTAAAACTTGGAGGTTTTTATCTCATAATTTTTGTTGGTGGTTTTATGAATGTTTCGCATGCTTCTTTACCTTTGTGGCCTTTCTAGTCAGTTCTATAGAAGGTCCCCACTGCATGGTCAGAAAGGTCTGTTTTTTATTTGTTTATTACCACAAGAGGTCAGGCTAGATGAATTAAGTAGTTTTAGATGCAATATAGCTTGCTATAGTATGATTCTAGTTGCTGTAATGGTCATGTGTTTACAGATGTATATATTCACAAAGATGACCTTAATGTAAAGATTAAAATGCAGAATTTTATTATTCAAATTTTTATCTCAAATGGCAGTCATAAATTGAACAAGACTTACCATACAAACAATCTTATCCAAACAAAACAACATGGATTCCTCTCCATTCTATTGATATTTACTGAGTAATGCATATGTGATTTGTTATGCTGATGGGAATAAGATAAACTGAAACTGTTATGCCTTCCCTCTTCTACATGCATACTCTCCCAGGTTGAGAATCAGTTTTTTACATTTTCAATATCATCTATAGCCATTTTCTGGGAATAATTTTTATGCATGTTTAAGTAATTTTTACTCTTATGGGTATATATATTTTTTTTTTTACAATATAGAATATGGTAATGGACTGAAATTAATGCAACTGTGAATTTCCAGTTTGATTTAAAAAAAAAAAAAAAAAAAAACGTGGATTGGCATTATATGATTCTTCTTTATACCTTTAGTTTTCATTAATCCTTAATAACTTGCTCTGTTTCATTTTTTTTTTATATTGTAGAATGCAGATTTTACGCAATGTTGGAAGAAATGTGTGATGTCCAGCGGAAATAAATTTTCATATATATCTGATGGGGAAATTTGAATGTTTGAAAGTGTTTATCTACAAAATGCGTCGTATGTATGTATGTATGTCCTGATATGAGGCTTGAGGAGGTTTGATAAGCATTTAGAGAAAAGATATGCTGGAGAGTTTCTGGCATCAACTATTGGACATAGCGTGATGTCTCTTATGAACTTCAGGCATGCCATATAATCTTGGAGTGATTGGGTGTCTGGATTCCAGTTGTTCACAGTCTTCTGTAAATTCAAAGGTACTGCAGATCAGATCATTAGTTTTTAAGTGTGATGACCAAGTGGGATCATGGTCCATTTCCAAATATGTGGATGATCAAATAACATGGAAGTGATTGTGATATCGTAGTCTATACTATTTAAAATTACTGTTGAATTCCCATGCTTGTTACACTTAAAAATTAAAAACTCAAAATCCACAACAGAGAACATATAGGCAATGTCAAAAACAAAAGGAAAGAGGAAAGTGGACTTGTTGTACACATCCTCAAAGAACATCACATGATAAAATGGCAAATCCTTCATGCCCTACTGAGAAGAGAATTACTTTGACATGTCCAATGAGTCCTCTGAGGTCATTCGCTCAAAAAGCACACTAAATAGAAATTTAATGTTTTGTTGGTTTTTACATTAAGCAGCCTCCTAATGATGCTGTTAGCTATATAGACAGTGAAACATGTAGAGAAAATACATCTGTATAGATATAAAGACCATCACATGACAAATTGGCAAGCATCCTTCATGCCCTACTTAGAAGAGAATTACTTCGACATGTTGTTCGAGACTTCCAAGGTCATCCGCTCAAAAGTGACACTGAATAGAAATTTAATGTTTTGTCAGTTTTTACTTATGTTAAGCAACCACCAAATGATGCTTAGCCATATAGATAGTGAAACATAGAGAAAATGCATATAGTATAAATAAAAGAACATATACAAGTTAAAACCTGGTATTTATCATTCATGCAAATCTACTTCTAGCTCAGTTGATATAGACAAAGCCCTTTGGTTAGAAAGATCTGGGTTTTTAGCTGGTCTCATACAGAGGTAGGGGTTTTTTTTTCACCAGGAAACTCAGATTTTTCATCTCCTAGAACAGGCAAATTCGCCCCGTGAGCACATTCATCTACAGACATAGGACATACCAGGGAGGCATAGGGCTAACCACCTTATCCTTGAGTATGGATGCAGCTACAAAGTCTAAAAACAACATTGACACCGTAAAAGGTAGAAGAGGTAGAACTTCAGCCAGTAAAACTGACTTTCTTTTATAAGAAATAACCTTGCACCCTTCCTATATTACCAAAGGCAGCACTAGCACTGCTCATTGAATTAAACAGACCAAATTTATGGATGGGATTTGTATTTAAAGTTATAATTTAAAACTTTTTTGTTATAATTTTAAACTTTTTTTTTTACTAATTAAAAGATAATGGGTAGTTTTTTGTGTGTGTTATTAATATATTTAGTTTTTTGAGCAGGTTTCAAGAAAAAAAATTTTTTTTTTCTTGAAATCAGATAATTTACAATTATGTTTATTTTAAGATACATATTTTCCTTGAAAATGAAATGTCAAAAAACATTTTTTTTTACATATTCTTTATTAGAACACCATCTGTGTTCTATGTCATTTAGCACAGTTAGATAGTTTTATAGGGAGATGAAAAAGCTGGTCCCTATTGCTTGCTGATCATGAAATTCACTTACTGCAATGTTTTTTTTTTTTTTATCTCCAGTTAATCGCAGTAACAGACACCAACTGTAATCTATATACTAGTAACTTAGCCTAGTTGTAAAGATACTTCGCATGCAATTTGTTTGTTCCCTCCTGGGTAAAGAAAAAACAAGAATATAATTATTTGTTGATATAACAAGCAAAATATGCTATTATATCCTTCTTCAATATAACTTTAACAGCATACAGAAGATATTTGGAAAAGGATATAAAGTATGTAATCAAAAAAGGTATACGAGAGTGGTCTGAAAAGTTCTCAGCCTAAAGTGAAAAAACAAATTTATAATTTCAAAATTATTTTTATTTTTCAACATAATCTCCTTTAAGACTAATACATTTATTCCAGCAATGCTTCAGTGCCATTATCCCATCCCTATAGTGGTTCTCAGTAAGATCTACAAAATACCCCTCTACAGCTGCAATCACCTCTTGATTCAAAGAAAAATGCTGATCACCGAGGAAGAGTTTTAGTTTAATTTTCCCATTGCCAAAACACCTTTGTGGGCAGGTGCATTGTCCTGATGAAAGATGATTTTTTCCTTCTTCAGACTGGGTCTTTTCTTACGAATTTTTTTGTCTAGTCTTGTTAAAAGATCAGAATAATATTCCCTGGTTATTGATTTACCCTTTTCAAGATAATTAATAAACAAAATACTTTTAGCATCCTAAAACACCGATGCCATGACCTTTCCTGCTGATGGAACCAACTTTGGCTCTGAACAACCGGCTTCTGTCCACTGTTTTGACTGCTGTTTGGATTCTGGTGTGCAATGGTGAATCCAAGTCTCATCCATAGTAATAAATCGACACACAAAATCAGTTTTATTCTTGTTAAATGCTCCAAGTACTGTTCAGAGATTTTCCTGCGAGTGCGTTTTTGATCTGCTGTGAGCAAGCGTGGCACCTATCTTGCGCAAACCTTTTTCATTTACAATTCTTCATGCAAAATATATCCTACACGTTCTTTTGAAATGCCTATAGTCTCAGCAATTTCATGCACTTTGAGTCGCTGGTCATCCAATACCATATCGTGCACTTGATCATTGATTTTTGGTGTTGTTACACTTTTTGGACGTCCTTCATGTGGATCATCTTCTAGGCTGGTACTTGGCAGCCCATTTTTTACTTGTCGAAAACAAAAGGGAAGAGTGCCCATAAACTTTTATGAACTTTGAATGATTTCTTTTGGCATTAAACCTTCTTTTACAAAGAATTGTATAACTGTGAACAGTCTTTATTGGTTTGAAAGCAACTTGGATGTCTTGAGGCCTTAGCATATGCTAAACTACTTGGAGTTTACAACATCCTCTGTTCTTGTGGATTGAATTACATAGGACAAACTTTTAGAAATAAGAAAAAAGGAACATATCGGAGACATTAACAACAACAGAGAAGGCAATTCTGGTTTAACCTCCCATTTTTCCAACACAAACCACAATTAAATGGGATAAAAGTACTATGCTGTTCATAGAAGATGACCACAACTCCCACTCGATAAAAGAAGCTGCAGTAGTGATCGGTTCAAGAGGTAGCCTAAACAGAAACCAAGGGATGATCCTTGGTGACAAAGATTGTATAACTGCATGATACTCAATTTTATCCATTTCAAGGGATATAGACAGTACTTTTGCTTCAGGCAGCTGTATAAAACAAATTACTTAATAGAATGTTTTGTAATTTCACATGGATGCTTATGACAGATGTACCAACTTATAAAAAAAAAAAAAAAATCTTGCTAATAATGTTGCCATCTATGGTCGAGGCCAAGAACTTTTCAGACCACCCTCGTATAGGTTAATATATAGCCTATACCCAGCTGATCCACTCTATATCACATGATTGTTCGCATGAATATTCATATTAATATTTCACAGTTCCTGTGAATTTCATTCTCTTATTTAAAAACTGTCTGACTTTGTATCAGGAATAATTTTTTTTTTTTTTAAATTTAACTTCTTCACCACTTTAAACTAGTTTAAAATTAGAATCTTCTGATTTTATTAAGGACAGGCAATATTACTTATCTTACTTTGGAGATGGAAAGATCAGCAATTAGAAGAAAGGAATATACAGATTACATAAAGCTCTGGTTATGTAAGTTAAACTTAAGTAATCCTTGTTAATAACACACCAGTTAAGTTCAAGTTGCTCGCAGAAAATTGAGAAACATACAGTCTTCCCTGATTTAAACAAAAACTATCATGTGCATGTTTCAGAGATAATGGAATTAAGTATTGAGATTTGTAATTAAACCCACAAAATTATATTTCCACAGAATTCATGTCTGTTTTCAAGCCATTATCATTTGGACTTTCATTTAGTACTGTTAAGTCTTTGATTAGTGTGATTTGTTTTCCTGCTTATGAACAGTAATTAAACTTTGTAAAATTTTGCTTTAAAATTTCAGGTTCTTACATTGTCTGGGGTAGCACGCATGTTCCATACAAAACGAGAAGTTCTACAAACATTGTCTGATTTTCCACGGGCTTGGGCACTACTTCTGGAATTCATAGAAAGTTCAGCATTAAGTAAAAATAATGAGGTAAGAAAGGGGGTGAGCATGAAATTGTTTCACTTGCTGGTTGTAGTTATCAATATTGTTTAATGTTTTTATCTCTTTCACTTACAGGATAAAAATATAAGATCCTTAAATAAAGCACTGAATATTAATATGTTATGCCATATACAACTATAGATATTTTTCACTCTAAAAACATTGTGTTTTGACAAGTGTGTGTGTGTGTGTGTGTGTGTGCGCCAATATTTGTTTGCTAGTTCAGTATGAATTTTCCACTGCCAAATTTCATGGCCTCCACCAAGGAAAAATGTAGAGTATATATGGTATCAAAATTTGATTCAAAATCAAAATTATATTTTGATTAAAAAAAAATTAGTGGGGGGGGGGGTTCACGATCTAAGTGGACCAAGTCTTCTGCTAACATGCAGTATTCAGTTTGGGAATTTAATATTGCCTGGAATTCACAAGTTATTTATTTCTATCCTAGCAAGTAAAGTTCACATCTCACTTGTTTATTTACAAATTGCAGTGCTTTCTGAGAAAGTTGAAAGTAGTTGAGCAGTTTTTCACTGCCATAGTGAACTCGCCATTACTCTACAGACATACATTTATTTATAATTACTCAGTTACACAAGGGTAATTCTGGGTCCAAGGAGATGGCCAAAAACTATAGGCATAATTGAAGAATTTGTTGACAGAAAATTATATAGTTACAGAAATATTAGGGAGAATAGAGGGAATAGGACAGGAGATGGGGTATTGCTGATGATACGTGAAGAACTTCTACCAACAAAATTAAAAGTTAAAGAGGATTTCTGGTCTAGTGGTGATGATTCATTTGATGATATCTGATGCAAGATAGAGGCCAGTACAACAAAATGTATTGTTGGTTACTGCTATAGACCAGAAGGTCCGCAGTAAGATGTGGATGCTATGCATCAGTAGATTAGCACAATGAAAACAGGCCGAACAATTATTATGGAAGAATTACTTTGAGTAAATAGATTAGAGAGAGGAAAGAAGGCATAGCAAGAAGAAAGTCAAATTCATAAAGTTAAGGTATAATTACCTGAAACAGCATGTCATGGAGGGGACCAGAGGTTTGAGAATGCTGGCTCAAAGTGCTAAGAGTGCAGGACTACATCTTATGTAGTTACCAAGGACACTCTTCCTCCTTTTGGGGAGAGAGATCATGCAGAGTTGTTCTAAGAGGTTCTAAACATTATTATTATTATTATTATTATTATTTGACACCTCCAGGGAGTCCTAAGACTCATCGAGGGAGGGCATCTACAACTCTCCATCTCCACCACTCAACCTCATCCACAAACCACCTCATCTACACCAACGCCATCTATTATCCACCATCACCACTATTATATTCACAGACAATCACAAACATCCATGCCCATGGCGGGATTCGAACCCGCAGCCTTTTGGCTGGAGAGCAGATACGCTAACCACTAGGCCAACCAGGTCGGCAATGTGGAATTCTTTGTCAAGAAAGGGTTTATGTTGAACTATAAAGCTGGGAATTATGACAGACTTGCATGCAAGAAGGGTAACTAGTATGATAAGAAAGGCCAAATATGAATGTGAGAAAAAATTAGCTAAGCGGGCAGAAGTAAATCCAAAAAAATTCTTTTGTTATGTTGCAAGTAAGAGGAAGAATGACTGTAATCACTGGTGATGTAGAAAAAGTGACAGAAGCAAAAGAAATAGTTGAGTTGCTGAGTGATCGTAGTGTAAAGGTATATCATCCAGGTGGATATTATACATTTGCTGATACGATACTACAGAGTCTGGTGTCAGAATTGAGGTAGATGAACAGGAGGTACTCAACATATTGAAAAATATCATTGTGAATATGACAGTGGTGCTGAATGGAATGTCAGCCTGTATGTTAAATGTGAATGTGCAGTAGAATTGACAGTACCATTAATGAAATTGGTCAATCTAAGTTCAGTTCTAGCAAGGTTCCAAAAGGAGTGGAAAGAGGCTATGATAGTTCTGTTACACAAAGGTGGCTTCAAGACAGAAGTAGCATATTACAGACCATTTAATATCTGAGAAGAGGTGATTAAAGTATTGGAAAAATTTGATTAAAGGTAAAATGCAGCAGTGGGTGAATGGGAATACGAAACTTTATGCTGTGTGCTATAGATTTTGTAACAACCTGGTTGGCGAGTTGGTGTACCCTCTCCCCAACCAACAGGCTGTGGGTTGGACTCTTGCATTTGTATTGATGTTTGTGATTGTCTTTAGGTGGAAGATGAATTTCATTGCATGATGTGAGACCACCACCCTCTTATTGGAGGCCTGAAGTGGCTTGAAAAAATTCCATGTTTTGGTCTCTAGAGCAAGATTTCCAGACTATGTAGAAAATAAATAAAAAATATAAAAATTGATAAAAAATAGAAAAAAAACCTTAGCTCAAACATGGTACAAAATGTACTATACATTGGCAGATAATCTTTTGTAGGTGAGAGCAACATAATTTTTTTTTTTTTTTTTTTTAATAATTTTGAAAATGCTTTTAGGTTGTTAAATGAAATAAGAAGTCACAGAATAATGGTAGAAACTCAATATAATTATTACAGTTTTGTGACCACATGTTTATTAAAGAAAACTGTTTTTAAAACTAAACAAGTACTCAAAACAACACCCGACAAGTTTCGTTAGTCGTCAGATTAACATCTTCAGTGGTAAAGAGAACTAAAAGTTTAATGCACAAACTACTAGAAATGACGAAAATTAGTTCATTTGTTGGTATTGTGAACATCAAAACAGTTCGTTAAAAAACTGAATAACAGATCTATACAACCGTTAATGCGTGTTAGCCTGAGACAATGCTATTTGTTACAATAAAGAGCCAAGAGGCTATTTTTTTTCGGTGATGTAAATTAAGTTAAGGGGATAATAAATCCTCATTATTTCAAAGCCGAATAAGAAACTCGAAGATCACAATCTAAGAGTTTCATGCCGAAAAACTTTCGACAAGTCCAAGCATAAGTCAACACCTGGTAGTACAACACTAGGGAAACTCGGAGCAAAGGTGGAGCAAGTTTCAATCACTGTCCTTAATATTTTCTCATAAGGTAAAACGCAACTCCTGGGAGATGTATTACTGTTTTACATTATGAGGGAAGGTCACTACCCAGACCAGTTTCGACCTTTATTGAGGTCTCATCAGTGAGTAGGTAGACCTGAATAATACCAAGGTTTAAGTGAACCGAACTTACATACTATACAAATTGCCAGAAAGGTGTACCCATATATTATTACTACAATAAAGAGCCAAGAGACTATTTTTTTCGGCGACGTAAATTAAGTTAAGGGAATAATAAATCCCTCATTATTTCAAAGCCAAATTATTTCAAAACTTTCTGGCAATTCGTATATGTGTAATATATATGTATGTTCGGTTCACTTAAACCTTGGTATTATCCAGGTCTACCTACTCACTGATGAGACCTCAATAAAGGTCGAAACCAGTCTGGATAGTGACCTCTCCTCATAATGTAAAACAGTAATACATCTCCTAGCAGCTGCGTTTTACATTATGAGAAAATATTAAGGACAGTGATCGAAACTTGCTTCACCTTTGCTCCGAGTTGCCCTAGTGTTGTACTATCAAGTGTTGACTTACACTTAGACTCGCTGAAAGTTCTTCGGCATGAAACTCTTAGATTTCGATCTTCGAGTTTCTTATTCGGCTTTGAAATAATGAGGGCTTTATTATCCCCTTAACTTAAATGCTATTTGTTGTCGCGTTCTGTGGTTCATACTCACTCTGTCCGAGGTCTGAAATTGGTAAATTTTTAATTAACGATGACCAAACTTGATTTAAAACCAAACCTTGGTTTTTGTTGCATTGCATAGGAATTTTAATCATATTTGCTGCCACTTTGAATTTTCTTGTGAAACAATTCTTATCTATATAGGACATGTTTGTTCTATCCCAGAGTACATCATGACCGGTAGAGGTTGTGTGAAATGCCAATCCCGATTTATGTTCTCTCTTATTTTGTACGTCCTTTTGATGTTCGCTCATGTGGATTTCTCCCGATCTCCCTGTCTGGCACACACAGCAGATGCCACAGGAACAGTGAATATTATAAACCCTGGTTTTTTCATTGAATGATGAAAAAACCAGGGTTTTAATATAGGAGGGGATCATCCCCCCCCTCCTATATTAAAAACACACAACTCTTTGTAAACAAGCTCTTTGCACATGTACTACATTCTGGCTATTTTGTGTGGCAAAACACATAACCATGGGCTTGCCGCTACCCCCCCCCCCCCTTGCTAACTTTCACATGGAACATTTTGAGCAACGTACTCTAGACTCCTCTCATTTAAAACCCAAAGTCTGGCTTGGATACTTTGACGATATTTTTGCTATCTGGTTTCATGGCCGCCAGACATTAGACACTTTCCTTGGCCACCAAGACAAACAACACAAAAAAAAAATGCATACAATTATTGAGATTGAAAAGCAGAACATACTTCCTTTTCTAGATACACTTGTCACACATCTTTTCTTCTGGCAGTCTTTCCTTCACTGTTTACTGGAAACCAACACATACTGGCTAATATACACCTAAATATTCCTACCAACACCCTCACAAAAACTAGGGGTCATTAATACACTAAAAAACAGTGCTTTGAAGATTTGCTCCAATGAACAACATCAACAGTACCTTCCTAAAGAATGGTTACAGCCAAAATACTATCAACTAAAGTACAAGATCTCACTTAAAAACGGAATATCAGAAAAAATAAACAGAATACTACAAAAATATGACCTTAAAGCCACTTTTAAACCTCCTGCAAAATTAAAAAACTTACTCAACTCATCCAAGGATTCACCCCCCTCTGCTGGCCCACCCTGGAGTATACCATATTCATTGTACCTGTAATTTGCCCTATATAGGGGAAACAGGACACACAGTTCCTGTCAGAAAAAAGGAACGTAAACAACACATTAAATATAATAAGTATGGTCATGCTGGTCTTTCTGATCATTCCCTGAACACCTGTTGTTTACATCACACCAAAACATGGTATGAACGTAAATTTAAGGAGACCTGTGAGATTCTTATCAATCACCCTAATCTTAACAATAATGGTGGTCTAAAAATCCCAAGCATATGGAAAGCACATGTTCTACCCACTTAACCTTTCTCCTAAGAGTTGATTATAAATAGGACCATAGATAATCCAGGATCCTAAATCTAATATAACAATTGTTTTATCCTAAATCTAATATAACAATTGTCATGTTAAATTAGAACATCATTTTACTCTAACAAAACTATCTATATGAAAGAATGTTTCTCTGATGCTGTCTTAAATAGAATATAGCTGTGATGTAGTTAATTTATTTTATTTCATTTATTTATTGTAAGTTTTTTTTTATTTTCACTAGAGGTCAGGCCAGTAGAATAACAGTTGATGAAATCATTGTTTCTTCAGCATACTATGTGAAATGTAATTTAGCTTGTTGCTGTATATATATACGTGTATACTCCAGATGATGACCTAAATATGAAGGTCGATACGTCAGGAAATTAAAACAATTATTTATGATATGGTTGTAGAGTCCATAATTTGTGTAAAATGACTTAATTATACTTAATGTGAGAGCTTAACAAATATGGAAAATCAAGAGTTTCTGATTATATGCTTAATATATTTTGCAGAGTTGATAGGAAACCAACCTGATTCATATGCTGTACCAAATTCAGCTCATATATGGCATCCAGAATTGATCTCAAGAAAACAATGAAGATAAATTAACTGCTTAAAGATAGCAAATGACAGTTTTTATTATAAGTAGTATTAGGACTTCAAGACACTGTTTCAGAACTCAAGGTACTAAATGGAATTTTTCTTCTTTAAGTGCTACTTCCTAATGGAGTTCAACAACCACCTTTGCAAATTTGTTTCTGTCTATTGTGGCTCCAAATGAAATAATTTATCTATTGCTTCCTACTTTGTGGCATTTCTACAGACCTGACTATTGTCTCTTTCAGCAAGAGACAATGTGTCATAAGGCTGCTGCCATCACTGTGTGGTTTGTGGACATGAACATCCCCAAACTTGACTGACCTCCACAGAGTCTTGATCTCAACCCTATTGGACATGTGTGAAATGAACTGGAGTATCAGGTGGTTAGGTCAACGGATGTCTGACCCACAACAGTCCAGGGCCTCATGACATGCCTACAGGAAGAATGATCCAAAATTCATATTGATTGCAATTATACACTTGTAGAAAGTATTCCCCATAGGATTGCTGCAGTCATCCAGCAAAAGGAGGTCCTCCATCTTATTAAAGTGTGTATGTGTGTACCATGGCTATTTGTCCTCTCACTCTCACGCGCGCGCACACGCACACACACATTGGTGTCCATTGACTTCTTTCCAAGCAGTGTGTTTGCTAGAATAGGGCTGTTGGCCATTACCACTAGAATTGCTCTCAGCACTGAAACCTAGCACTGCTTGATAATTGGATTTTTAATACCCTGAGTAAAAATATTTTCCACCCACCTAAAAATAACATGACTCTAAGTAGTTAAATGTAATATATATTAGATTTAATTTTAGATTAAATCATATTAGTCTCCATTTTACTATAAGAAATGCAAACGTGGGTGTTTGAGAATGTCCTCAGGTGATAGATGAATTTCATGACTAGAGTATGGTTTTAGATTATCTAACATTCGGCACACTCCTGGTACTAGTGTACCATATATTGACAACTTCCTGTGGGTAGAATGCACTTATATATAAAATGTTAACTTTAAGAAGGTGTAGGGGAAAAGAAAGAAAAAAAGTTTATCTCTTCTTCTCCTTGTATGTTCAAAAGACATTAATAATTGATGCCTTGTAAAAAGCATTAAGATTTAATACCCCTTTAATAAAGCATTTGAGATAAAAGTAGGCAAGGATAATGGTAAATGTAAATAGCAGAAAAAAAACATTTTATCAGCAGTAGTAAACTTGGAAATGATGGCTTGAAACTTTTAATGCATATCTGAGGAATGTGCTTTCAGGAATGAGGAGGTATAGAAAAAGAGATATTCAAAATACCTTCAGTGATTTTAATTATTTACTCAAGTTACATTTAAGTGTACAATTTTAAAGAATTTAAGTTATTTTGTATATTCTCTCTCTCTCTCTCTCTTTCTGTGTGTGTGTGTGTATGCATGTGTGCATGCATGCAAACAAGAAAAATTGGAATATGGATATAAGAAAAAATATTTTGGACTAGAAAGAATCAAAAGCTCTTATTTCTCCACCCACAACACACACACACAAACAAGTGTTATCAAAATAACAAGAAAGAAAACATGAAAATGAATCATAAGAAAGGACTAGAGGAGGAAGAACAAGAATGAGATATTGGAAAAGACAAAGGATACAAGGGGAAAATCTGAAAGAAAAAAAAAGCTTTAGATGTAATAATATTCATGAAGAATCTTGTTCTACAGCTGTACCTTATTTCTGATGATACTGGTCCTTAATCGACTTTAAGAGATGTTAATAGTATAATCTTCAACATGCAAAGATGATAAATTACCTCAGCTGTTCTTTGGTTGTCTTGAGATTGACAATTTAAGTTTTTTTTAGTATAAAAACTATATTTATCTGGAAATAATTGTAACAAAATTTGCTCTGTAAATTTTGCCAAAGCTACCTGTAACCGTTGAGGAAAACTTAAACTTGCATTGCTAATAAAATGTAGGGATTACACCTAAGAGCATATTTCAGCAAACACATGGCAAAAATACTAATTCGCGGTGTACATTCATGTCAAATTATATAAAAAATAGTGTTATTGTACCCATTGTGGTCATCATCTATATCCATTCCTATCGAAATAATCCACTTTTTTCTGTATAAATTTATTGAATAAAAATTAGTTAAATCTTTTACAATTTTTGTAGGTATCATTTTCTGCATTAAAAAGTTTTCAAGAGATACTCAACATAAGCAAGTACCAAGAAACAAGAAAAGATTATCCAGAACAGATTACCATTGTTGATGTGTTAAACCATGATCTACTGAAAAAGAAGTATGTACATGAGTTTTGTGCTCTGTTTTTCATTTCTAAAGTATCAGGTTTTCTGTATATCATTTCAAGTAATAATCAAAAACATTTAAAAGTTATCAGTGGTGTATTTTTATACTATAGTGGCTTTACATTCAGCTCTGATATATATATATATATATATATATATATATATATATATATATATACAGTCATCCCTCGACTTACGTCCAGGTTCTGTTCCATCCGGCAGGACATAAGTCGATACGTTAAATCAGGCATGGGCAACCTTTGCTATTTCAGGGGCCAAATTATCATTCTGTCTCCGAGTCAAGGGCCGGACCAAATTATTAAATAAAATAAATTAATATTAAATGAATTAAAACAAGTTGCTACTTCATATTTCATTTATTTATAATATAAAGCTCTACATAAATTTTATAATATAATGAACGACATAACAATTTAATGTGAAGATTGACCTTGTATTTTAACTAGGAGACTATCAATATTGATGTTAATATTACTTAAGGATAATCGCATAGAATTTTCGAGGTTTTGGTCCGTTATTCTTGTCCGAATTTTTGATTTATTGTATTTCATCCTCGAAAAAAAACTGTTCACACATATCCACTGCCGAAAAAACAAATGATTTTTCTTGAAAAGGCGCATAAATTTGTGTATTTTTCTTCCACCAAATAAAATTTATAAAAATCCATCAAAGCAATGTTGTTAAATTGTGATTTTAGCACTAAATCCTCCTGAAACTCAATAAGTTCCATCTGTAAGTTTTCTGGCACATTATTTACATCAGCATCCATCGGATGAGAAAATATAGTGAATGTGGAGTCATTGTTTTTGAAGTCGGCAAACCTTGTATGAAATTGCTCTATTAGTGCCTTCAGTTCATTTCCATAACAATTATAAGGGATATTTTTATGAGTTGCTACAGTTGGAAAATGATAACAATTTTTAGCTCTTATCTGACTTTCCAACAATCTTAGTTTATTACAAAAAGCTTTGACATGTCCATGCAGTTCATGAACCAATTGTCCTTGTTTTTGCAATTTAAGATTCAGTTCGTTTAGGTATCCGGTGACATCTACAAGGAATGCTAAATCACACACCCACTGATCATCTTTTACTTGGTTAATTGTGTTTCCTTTTATGTCCATAAAATCTGCAATGTCTTGTCTCAGATCATAAAATTTTTTTAACATTTTACCTTTACTCAACCACCTCACTTTACAATAATAAGACACATCTTCATAATCCGAAAATAGGTCTGCCAAATACTCCTTAAATTGACAGTGATTAAGTATACGTGACTTAATGAAGTTAATACTGGCTACTACAACTTCCATAACATTTGTGAATTTAATTGATTTGCACACAGATTTTGTTGGTGGATAATGCAGTGCAAATTTGTTAAATTTTCCAGATGGATCTGTAGTTCTATTGCTCTTTCATGAACTATTCCAATAAATCCCTTCTGTGCACCAACCATTGCAGGGGCTCCATCAGTGCATATGCTCAGATAGTGAACTCCATTTAAGCCCAAATCTCTCGAAGACTGTGTTGACTGTTTCAAATATATCTTCACCGGTAGTTGTTCCTTTTAATGGCCGAAGCACCAATAATTCTTCTGTGATGTTGAAATCCGTATCAACTCCTCTAATAAATATTGTTAGTTGTGCTGTATCGGAGGCATCGGTGCTGTCATCAAAAGCAATTGAAAATGCTTCCAATCTAGCAGTCTTCTCTTTTAAACTTTTTTTGATATCATCAGCCATAATTTCTATCTGTCGGACAACAGTACATCTCGACAAACGAATATTCTCGAAGTCTTTTTTCTTTTCAGGACATATTATACTTGCACCATCCAGCAGACATTCTTTGATAAATTCTCCTTCACCAAATGACTTAGAATGCTTAGCGATTTTTTCGCTTACCACAAAGCTAGCTTTGCAATGCTGTGGTGCTGCGTCCTTTGCTTGTTGAACATTTGCTGCTGGGTATCCAAGTTCTTCTTCGACTTCTGTATTTCATATTTTTGTAGTTGTCCATCAATTTTTGGACAACTTTTTGGTGATCCGCATGTCTCGAAGTAAATTGTCTCTTCAAGTTGTATTCTTTGTTGATGAATACGGATTCATTGCACAGCAAACATACAGGCAAACCTTTATTCAGAATAAAATAATAATCCTCCGTCCAGTTGTCTTGAAATTGATGATTCTTTGCATCTACTTTTCTTTTTTTTTGCAATAACCCCTGACATTGTCCCAAATTTATAACAATATTCAGAACTGTCAAACAACTTCTACACTACAAGCACTGAACAGAACACAACATCAACGCAGGCACTGAACAGAACATAACATCAATGCAGGCACTGAACAAAGCACAACCCCAACGCAAGTACTGAACTGACACGTTATAACACATTCACACACGCCGCTAGTCATAGTGAGAAAGAGACCTTGGTTGGAGAAAACATAGTGTGTTTTGCACAGGTCATATGACATCAGCTTAATGTGAGTTAGTAGAACATACCATATTTTCTCCCACCACGAATCAAACTTCACTGAAATAGATTAGGGCCGGATCTGGCCTGCGTGCCAGGGGTTGCCCATATGTGCATTAAATCAACAGAGTTATAGGGGGTTAGGGACTTAACTGTAATAAGTATACTGTCATTTTCATTTTTAAACCTTATTGTAGAACTGTACTGTGTGTCACTGCCACTGTAAAACAGAGAATAATCACCCAAATCTTTCTCCACAATCACATCTTCATTACCTTCCCTTTGTGAACGATCAGGCTGTGGCTCTTCTGGTGTAACCTTTGTTTTTTTGACGAAAATGTCTAACGTGCTTTACTTATTCCTCTTCTTCTTCTTTCCATCATAAATTTGTTCATAGCAAGCAAATGCATCATGTACTTTCGTTTCTATTATTAAGTAGTGTTCAACATTGGGGGTACATGTCTTCAGCCATTTTGAGAACATCGCTAACTGCAAAGAACATTTCTGCAAGACCCTTCACTGTAAATTGTTTAACTACCTCTTCCTGTTACTCGTTTTTCCTCTTCTGCAACAGTTGATCCTCCAGTACAATCACTTCTTCATTGGTCAACTCTTCAGGGGAACTTTCTATGAGTTGAATTATGTCATTATCATTCACTTCGAGATTCAGATTGTTTGCTAGGACCACTATTACAAACTTCCAAAATCATGCACAAACTTTTTGCCTTTTTCCATATGCCACTCAAAAATTGAGAGGTCACTTCGTCCTAAGCCACAGCAATATTTTTAATAGCATGATAAATATTGAATGTTTTCCAGAATTGCATGAGAGTCTGGTCATTTCCTTCAGTAGCAGAAATGGCTTGTGAAAAAGTTCTCCGTAGATAATAAGCCTTAAACACTACAAGAACTCCCTGATCCATCGGTTGGATCAATGAAGTAGTGTTTGGAGGGAGAAATATAACCTTGAACTTGGTGAGGATCACTGCTATAAGACATATAAGACGGATGACCTGGAACATTATCTAGAATTAATAAAATTTTAAATTCTACATTTTCTTTCACATAATAGCTTTTTATTTTCACTCGCATAATAGTTGATTAAGGCATCCTCAAACAATTTTTGAGTCCTCCACAACTTCATATTGCTCCGATAATGTACTGGGAGTATGCTTCCTAATGTTTTTTTAAGATTCATGGATTCTCACTGTGCCTTATCATAAATGGTTTCAGTTTATATCTGGCCACATTACCTGTAACAGAATCGTAATACGGGCATTAAGAGCTTTGAAACTAGGTATAGATTTTAGCTTTTCGTGGATGGATGTCCACTCGGGCATTTTTTTCTGCAACAAGGACGTCTCATCCATATTAAATATTTTCTGTGGCAAATAGTTTTCCTCCATAATAATTTTATCCAAGTTTTTCACAAACTTCTTGGCAACCTTCTCAGCACTTGCAGATTCCCATACGTTTTCACATTATGCAGTGAAAAACGCTACTTGAATCTCATGAACCAACCAGAAGAAGCATTGAATTCGTAGTCATAATCGAATTCTGCTTTCTCCTTCAACATGTTGAAGAGCCTTAGTGCCTTAGCGGTTATGGTCACAGTGCTAATGGGTATGCAGTTTTGGTTCAGGTCCTCTATCCATGATGCAAGTAGCTTTTTCATATCACCTATAGGACCTTGTTGTTACTTCATCACTATCGTCGATTTAATGAAAGCAGATCCTTTCACAGCCTCTACGATTTTATCCTTATTTTTCAAAATGGTCATCACTGTAGAATGAGACCATCCGAAGTCATATGCAATCAGAGTGATGGGCTTACCAGCTTCATGTTGCTTTATAACTTGTAACTTCGTTTCAAGATCAGTTGCTCACCTCTTTATCTGTGATTCTTCACTAGATTTTTTTGATTTTGTGTGTAGGGACCATGTTGCACAAAACATCACAAAATATTTAATGATAAATACACAAATAAACCATTTCTCAAACACAAAATCAACAGAGGAACTGTTGAAGATACGTGCCAACTGCCAAGGGAGGTTGCCACTGAAAGCGCTGTTGCCACTGTGCATGCTTTACCTCATGCTCACTTGCGTCTTGTTCGAAAGCATAGCCGAAAATGTTATTTATTCCCTTATGGGATCACGGACGTATCTTAGAGAGGACATAACTCGAGGGATGACTGTAGACTGTGTTTACACACGCACGCACGCACACACACACACACACATACATACATACAAATATATATATATATATATATATATATTTGTTATTATCTTTAACTTTTCCAAGTATATCAAATGAAAGTTATTACATGATCACTCTTGGAACTGATCAGGACAGCATTATTAAATATTAATGAGAAGATCATGTTTGATTTGATCTTTAAAATGCCAAAGCCTTGAGAGTTTAGCTGTTGTGGCTAATATTGCTGTGTTCAATAACATTTCACAAATGCTTCTGAACAGGGTTGCATGAAATATTCAGTTCATTACAACACCATAGGAAGCATTCACTACTTATGTGTGTGTGTGAGAGAGAGAGAGAGAGATGAAAAAAAAGATTCATACAAGACAAAAATGTGTACGCTTTGCTTGCACATTGAAGCTTTTGAGATGATTGAGACTAAATTGTTGCCGAAGCATTCTGCCCTTTCATGTTTTTGCCCTTCCATCTCACTTATATCCTCAGTCAACATGCTTACATCATCAAAAATATGACCACATTTTAATGTCTTTTCCTCCAATTCTTCTAAAGACATCCAAGAAAAATTACCTCTCACTGTACCACACAAACAGCTCACTGCATATAAATACTACATAAAAGCTTTTATATTTGTTTTACTGTGTACTGTATTATACATCTTGGCACTGATATGCAAAACAAAGGCAGGCAATTTCTTTGTGCACAACTGGTGAGGTGATATGTTGTGTTTCAAGAGCAAGTAGTGTGAGAGTAAAAAGAATAATAGCAGTGAATTGAACAAAGGAATAAGAAAAGAGGCAATTGTGAATGTGCGAGTTGATATCGTGAATGACTAGATATTATGAAGAGAATGACCAGATGGTAATGGGAAAGATAGCACACTTACATGGAGTCCTCCACAGAACAAAATATGAGATGGGATGGTAGAAGAAATGCAGTAGATGGTAGAAGTGATGGGAGAGAAGATAGAGTATGAAAGAGTGAGAATAATGATTGAATTTTGTATAGTGATTTAATGATAAGAAGAATACTTGAGGAAAGAGTGAAGAAATTATGTTTCCCCTGGAACCAAGATTACAGATCTTAGTAATAGCATGAAACAGATATTTATTTTGTCTGGTACGAATGATCTGGCAGGTAATGTGTGGTATGTGAGAAGACATGAAAGAGTTGCTCGTACAAATGAATAAGAAAGTGAGAAAGTAAAAGTATCTTTTGCCACAGTATACTAGAGGCAAGCTGAGGTGAAGAGATATGGTTGCAAATGAGTCACTGCACAGATTGTGCAGGAGGAATATTGTGGAGTTTGATGGAAAGAGGGATTTATGTAAAGTAGATAGCTTGAATGGATTTGAAATCAAATGTCTTGAGAAAGTATTGTTCAGACAATCTAGAGGATGTAAGCGAGGTTGTGAGATGAAGGAGGTATTACATTTTATACTAATGTAGGATTAACTTTTGCTAATGATAGCAGAAGAACTGAAACCAAATAGAGTAGATGTACGTCAGTAATAATATGGATGAAGATGGCTCATTTGAGGATATCTACTGTGAGATAGAGGCCAATAGGATGAAATATATAATTGTTTGCTGCTGTAATCCAGGGGTATAAGGGAGAATGTCAATGGCTTCTTTGGTGCATCAATCCGAAGATTGGTAAGTTATAGCAGCACATTATAACATCCTGTCTTGTGACCTCCTTTTTATCTCTTCATAACTCTTAGTGCCGGTTAGCATTATTATGTTATTTATATATGAAATTCTTGGTATGCCTCATGGCCTTTTACAGTCCTCTCCATTATTTCTGTAATCAGTCCCTCGTGCCTCAGATGGTGTCGAATTAGGCTTTTTCTTCTCTTATTGATGTGGTCCATTAGTGACCGCTCTTCATTTCTGATTTGCCAATGCATGTCATTGCCATGCAAATTAGAATGATGAGGGTCAAATAATTATTATGGGGGATTTCAACTAAGGAGACATAAATTGGGTGGAGGAATGGTCACAGAGAGGGAAGGAAATAGAATTAACAGAGATCCTGAGAGATAATTACATGTGAAAGCATGTAATAGATGGGACAGAAGATTTGAGCGTGTTGGATCTGGGTATAGCATCAGAGTACTTAATATAACTAGTCTAGTCACAATGCCTCTGCTTGAGGGAATTGATCATCATGTTGACTTAGTTTTGACTTAGAAGATGCCAGACATGCAGAATTTTCTGTTAAGAAGGGATATAGAATTACAAAGCAGCTAATTATGACAAGTTGAGGGGATCAGCTTTCAGCAGTGCAATGACATAAGAATTTGGAGGGAGAGATGTTGGCAGTGCATGGAAAGTGTTCAAGGGGTGTTTGAAGGAAGCAGTATCAGACTGTATATTCAAAGTCTGGAGGATAAATCAGATAAGAGTTAGATAGATGAATAGCATTATTAAGATAGAGTTGCAGATAAATAAAACTTTGTGGAGGGAGTATAAAGAAAAGGGTGATCAGCATGATCATGAGCAGTAGAAGCTACAGGCAAGTGACCTGTATGGTCAGGAAAGCCAAAGCAGTTATAAGAGAAAGCTAGCTGATGCCAAAATTAAATCCTCATTTTACTGTATGAGTATTAAAAAAAAAAGAAGGAATGACTTTAAAAAGTGATGATGGTAACAAAAGTAAACTAAACCAAATAGTTGAGTTGCTGAGTGATCATTTTGCAAGTGTGTACTATGTAGGTAGTGATATCGCAATGCCAGACATTGGCTGATGGGAGAATAGAGGTTGAAGAATTGGACATGCTTAGGATATTGCAAAACCTTAATGCAGGCACAGCCATGGGATTACATGTCATATCAGCCAGTATATAACAAGAATGCACAAGTGAATTAGTACCTCTTCTGTTATGCTGTTTAATTTAAGCTTCAATTCTGGGAAATTGACAATTGAGTGGAAAGAGGACAGAATAGTCCCACTACATAAAATTACTTCAAAACCTGAAGTAGCAAATTATCTGAGGCATAATGGTTAAGATATTGGAGAAATTGGTAAAAGACAGAATTCAGGAAGGACTGACTGGATAGGATATGATACATTATAAGGGACAACATGATTTTATAAAGGGTAAGTCTTGCCTTAGTAATTTGCTTACTTTTTTTATAATAAAGTGACAATGGAGTTGAATAAGGGAAATGATTACTCTGTCATACTACTGGACTTCTTCAAAGGCATTTTACAGGATTCCACATAGAACTCTGTTGCATAAATTGGAGCAAATGGGAATGGATATAAGTGTGGTGATTTTGGATTACAGGGTGGCTGATGGACAGATATCAAAGAGTGGTTTATTCTCATAAGGCAGGCAACCAGTGGTGTACCACAGGGATCAGCACCTTGTCTCTGTTTAACTTTTACATCAATGATATAATGGAAATGATTTGACAGGAAATATTCAGTTCTTTGTGATGATGCAAAACTGGGAAGAGCAATTGTAAATGAGAATAATGTAATTCAGTCATCTAATTGCTCATGTTGCTAATCTAATTCAGTCATCCTGCAAGATGACTGAATTAGATTAGTAATATGGACAAAGGTAAATGGCTACCAGTTTAATTTGGCCAAGTGTAAGGTGATGCACTTGGGGAGGATGAGATCACAAGCTACATACTATATTGAGGAAATGGAAAACTGCAGGAAAATAGGGGCTGATTATGAACAGGTAGTTGAAGTTTAGAGGGCATATTGCAAAGGTGGTCAAAACAGGACATAAGATTACATGGGTGTTGAACATTCTAACAAGCTGGTATAGGGAGATTATTGTTTCTCTTTATAAGGTTTAAGGCCACATCTGTACTACTGCACACAGATCTGGTCACCTGGATTCTGTGCAGGAGAATTTAGTGGAGAGGATCCAGAGGCAAGTGACAAAGATTGTGGTGGGCTGTGGAATGCTCCTATCAGAATAAATTGAAAGTATATGGACTTCAAAAGCTAGTTGATAAGCAAAAAAAGATGAGACATGATAGAAGCATCTAAGATATTAAATGACTGTTATAGGTGTGTTAATGAAGATTTTTTCAGTACATGACAGGAAGGAGGAGAATGAGGGATCATTCCTGAAAATTGTGTGTGTTGGGACTAGATTTTTTGCTTGGAGGATGGTGAATGGGTGGAATGAGTGGTTGTGAGTGTGCTTCAGCAGTGAATGAGCTTAAAAAGATATGATAGTAGGTAATGTATGAATAATGGGTGTCCCTCAACGTGTCTTCTGACTCTATAATGCAGATAATACCCATATAATAATAATAATAATAATAATACCTTCCCTGCTCTTTCACCGGAAAGGCATCATAAGAATCCTGAATTAGTCTACATACCAGTAAGTCTACTCTGCCGGATTACATCCCCCCCCCCCCACAGTTATGCTCAAAACTTATGTATAGAATTGTCATCCATCCTATATCACCTGTTATGATATGAGGGCTGTTCGATAAGTCCATGCAAAGTCGAAAAGATGGTGCCACCAGTACATATCGAGGTTATTTTTAGTTGCTGGCAACTGTTGGAGGGTCACACACTAGGTTTCAATCAGATAGATCTATTACTCTGTGTTTAGCATTTATTTGAATTGATCAAGTACCGTGATTTGTGAAATATAGATGAGAAAGAATTTCGTGTAGTGGTTAAACATTACTTTTTGAAAGGCAAAACGGCTCAGGAAACCAAAGCTAAGCTTGATAAACATTATGGTGACTTGCATCTTCAATTAGAACAGTTTATAAGTGGTTTAGTAATTTTCGAAGTGGCCATATGAGCACAAGTGACGCTGAACATTCTGGATGCCCTGTTGAGGTCACTACTCCAGAAATTTTTGAAAAATCCATGATATGGGGATGGATGATAGAAGAGTGAAGGTGCACGAAATTGCTAAGGCTGTGGATATCTCAAATGACCACGTACATAATATTTTACATGAACATTTACATCTGAGAAAACTATCTGCAAGTTGGGTGCCATGTTTGCTCACACTAGATCCAAAGTGTCAACGTGTGAACTGTTGCAAGAATAGCTTGATGCTGTTTCAACAGAATCCAGAGGAATTTTTGTGTTGTTTCATAACAGTGGACGAAACATGGATTCATCACTACCAGCCTGAGACCAAGGAACAGTCAAAACAATGGGTTGCAAGTGGGCAATCTACACCAAAGAAAGCAAAAACTGTTCCTTCAGCAGGAAAGGTCACCGTCTTCTGGGACACTCGTGGCATAATCTTCATAGACTTCTTGGAAAAGGGCAAAACAATTACCGGAGTGTATTATGCATCTTTGCTGGATCATTTAAATAATGAAATAAAGGAAAAACGACCACGCTTGGCGAAAAAGAAGATTCTTTTTCACCACGAGAACGCACCCGCTCACTCTTCTGCAATTGTGACTGCAAAATTGTTCGATTTATGCTATGAAGTCCTTTTGCATTCCCCCCCCCCTACTCTCCAGATTTGGCTCCCTCAGACACTACTATCTGTTTCCAAACATGAAAAAATGGCTGGCAGGAAAGAGATTTTCATCAAACGATGAGGTGATTCCTGAAACAACTGCCTATTTTGAAGAGTTGGACAAATCATATTATATGGATGGGATCAAAAAACTCGAGCAGCGTTGGACTAAGTGTATAGATCTCAAAGGAGACTACTATGTTGAAAAATAAAAAATGTTTGTCCCAAAAAAATTACGTTTTCTTCATTTTTGCACAGACTTATCGAACAACCCTCGTATCTATTATCTTTCCAGCTGCCTTAAAGCCATCGAACTATTGTCCCATTGCCTTCATCTCAGTCCTCTCAAAAACACTGGAAAAGGTAATTAGCAGCCAATTTCTTGGCTACCTGGAACTCATCAATTAATTTCTAATCACTAATATGGATTCTACATTCTCATTCCACAGCAGGTCTAGCCATCCTTACTGACCTTTGTACACATACCATGGAAAATTTGCTCTTGCATTTCCAAGGCATTTGAGCAAACATCTTATGGCTTTCAGTCCTTTGCTAGTTTCCTCTCTTCATTTTTCAATATCATTACTGAAAATTACACTGAAAAATGTTAGGATAATTTAGTGAACTTCAGTGCTACCAAAATAGTTCAATGTTATTTCTCATTAGAAAGATCTCAGCTCACCTCTCTACTGTTCACAATTTTTAGATCACCAGTTAGGATTAGATTTCTTTTTTTGAGCTGACTCACATCTCTAGCCTTTCCCAACATATAAATTTGAAATTTATAGCAATCAGAAAACTTGGTGTCTTCTTTCATTCAAGACACTACTTTTCTATAATCCTCAGCACTGTACAGACAAATCCTACAAATCCACCCAGCCTTAGAATATTGTTCACATTTGGAGTGTTACACGAAAAATCTCTGTAAGAATGCTTGATGCTATCCAGAAGAAGGCATTTTGCTTAGTAGATGATTCATCCTTACATGTTCCCTATAATCAGTTACTTGTATACTCTTTCTGCATTATGCCTTTTCTTATAAGGATTTTCATGGGTACTTCTCCACAAAACTATAAATTATATATTTAGTTTAATCCTTGATCCAAGTGTAAGCAAACAAAGTTTGCACCTGAAGTATCTTCAAGACTGGGGCAACTCGTGGCAAAAGTGGACTGAGTTCTCATCACTTTCCTTAGTATCCCATAATGCAAAACACACCTGCTTGTGGACATGTATAATGCTATGCATTATGGGAAGGGTCATTACCCAGACTGGTTTCGACCTTTGTTGAGGTCTCTTCAGTTAGAGCCAGACCCACAGGTGCTACCAGGGTTGAAGCAATACAGAAGTCATATTTCCATATGTCAGTTGCCAAAGGGTGTCACACTTTATTATTAAATTACTTTGGATTAGAGAAAGATGTTGGAAGTTTTTTTCACTTGGTTAGACTATAAATTATAGTTATAGTCTAACTATAACTATAAATTAATCCATATTAAATTATGGACCATTTCTGGGCAGAGTTTCTTTTACACAGCATTCATTGTTGTCTGCTTGATTTCATCCCAAGCCACCCCGATGTTTTTGACAGCGTTAAGGATATTATAGTTCTTCCAGAAATCACGTAGAATAATGCCCTTACCACTATCAGTGGCCTTGATTGCTTGGGAAAATGTACACCACAGATTAGTAGGCTTTAAAGGTTGCAATAATGCCTTGATCCAGTGGTTGCAATAGTGAGGTAGTTCTAGGAGTAAGGTAAACAACTTTTAAGTCAGAATGAAAGTCATCCAACTCTTCTGGGTGACTGGGGACATTGTCCAGGAGGAGAAGCACTGTAAACGGGATTCCTTTCTCAGCACAACATTCCTTCACCTGGTGAACGAAGTGATTATTGAACCAGTCTCCGAACAGCGCACCTGTAATCCAAGCCTTGGTGTTGGATTTCCAGATTACGAGCAGCTTACTCGCGTCAATGTTCTTAAAGGTGCACTTGGTCTCTGAGAATGGTACACTGTAAGCAATTTAAGTCCCCTGAAATGTTGCCGCCAATCATAACAGTGATCTGATCTTTTTGCGACCTTGAATCCAGGCATAGATTTTTCCTCTTTTTTTGCAATAAATGTCCATGTTGGCATTCTCTTCCAAAAACAGAGCCGTTTCATTGACATTAAATATTTGCTCAGGCAAATATGCCCCCCCCCCCCCCCATCCTCAATTATTTCTGCCAGAGGTTCAGGAAATCGACTTGCCACATCTGTATCTGCACCTGCTGCCTCACCCGTGATTTTGATGCTGTGCAGATTTGTACATTTCTTGAATGTTTTGAACCATTCAGCACTAGCTTTAAATGTACTCTCCACATCCGTGATGCCGGCCTGCTCTTTTAAATCCTTATATAAGGACATAGCCTTCTCCTGGATAATCAGTAAACTTAACGGTATCCGCTTCTCTGTCAGATCATCGATCCAGTGAGACAACAATTTCTCCATCTCTGATATCGGGCCCAGCCTCTTCTTGATAATAATTGTGCCCTTCAACGCTACCACACCTTTCGTGCTTTCAACAATGCAAACTTTATCCTTCACTATTGTATTCACTATCGAAATAGGTTGATTTATTTTCTGAGCTATTGTTGATAGAATTTTTCTGCCTTCATACATATGAGTTATTTTCAATTTTTCTTCTAAAGTAATTGCAGACCTTTGTTTTTTAGATTTATTACCAGCTCATTCAGTTTTATATTTGCATTCCATTTTAAATGTAAAAAAACAACGAAACTAGCAGTGATAACAAGTGACTGAGCTAACTGCACGAGGCATCTACTACTGTACTGCAATAAGGCTGTCAAAGTCACACCTGTGCAAATCCGCAAACATGTTCATATGCGCGAGTAGATTTTTTACGTAACTGTGAATTTATGTAAGTCACGTGTTGTATAACTCAGGAGTGTAACTGTATGTTAAAAGTGATCATGATAATGACTAGGTAAGTTTAGAGATTTATATTCTTTAATATATTAAAGAATATAAATTCTTTAATATTCTCACCAGCAAAGGATAAAGGACGTTCAGTAAATATTTTCATTACTATCATCTGGAAATGTCATGATATCATATATTTCTTATTCAGTGGTGATTTGGAATGGCATTAGTCTACTTTTTTATGGTTGATGTCCAGACATAGATTTCTTTTCCCAGGCACCTTAATTAAAAAACAATCAGATAGCGCTTTAGCTTTACTGTTCTTCTTTTACCTTAGATATGGAGAATTACATCCATCTCAAATCTCATCACTATATTTCTTCCTTGAACATTCCTTGTCCCACTGCAGTGAACTTACTTATTTTTGATATCACATTGTCCCAACTTGGACACACCATTTGCATGAAACTGTGTTACATTGAAATTATTTACTTAATACAATATCATTATCATAGCAAGCAGGTTTGTTAAACAGGATTTATTCTTAACAAAGCTGTGTTATAATTATTTTATAATATTGTTATCACTCAAGTATACTTTTTCTTATACTCTTTAAATTATTTTAAGAATTTAAAATAATTTAAATTATTCTTCTTTGATAATGAAGAATAATTGTCTTCTGTATCCAACTTTGAAGTTGGATAAAGAAACATCTTTATCCAACTTCAAATTTTAAACTTTCAGATCTGTAATTGCTGATAATACAGTCACCTTTCATAGCAAATTCATTGAGACCACAGGAATCGTTTGTTATAGTGGATAGTTTGCTAGAGTGAATTTCCTTGTGCATATCACTGAAAAGTTCCAACCAAGCCTGTGAGGTTTTAGTTTGAATTTTTCAGTAATTTTAGTGAGTGAGTTGGTTATAATAGTTTACTAATTATATGAAGAGCCAAAGGCTTCAAGAACAGTGATCGAAGCTTGCTCCACCCTTACTATGAGTTGCCCCATATTGCACTACCATATGGACTATCCAGGTATTTGCTTATGCTTGGACTTGCCAAACTTTATATTTCTATATTCTGCATGAAACTCTTTGAGTTTCTTATTCAGCTATGAAACAATATGGGATGTAATATCTCTTAACTTAAATAGGTTATAATAGTGTTTGCTACTGTGAGTCAATTGTAATAATAACCTATTATAATAATAAAGTGTAATAACCTGGTTACAGACATTACTAGCTTTTTAACCATAAGATGGTACAAGATCTTGCACAAGGCAAGAAAATTAAGAATCATTATCCACTAGAAATTGAATACATCCTAGGACAAGAGGTAAGAAGAAGAAGAATTAACTATTTCATCTTTAGACTTCCTTTATGAATTTGAATAACCTTGCCACACTCAATTCATTAGAGATTTTGCTAGAATAAATACAATACAGCGATGCATTTTTTATCGAATTTACAGATTTAGAATTTATTTTGCATTCTAGCATTGTATGAATCCTGAAACTGCTCTACATTAGAATATTGTTCTTGCATTTGGAATGATGTACCAAAAACCTCTATAAAAATGCTCTGCTGTCCAAAAAAGAATAATTTGATTAATTAGTGACCCTTCTCTCACAAACTCACTCCAGTCACTATCCCATAGATATACTCTTTTTTGTCTTATGCCTCTTCTGCAAGCATTTTCATGGATGCTGTTCTGCTAAACTGGTTGACACCATTTTTCTGTTTTCTCTGGAGTCCATAAATGCACGAGGAGCTGCTTGTCACCATCTATTCACCCTACTCCAAACCTACTGAATCAACCTACCTTTTCATTCCTTCTACCCCTGTGCTTTGGAACAGTTTTCCCCTCAGACAGTTTCTCTAATAGACTACAACTTCTACTTGTTCAGAAAAGCATATCAAGATACCCTCTTTCTTCTTGACAGTTTGTATTCATGTGGCATTGATGTTTTAGTTTTTCAACTTCTAATATAGGATTGATATACAGTGATTTTTTTCAATTATCCAACTTTCAAATGAATGAACCTTTAATTAACCAACCCTTGAATAGGTTGGTGCAGTCTTATATAATTGTATCTTCAGTTATGCAACCTTTTTATGATCTGCCCAGCAAAATGCTTTTCCACTGTAGTTGGATAATTGAGAGATTATGACACACACACACACACACACACACACAGTGTGTGTGTGCGTGCATGCATTATTCATTCATTCTGGAGAGCAGCAGTGGAAGGAAGGAATGAAAAGGAAGATAAATTTGTTCTGTGCATTTAGAGTTGAACTGTGAGAGGATGTTAGTTGGCTGCTTCACAGGTTTGGATGGATTTGCAAGAGGAGGGAAAAAGTATTGATGCCAGTTCTGATGAACATTGGCCATAGAAGCATTTGTAGAAGATGCAGGCTGCAGGAACTGAATCACTTTCTGTGAAAGTGAGTGGAGTACGTTGTGAGAGAGGGATCATCAGTCAATCAATCTAATTGACTGATGATCCTATAAAGAAAGTCATCAGTCTCTATAAAGATCCTTTATAGAGACTGATGACTCTATAAAGAAAATAAAGTACAACATTTTTAGAAAACTTTTATGGGCGCCAACCCAGATGTGAGAGCAGTATTCAATGGTCGGGCAGATTTTTTTCTTAAGTGTGTATATATATATATATATATATATATATATATATATCCTCTATACTTCTGTAACCCTCTTTGTTCAATGCTATTAATTGACTCCAAGTTCTTTTGTAGTTCTCAAAATGTAGCTATGTTCATAATGACATGTATGTTACACAGCTGTATCCATGTCTAAATACCTATTCTTACACACACACACACACACACACACACACATATATGTATTCATGAGCATTGACTCGGTTACTGTGATACATTTAAAAGGATATTTAATGACTAACAAACTGAGAATAAGTGAGAAAACGTTAATGATACAACTAGTTTTGGCTTATTATGGCCTTCATCAGGTATCTTTGTAGGTAGAAGAAACAATAATAAAAGACTAAAGATATTAAGAAAACTGAGAAGCAGAGGTCACTTGTATTAGATAATTAAAAATAAAAAACGTTGTACTAAAATTCCAGTTCTGTTTGCATGCCTTTGTTTATTGTATGTGTGGTAGTAGACTCTCGAGAACGCCAGTATTGAACAACAGCAGCATGGCTCTCAGGAATGTTTTAGCTCAAATTACTGTTCAAATGCTCAGGATTAAGGACGATCTCCCTGGATTCCACTATCTTTCTTTCAAATTCATCCTTGCAATGGCAAATGTTTTCAGATCTATCCCAGGAAACTGAGTGACCTTGAAAATTATCATGAGGATTAGAGAAGCGAACATGGCTGGATAAGGCACTAGCATTTGATCTTTTATAGGAGATGTCTCTTTTATGCTTTTCCATGTGAAGTTCAACAGATTTATTAGTTTGACCGTAATAAGGAACATTACAGTTGCATCATAGTTTATATACGCCAGGATATTTTAGATTATGATGCTTAGGTTTAGGATGGCTTATAAGAGATCTGATTTTTGGAAGAGTGGTGAATAATGTCCTGATGTACTTTTGAAGGACTTTTGCCAATTTTTGGGAGACCGAACTGATGTATGGAATTGAGATGTGACCTTTAAAATTGGTAGTTTCTGTATTGTGGAGCCTAGGAGGATCTATAAGAAATTTCTTAATTGTTCTTTTATGATATCCATTTTGTTCAAAAATATGTGAGAGGTGATTAATTTCTTTTTGAAGCTCATCTGGATCGTTTAAAATAGAGCAAGCTCTGTGTCCCAAAGTGGAAATAGTTTTGAGTTTCTGTGAGGAAAATGATGAGAAAGACTCTGAAAATATCTATTTGTATGCGTTGGTTTACTGTACATAGATACTCTAAATTTTCCAGAACAGCATGATAGTTTTATATCCAGGAAAGGAAGGGAGTTATCATGTTCTAGTTCTGCCATGAATTTTATATTGATGCTGGTTATTTAGATGATGAAGAAAATTCGTGAGAGAGTTTTTACCATGACTCCATATAATAAAAACATCATCTATGTTTCCGAACTTTAGTAAATGAAGAGGAAAATATAGCTCCTGTTTCAAAATCTTCTAGAAAAATATTTGCCAGAATGGGGGATAAAGGGTTCCCCATCACCAAGCCCTGGTTCTGTTTATAGATTGTATCTTGATATCGGAAGTAACCAGATTGAGCACAATGCTTTAATAAAGCAAACATTTTTTTGGATAATTTATCTTTTAATAATATTAATACTTCTTCAGTTGGTGCATTTGTGAATAACGAAATAATATCTAAACTGGCTATAATATCATCCTCATTGATGGATAAATCTTTAATATTGGATACAAAATCTGAGGTGTTGTTGATGAACTATGAAGACTTGTTAGAAAAAGACTTGAGATATTTTGCAAGATATTTTGATAGTTTGTAGGTTGGAGAATCAATACCCTCGACAATAGGGTGAAGAGGAGTGTTTTCCTTATGTATTTTTGGAACTCCATAGATACGTGGTATAAGTGGATGAAGGGAGCATAGAGAGAGACGTATATCACGAGGAAGTTCACTAGTATTTTGCAGCAAGTTGTTAGTGCGGTTTTTTGTAGTTCCCATGTTGGATCATCCTGTAATATGGAATACGTGTCCCTTTCAAGTAGTAGAAGTATCTTATTATGATATTCTTCAGTATTGAAGATAACTCTGGCATTACGTTTATCTGCCAGTAAAATTGTTATATTTCTCTTCTTTTTTAGATTTCTAATAGCTTGTCGTTCAGCTGAAGAAATGTTATCTTGTGGAGGTTTTGCATTGTTAATTGATAAAAATAGTTTCCATATGGAGAAGTTTAGCCAGATGAGTAGGCAGAAGTGAAGTAGCTTTTTCCATTTTAGTAAGATGAGATTCTTTTGGAATAAACCTTGGTGAAGGAATGAAATTGAGACCTTTGCTAAAAATATCTTTTTCGGCATCTGTGAGAATATGGGAGGATTTGTTTATTACTATCTTGTCTGGATTGATGTGGTCTTTTGTAAAATCAAATGCATTTTGTACTATTTTGAGATTTTCAAATTTCCTGATAAGAGTAATTTTATTATTATTCTGTATCTGAGTTGCTATTGTTTCACTATTAGAAATAAACTCATTAAAACTATTATTATTATCCAGAAACTGTTCAAGTTTTTCAATTAAAGATCTTTTTTTCATTGAACAAAAAGGCCAGACTACTTTTTGTATTAGAAATTCTTTCACTGAGTAGGTCAAGCTATTGGAAATCTAAAAAAGAACAGAAAAATAACAATTTTACTGGCACATAAAGGTAATGCCACAGTTATCCTCGATACTGAAGAATATCATAATAAGATGCTTCTACTACTTGAAAGTGACACATATTCCATATTACAGGATGATCCAACATGGGAACTACAAAACTGTATGAACAACTTACTACATAATACTAGTGGACTTCCTTGTGATGTATGTCTCTCTCTATGCTCCCTTCATCCACTTATACCACGTATCTATGGAGTTCCAAAAATACATAAGGAAAACACTCCTTTCACCCTATTGTCGAGGGTATTGACTCTCCAACCTATAAACTATCAAAATATCTTGCAAAATATCTCAAGTCTTTTTCTAATAAGTCTTCATTGTTCATCAACAACACCTTAGATTTTGTATCTAGTATTAAAGATTTATCCATCAATGAGGATGATATTATAGCCAGTTTAGATATTATTTCATTATTCACAAATGTACCAACTGAAGTATTAATATTATTAAAGGATAAATTATCCAAAAAGTGTTTGCTTTATTAAAGCATTGCGTTCAATCTGGCTACTTCCGATATCAAGATACAATCTATAAACAGAACCAGGGTTTAGCAATGGTGAACCCTTTATCCCCCCATTCTGGCAAATATTTTCCTAGAAGACTTTGAAACAAGAGCTATATCTTCCTCTTCATTTAAACCTAAAGTTTGGAAACGTTATGTAGATGATGTTTTTATTATACGGAGTCATGGTAAAAACTCTCTCATGAATTTTCTTCATCATCTAAATAACCAGCATCAATATAAAATTCACGGCAGAACTAGAAAATAACTCCCTTCCTTTCCTGGATATAAAACTCTCACGCTGTTCTGGAAAATTTAGAATCTCTATGTACAGAAAACCAACGCATACAAAGAGATATCTTCACAGTCTTTCTCATCATTTTCCACCACAGAAACTCGGAACTATTTCCACTTTGTGACAGAGAGCTTGCTCTATTTTAAATGATTCAGATGAGCTTTAAAAAGAAATTAATCACCTCTCACATATTTTTGAACAAAATGGATATCATAAAAGAACAATTAAGAAATTTCTTATAGATCCTCCTAGGCTCCACAATACAGAAACTACCAATTTTAAAGGTAACATCTCAATTCCATACATCAGTTCGGTCTCCCAAAAATTGGCAAAAGTCCTTCAAAAGTACATCAGGACATTATTCACCACTCTTCCAAAAATCAGATCTCTTATAAGCCATCCTAAACCTAAGCATCATAATCTAAAATATCCTGGCGTATATAAACTATGATGCAACTGTAATGTTCCTTATTACGGTCAAACTAATAAATCTGTTGAACTTCACATGGAAAAGCATAAAAGAGACATCTCCTATAAAAGATCAAATGCTAGTGTCTTATCCAGCCATGTTCTCTTCTCTAGTCCTCATGATAATTTTCAAGGTCACTCAGTTTCCTGGGATAGATCTGAAAACATTTGCCGTTGCAAGGATGAATTTGAAAGAAAGGTAGTGGAATCCAGGGAGATCGTCCTTAATCCTGAGCATTTGAACAGTAATTTGAGCTAAAACATCCCTGAAAGCCATACTGCTGTTGTTCAATACTGGCGTTCTCGAGAGTCTACTACCACACATACAATAAACAAAGGCATGCAAACAGAACTGGAATTTTAGTACAATGTTTTTTATTTTTAATTATCTAATACAATTAACCTGTGCTTCTCAGTTTTCTTAATATCTTCAGTCTTTTATTATTGTTTCTTCTACCTACAAAGATACCTGATGAAGGCCATAATAAGCCGAATCTAGTTGTATCATTAATGTTTTCTCACTTATTCTCAGTTTGTTAGTCATTAAATATCCTTTTAAATATATATATATATATATATATATATGAGTAATAATTCTTGACCTAATAGTCACTCAATGAAAAATATAAAATCATATTCTTTGCATAAGAAGTTTTAAATTTTTTCTAGATCTAGAAATCTTTCATGAAATGTGAATACACCTTTAGTCAGAAAGTTGTATTGCTCTCAATAAGGACAAATTTACATCCATTTAAAATTTTTTTTTAGTTTTGTATCTATTATAGAACACATTATAGAGAACCAAAGGTTGGTTTTCAGCCATGAATAATGGTATGAGAAGCATTTCTTATATATTTATTATATAATAGCATAAATTAAAGATGACAAGAAATTATATTCTTATTTATATAATAGCATAAATTAAAGATGCCAAGAAATTATATTCTTGGTTTAACCCTTTATCCGAGTGTAGGCAAACAAAGTTTGCATGTGAAGTAACTTCACAAAAGGGCAGCTCGTATATATCGGCTAATGACTTCACATCAATTGCCTTACTATCCCATAATGCAAAGCACATATCCTTACAGACATGTATAATGCTATGCATTATGAGAAGGATCACCACCCAGATTTGTTTTGACCTTTATTGAGTGGATGCCAGACCCAGAAGTGATACCAAAGTTGAAGTAATGCAGAAGTGATATTTCCATATACGAGTAGCCAAAATGTGTCACACCTTATTACTAAATTACTCTGGATTAGAGACAGATGTTGAAGGTTTTTCCACTTGGTTATGCTATAAATTAAAGATTTGCCAAAAAAATTATATTCTTGGTTTAATCCTTTATCCAAGTGTAAGCAAAAATCGTGAAGTTACTTCACACGCAAACTTTGTTTGCTTATACTTGGACTGCCCCCCCCCGATGCCTACGGTGCCCAACCCCCGAGTTCTGGACTGGTAGGCCAGTTCTCCTTGAATTCTGATGACTCGAATTTTGAAAACTCCAAAGGGGGGGGGTGTAGCTAAAAAATATTCTAATATGCTTGACACAAAAGTTCTCATTTCAGTACATATAATTTGAGAAATATAAAAATATTAATATAATGCTGCATTTTCTATTTAGCAAAAATGAAAATACCAACACAGGTACACTATGGGCAGTAGCATGGAAGGTATGGTATTGTATTGGAATTGAAAGTACTAAGCCTCCACCCGATAAACTTGTTGAAGAATCGAATGCCAAAAATGATTTTTCTATGCTCTACATTCCTTCTCAGCATTTCTTGACAGCTCTAGTACAGATTTTTCCTTTTTTGTTTCAGCATATAAAATATAGGTGAGTCCTTAAATCTTGATAACAATGTTAATCTGATTTTAGATAATAACGATGTTGTAATCTACTTACATATTTGCAAAATAATAGCTTAATAATTATTTTAATAACTAGATTAAATATCTTTTCCAGTTTAATTTTTTTTAGCATTTTTCTTTCATGTATTCAGCCTAATGGCCAGTTACTTTTTTTTTTTTTTTTGCTATCAGTTACACATGAGAGAGAACAGAACCTATAGCATACCAGTTGCATGTGTGGGCAGGAGTCAAGAGAAAAGTAATCTGTTGATATTCTTTTCAAAGAGTTGGAGGTTGTAATTGTTATGAAATACTTTTTTTTGGTGGGAAGGCTGTTGCAGGAGAGAACAGAAGTAGGTCGAATGAAGATGAATGGGAGTTGCAGGATGGTTAACAATTTATATATGTATCTCAACCCCCACACATGCAAGATCTCAAGACCTATAACATGATAGTACCATGTGTGGCCAGGTGATTAGAGAGAGAGAGAGAGAGAGAGAGAAAACAGGAGTCTGCTAATGTGTTTCTCAAATTGTTGGAGGTTATACTTATTGAGGAAAATGGTATAGGGAAGACTGTTCCAGAGGACAGAAGTATATGGAATATAAAAATGAGAATGAAGAGTTGTTATATGGATGCTGACCAGCTGCTCATGTTTGTATATGAATTAAGAAAAGTGAAAGAATGGTGGTATCCAGTTCAATGGAAATACCTATAGAAGAGACATAATGCAGAGAAAATGCATCTGCTAGAAAGCAATTGCAGGGGTAGGAACACAAAAGTCAATCTCAGCTTTTCTCATTGAAACTCATTTTCCGACCGTTTGTCAAAACACAGTGTCATTCTTGACACTATAACTCGACTTCTAATGAAACAAATGTCATAAACAGTTGACACAACACTAATGAAGGTTGCTGCTTTCAACGACAAAAAGTTACAACAGGTGGCACAACTAGTTTCTTCTATTTTCGAAAAGTTCGATTTCTTTTTGGCCAGAGGGTGTATATGACTCTCATTGCTTACAATCCCTGGATGGGATTGTAAGCAACACTGTACTGGAATAGTATTTTTTTGGGTCATTCATTCAGGATGAACTGATACTAATTCTGATGGTTATTCTAGCATTGATTGTGAAACCAACACCATGCCTTATCTGGAATACACCTTTCTCTCACATTTTATTAATAAATCCACTGCAGTTTTTCACTCAACAAAAACCAGTTATTTATATTAAATGAAAATGGAAGTCATTAATATGATCCCATAATGTACTTAATTTCAACTTATCCAGTAGTCATGAGCTTCATGCAAAACATGATATGCACTGTGCACTTACATACCTGTAACTCATTCTCATTCTATTGGTTAAATGAGATATGCTTTCATTTGTAATCCATTTTCATAATTTTAACTTTGAAGTAGTGCACATTTTATTTGAAAAAGTGCTTAAATGTGATGGTGTCTTTATGGAATAAAAATTGCAGTAACTAATGTAGGTACAAGTATTACTTTGCATTCATTTTTTATCTTTCCTAAAAGAGTACCATATAAAACGAACTATTAGTACAGTAATAGATCAGGGACAAATTGTACTTTTTTTCCATTGATTATTAGATTTGATTAATTCGATTTTGATATATGCGGTGACATCGAGGGATTAATTAACCGCATTAATCGAGGGATACCAGTATATATATATGTGTGTGTGTGTATATAAATATCATATGTTTTAATATGATAATACCACTGATGCCATCTGTTCATGCCTCTAATCTTTCTCAGAACTCTCATATCTGTGGTTTCTAGTCTTTGGTCAAGTGTTTTATTTCTAACTCAGCTCTCAGATCCATAAATTAAAATTGGTTTGAACACTGTCTTGTATACAGCAAATTTACTGTTTTGACTAATTTCTCTCTTATTTCATATAAATTTATTCAGTTGACTTCCTGCCATATCAACTTTATTGATTCTGTTGTCTATTTCCATATTTAATTTACCATCTTCACTAAAAATTGTGCCTAAGTACCTGAAATGTTCTACTTGGTCTATAGGTTCTCCATTCACAATGTAGTTGATATTTTCAATGTTTCTGCTTATTTTCATTGTCTTTGCCTTGTTATTGCTGTTCTTCATGCCAAATCTATTACAACATTATTCAATTTACTCAGGGAATCTTGCAGACTTGTAGCGGATTTATTTATAAGTATAACATCATCTGCATAAAGTAAAGAGCTGAGATTAACATATCCAATTTTGATATCAGGTTTAATACCGCATTTGTTCATAATGTGATACATATAGATAATAAATAACAGAAGGGTATAATGTACATCCTTGTCTAACACCAGATTTAATATCAAACCATCTTCCTGCACTTCCTTCAATTCTAACTGCTAAATTACAACTCAAGTAAAGACTAAGTATTGCTTGATATAATGCTCCATTGACACCATATGACTGTAGCATTTTGAATAGCTTTCCTCTTGGCACCTTGTCATATGCCTTTTGGTTTGCAAAACTTAAATACAGATCTTTGTTATATTCCCATGATTTCTCAACTATTTGTTCATCATCATCATCATCAAATTCCTGCCATGTACCCTCAAGGGGTGTACAGGATATGATAGTACTACATGAAAAAAATTACATCATTATTAATTTCTTATCTACAATTTTCTTCCAAATCAGTCTGTTACTTGTCAAGACTCCAACATTATCAGATCTTATATTTCTATCGTCTAAAGCACTTTGTACCGTATCAATCTACCTATATCTTGGTCTTCCTCTGGGTCGTTTTGCTGCCAACCTGGCAGAGAACACTTGTTTTGCTAATCTTTCCTCGCCCATTCTGTTTAAGTGACCATACCACCTGAGATTAGCTCTGCTAACACATTTCTGGATGCTGACAATGTCAAGTTCTTTCCTAATATCCTCGTTTTTAATATGATATTGCCATTGATGCCATCTGTTCACGCCTATAATCTTTCTCAACTATTTGTTGTAAAGTGAAAATCTGACCCTCACAGCCTCTATTTGTCCTGAATATAATTTTTTCTTCCCCAAGCTTCATTCTCAACCGTTTCTCAAGTATCCTTGCATAAATCTTACCAGGAACACTCAACAGGGAAATACCTCTTTAATTCTCACATTCAATTTTATTTCCCTTTTTACAAGGGCTGTTCGATAGGTCTGTGCAAAGAGATGTCACCACCAGTATGTATCAAGGTTATTTTCAGTTGCTGGCAACTGTTCGAGGATCACACACTAAGTTTCAGTCAGGTAGATCTATTACTCTGTAGTTGGTGTTCATTTGAATCAATAAGTACCGTGATTTGTGAAAAATGGATGAGAAAGAATTTTGTGTAGTGATTAAACATTACTTTTTGAAAGACAAAACGGCTCAGGAAACCAAAGCTATGCTTGATAAATATAATGGTGACTCTGCACCTTCAATTATAATGGTTTATAAGTGGTTTAGTAACGTTCGAAGTGGCTATATGAGCACAAGTGATGCTGAACACTCTGGATGCCCTGTTGAGGTCACTACTCCAGAAATTTTTAAAAAAATCCATGATATGGGGATGGATGATAGTAGAGTGAAGGTGCGTGAAATTGCTAAGGCTGTGGGTATCTCAAATGACCACGTACATAATATTTTACATGAACATTTACATCTGAGAAAACTATCTGCAAGTCGGGTGCCACGTTTGCTCACACTGGATCAAAAGTGTCAACATGTTGATGGAATTTTGTGTAGACAGATGAGAAAGAATTTTGTGTAGTGATTAAACATTACTTTTTGAAAGACAAAACGGCTCAGGAAACCAAAGCCATGCTTGATAAACAGTACCGTGATTTGTGAAAAATGGATGAGAAAGAATTTTGTGTAGTGATTAAACATTACTTTTTGAAAGACAAAACGGCTCAGGAAACCAAAGCTATTCTTGATGCATCAAGAATTGCTTGATGCTGTTTCAATGGAATCCAGAGGAATTTTTGTGTTGTTTCATAACAGTGGATGAAACATGGATTCATCACTACCAGCCTGAGACCAAGGAACAGTTAAAACAATGGGTTGCAAGTGGGGAATTTGCACCGAAGAAAGTGAAAGCCATTTCTTCAGCAGGAAAGGTTATCTGTTTCCAAACATGCAAAAAGTCCGGCAGGAAAGAGATTTTCATCAAACAACGAGGTGATTGCGAAAACAAATGCCTATTTTGAAAAGTTGGACAAATCACACTATATGGACGGGATCAAAAATTGCAAGCATCGTTGGACTAAGCGTATAGACCTCAAAGGGGACTGTGTTGAAAAAAAAAAAATGTTTGTCCCAAAAAAAATATGTTTTCTTCATATTAAACTAGAACTTTTTATTGGCTTTATTAGTTGACCAGAGATTTTTGTAAAATATATACAAGAATTGTATACAAGTTTCACCAGCTATTCTGTCTGGCTTCTTCATGACATGTGTAACAGTACATGAAACTAATATTTGCTAGTAAAAAAGAAGAATGGAGTAACACAGTCAAATAAATTAAACTGACTCGTAACATCATAAGCATGGAACATGGTGTATCAGTCATTGTTTATTGAGTGCATTATATAGTTTTTAGCAAAATGAAATTCTGGTAAGCTGAGTGAACTTATTAGGCTTTTCCAGATGTCTTTCAGAATCATTCCTTGATTTCTGTTTAGATTTTCTCCAGAGTGGAGTACAACTGCGGCTTCTTTGAAGTTTCTACATCAAAAATCCTCTTCTATATGGGGCATGGAGCTTTTATCAATCGATGGCATAGTTAGAGATCGAGAAGTAATGGGCTAATGCTGAAGTATCTGTTCTGTTGTTGTTCACTTCCCCCTACCTTTTTTTTTTTTTTTCGAATTTCCAGGCTTCTTGATGTTTGCCCTATGTAATTTAATCCACAGGAACATGGAATGTTGTATACACTGGTGTATTTGAAGAAGACATTAATGTCCTTTGGTGATCTTAAAATACGGTGTTGTAATAGGATGTTATTTAATAAACTTTTCCACTTCAATGCTAAATAAAAATTCTATAGCACAATCACTTATTTACTCGCTGCTTACAAAATCAACTTATTTAATTTCTAATCCACTCCCAAAGAGGTTAGTTAACCATGGCAAGTTAATTCACAAATTTTCAACCAATTACTAACATGCCAATTGACTCTCTTATAGACACATCTTATTACTATTAACTTAATTCGTATCAGTCCATCTATAACATATCTCCTAGATTACATAAGGGAATGCATAACAAAAGATTTAACAAACCTACAGAGGCTCTATGTCGCACCTCATCCATGGTCTTGCACTAAAGTCCCTATGCTTTTCCTTTCATCTTGGGCCTTAGGCTTCCTTCTGGAGTGTCTTGCTTCAGGGGCGTGTTGTCGTGATAGTATCAGGCTTTGGACTGCAATTTCTGGCACTTGAATAGCTCAGGCAAGAGGTATCAGCATATGGGCAAGTTCTCCAGCACTTGAAGTTCGCTCTGCGACTATTGGCTTAGGTAGATCTCCCGCTGCAATGACATCCAACCAAAACTGCCTCGGGTATTTACCTCGGCTGTTCTCATCATTCCCATTCTTCTCCTCTGGCGTGGACTCGCCGTAACATCAGTCCTCTGGATCCTACTCCCATTAGTTCTGCCTCTAACTGCCAATTATTCTGTAGATCTTCAATGCCTTTTTATTCCACCGTCTCCGGGGCCTTGCGTGAAGGGTTGAGACCCCCCCCCCCCCAAGAATTCGGCTTGACTCTTTGATCTTCTCTTTCAACCAACCCATTCTTTCTTCTCCTGGTATACTACACAAGTCTAATTAGAAGGACACTGGAACTACTTGTAAATTGTGCCATCCCTTTTAAGAGTGACCTTGACGGTGGGCATTGTTTACAAGCACTGTTTACAGAGCTTGTAAACAATGGTTTCAAAAGCATTTAGTTAAACAATAACATGTGGGTTGGAGTGACATAGCATCTTATGTTTCTTGCAAATTTTACCCATTCTTTGTTTACTATTTTCGACCTGATAAAATTTATCATAGAAGTATATATATTCTTTTATACACATTTATTTCTTTTTATACAAACTTTTTAGATGTGAGCTCTGTAAAAATTGATGTAAAATGCTCGCAAAATTTCAAGCTACATCGAATTTAAAGCGTATTGTCTTGCCAGGTTTGAGAGCAACTCTGATGTTGAAAGACAAGGCTTAAGGAGTTTGGCAATTTTTGTTGACACTGAGCCTGCATAAGGGATGACGATGGACGATGTATATTGCGTGACAGGAGGTTGCTTCTGTGGAGGGTTTCTATCAAGCATCTTTTTGATTTATATTTCTGGGTGACCGTTGTTTACTAGGGTCTGAGATATGAGAGTGAGTTCATCAAGGACATCTTTTTCTTCTGAGATAATGTTGGTTGCTCTATTCTTAAGCATATGTAATATGCTGAGTTTCTATGCAATTTGGTGAGTCGATGTGAAGTGCAGGTAACGTCCAGTGTGTGTGTGTGTGTGTGTGTGTGTGTGTGTGTTGGTTTTCGATAGATTGTGAACTGGATTTGTCCATTCTCTTGTTTCTTGATTAGTGTATCTAGAAAAGGCAATTGGCTATTCTTTTCAAGCTCTAACGTGAACTGTATTTTTTGGTGTATATATAAAAGGAATTTATGTAAGGAATTCAAATAAGGTTGTTTCTGTTCCTCTGGTCAACTAATAAAGCCAATAAAAAAGTTCCAGTTTAATATTTAAGAAGTGACCAAATACAACACAGAGATGAATATGTTTTCATTTTTGCACGGACTTATCGAGTAACCCTCGTATAAATGGTTACTATGAGAACTCTACTCTAGTCATCTGGAATTCGTCCCTTTGCCCAGGCCTTTTGAACTATGCAGTGCAGCCACTGTAAGACTTTTATACCTCCATACTTGAGCATTTCTGGTTGAATATCATCTCCTCCTGCTGCCTTTCCACATTTCAGGCCTTTGATGGCTTTTTCTACTTCAAGTATGGCTATGTATTCCTGACTGCATGCCTGTTGAGTGTTTTTTACCACTGTGCTATCACTGCTTGTTTCATTTAGCAATTTTTTGAAGCAATAATTTAGCAATAATTACTCCAAACTTCAAGGATATCTTTTTCTCCAGTTTTCATGCCATCTTTATCATCTCTAATTTCTTTTACAGACTCTTTCCTCCATTTCTGAGCTTCTTCAACAACCTCCAGAATATTTTGCCACTTTCCTGATATTTATTTTCTCCATTCTTACCAAAGTCTTCCCATGACTTTTGTTTAGCTAGTTTTACACAGTGTTTAGCTTTCTTAGATTTTTGTCTCTGTATTCTCTAAGAGTACAAGCTGACTTATTCATCAGGAACAGTTAATATGCTTTCTTCTTTTCCTTCACTGCCTCTTGTGTCCACCATGGAGTTCTGATTTTTCTATCCTTGCAGACAATCTCACTACATGCCTCTCTGGCTGAATCAATCTGGTTTTTTTCAAGGCTTGCCACTGAATCCCCAAGGTTTGGTCACTGTTCTCAAACCCTTTCATTTTTTCTTGAATAATGTTCGTTTAGTTTAGTCTTCAGTTCACATCTGAGAGCGACTTAACCTTTATTTACTTTAAAACTTTCTTACATGTTCTTCTTTTTAATATGAAATTCAATTTTATCCAGCTGAAGACTAAATGGTAATCACTTCCAATTTTAAATCGTCTGTATACTCTATTGCCCTGCATCAGTAAGAAAATATCACCATGAACAATAACATAGTCAGTGAGACTTCTTATTCCTTGCCTCTTCTCTTCACATGAATTTGTACACATTTTTATATTGGAACGTTGTGTTAATAATAACTATTTCGTGTCCTGAGCAGAAATTCAACACGTATTTGCCATTATTATTAGCTTTGCTCTTTTCTCCAAATTTTCCCAAAATATTTTTGTATGTCTGACAGTCATTTCCTACTCTGCTATTTAGATTCTCAACAATTACCAACTTTTTCTTAGTCATTGTGTCAGTTGCTTTCTCTAAAGCCTCAAAAATTTCCTCCCCTTCTACCTTAGTAGAATCTTCTGTGGGACTATAGGTACACATAAGTCTCATTGTCCAGTTCCCCATTCTGATATTTGCCCACATCACTCTACCTGGTATTGCCTGCTATTCAAGAAGATTAACCTTGTACATAGTGTTGAATACTATAGCTACTCCTTATTTTCCTTGATTGCCATTGTCTGAATATAACATCTTGTATTTATTGCTCAGAAAGATCTCGCCAGTTTTTGTCTTTTTTATTTCAGTCTCCCCTATTATGTCGATCTGGTACTTATCGCATTCCTCAGCTACTCCATTTCTTTGCCATTCAGGCTTTTTATGTTGATAGTACCAATGTTGAATTCTGATGTTGAATTGGGATGTGTGTTAGGATTTGTTCGAGTAGTTGACTTTTTGCTGTTTGCCCTGGTTCCTTATCGAAAATAACGGGGGCCTTGTTTAACCAAGCAACACCTCAGCTGGCATGAAATTCTGTCATGTTGTATCGTCATTTTATATTGTGGTTTAAGCCGATAAGAATGCAGTTTGGTAGGCTAAATCCCAAATTGCCAACTCATCCTCACATGTTCAGTATCCAGGTAGATACCTAACTGGGTGCACCACAAGAAGGTGAGGATTTTACAGATTAGAAGCTCTGGTCATTTCTCTGCATTCCTTTAAATGCCCTGTGTAGGTCTCCTCTCAGTTATAGAGCTTTGACCCTTAAGCATCCCATGATTGAGCTTTACAATCTCTTTTAAATGATTCTACTATTAGGAAAGTTGGATAGCAGAAAAATCAACATTTAAAGGAAAGCAATCAGATATGTTCAGAATAATTGGTGGTATTAGGATAGCAATAGAAACAGCAAATGAATTTAATAGAGTGAGGTAGAAAGGGTTTTAGCCATAAAATAACAAAAAATAAAAGATTCTAAGTGGGAAACTCACTTACATAGCATATCATGGCAATCATATGCATAGATGCTACTTTTGAAAAGAAGAGTCAAAGAATGTGAAATTGAGAACACTTAGATGCAGAGTACAGAATTTTGAGAAAAATGCAGAAATTATTGCTTTTAGGAAAAGTAAGTGCTAATTTTGCTGACTGTAAATGAACATTATTGACATTGGAACTAGAACCCCATGTATTTACAAAGTGAATCTAAAAATTTTGGGTTGGTTAGCATTTTTCTGCTTGTTATCTATTCTCTTTATCTGACTTTTCATGCTTATTCTAATGAAGTCGATGAGAGAGACATGGAATATACCATACTGAATTCTTTGTGAGTTCATACACATGGAGAATTTCAATCAAACTCTACTGCAGATTATAACCTCAGGTAGTACTTTCTTGATTGCCACTATTCAGAATCTCTTCATGTATACCTGGCAGAATATTATTATTATTCAGGCCTCCATGTAGTCAAAAGTCTCATCGTAGGAGGGCCTTCCTAAGAAACACAAAGTCTATCAAGACAGACTCATTGATGGGAGGTCCTCCCCCCAAGAAACACAAAGTCTATCATACCATTCCTTGAACTCATTGACCGTTCTTGCTCTCACGACTCCATCAGGCAATGCATTCCATGGTTCAACCACCCTCCATGCAAAGAAACCACTCCTCACCCTCTTTCTCACGGTTTCCTTTCGTAACTTCCAGGGATGGCCTCTTGTCATCACTCCTTCCCGCTGTTCAACCAAGCGAAAGAACTCCCCAGTGTCAACCCTGTAACCACCTCTCAACAGTTTAAAAGTCTCAATCATATCACCTCTCCTTCTTCTATCCACCAAACTCTGCAGTCCACATTCACTCAGCCAATCCTCATAATCAAAATTGTACAGTCCTGAAACCATCTTTGTCATCCATCTCTGTACCCTTTCCACAGTTAATTTATCCCCTTCAAATCCTGGGGACCAAATCTGAGAACAATAGTCCAAGTGTGGTCTGATCAGGGTCTTATACAACAGTGATGGCAAAATTATTTACTTGCTAACCTGCAATCTTAAAACATTGCATTAGTTTCCCTCCAGTATTATATCACTGCTAGTCTGCAGAACAACCATTTTTATGCTGTTCATTTGAAAAGAAGAAATTTTGAATATCTCTGTGATCATGCAACAATTGATAACTTGATAAAATGAATCAAAGTGCCCAGAGAAAAGCTTTTCAAAACACTACAATTGTGTATGGAGTGAATGGAACATTAGACAGAGTATGTATTTAAGCAGTCAGTCGACAATTAGAATGTATTGCTCTGTTTAATGTTCCATTCACTCCATTCAGAATGAAGCTGAAGTTTTGTGAAGCATAGTTCAGGCATAATGTCACTTTCTTTCATAATGTGATCTATATAAATGATGAATAGTGGAGATGATGTGTATCCTTGTCTTACTCTTGGTTTTACATCAAACCATCTTCCTCTATTTCACAAAACTTCAACTTCATTCTGAATGGGGATCCTATAGAATAACTAAAATATTTCAGCTATTTAAGCACAGTTTTTAGTGAAGATTTCAGATTAAATCTGGAAATAGACAACAGAATAAGCAGAGCTGATACAGTGGGTAGCCCAGCTGAATTAATTTATATGGAATGAGAGAATTTAGCAAAAACATCAAACTAACAGTATACAAGACAGTGTTCAAACCATTTTTAAGTTATGCATCTGAGAATTGGGTTAGGAATAAAACACTTTATTCCTAAAAACACTTTATTCCTATAAAACACTTTATCATAGACTAGACAAGGCAGAGACCACAGATATGAGGGTTCTGAGAAAAATTAGGAAAGTGAACAGATGGCATCAATTGCAGAATCATATCAAAAATGAAGATATTAGAAAGGAACTTGACACTATTAGCATTCAAGAATGTGTAAGCACAGCTAATCTAAGGTGGTATTGCCACTTAAATAGAATGGGTGAGGAAAGATTAGCAAAACAGTTGTTTGATGCCAAGAGGGCAGAGAAGAGACCCAGAGGAAGACCAAGGTCCAGGTGGGTTGATTCAGTCAGGACTGCCTTGGGGGGGGGAGAAAAAAAAGTTAGATATGACAGTATTGGAGTGCCTACAAGTAATAGACTAATTTGAAGGAAAATTGTTGATAGATTAATAATAATGTAAACTTAATCATGTAGTGCTGTCATAGTAACCTGAATACCCCAAGGGATATTCAGGTTACTATGGGTTACATATCAGGAAATTGATGATGATGAAATGAATCTCTGTAAATTAGTAGTAAATATTAGTTTTCATTGCTTGTAGATATTTATCTGAGTAGAGAAAGCTATTTGAGTTAGCTGCTCAATTTCAATTGTAGCAATAAAATCTGCCATTTTATTACGTTGTAAGCAATGCTAGAATCCACTTCTTTGGATATGGATTTTTATAATATTAAAGCAGAACATGAATAAATCCATTTGTAATGCTTTCTTATTGCTAGACTGAAAACATGTATACACTTGTATGTTTTCCTAGTGCCCATGCCTTGTGTAGAAAGCATGTCTGCTAGAGCAGTCTAAGGGTAACTGGCAAAAATGGAATGTATTTTAATAATTTTTGTTGTGATTTCATCTTGTAGGATTTAAGTTATTAAATTTTTAAATGCACAATGATATTTAAATTATTTAGAATCCCACCATAGTATTTTTGATCATTGACTATTTGCATAATGGATTACCATTTAGAAAAGTGAGTATATTACTGTTTAGTACAAATAAGTCAATTCTATTTTATATAGATTTATTGCAGGAGACCTTCAGAAATTAGCAACAGTTCTTCAGAATGCAGTTGCAGTTCCTGTTCACGGGGAAGTTTCTCCTTTCATACTTCCTTCATTAACAGAAGTGATATTAACGCCTCTTCAAGAGGCAGTTTTAAAAGCTATGGAAATTTTATATAAGGTAAATTAATGCTTTAACTGTCATTTCCTGTGTATTAAAAAAAAAAAAAAAAAAAAAAAAAATTCTGTGTATGTATCAATATTGAAAACCATTATACCCAATTTGCTGGCATTAAACAAGCTGAACATGTTTATTAAAATGCACATAAATGATGTGTGCTACCACTTTCAGATATCCAAGTCCATCCCTCTATCTGGCAAATCCTAGGTTACAGCTCCAGCAACTACTGTTCATTTCAGTGCTAAACTAAACTTTGATTCTTGATGTCATTGCAGGAATGGTGCTTATGCATTTTATGCAATTTAGTGTTCCAAGTGAGAAAATGCCAAAACTGAAATCTCCTCTCTCTCTCTCTCTCTCTCTCTCTCTCTCTCTCTCTCTCTCTCTCTCGTATAGTTCTTTGTTTTGATATAATAAATAATAATTGTTCTCTTTACTTAATGGGCACACTGTGTATGTTAATACCTACCATTATTTACATCAAAGTGGAACAATTCCAAAACTGAAAAAAAAAAAATTATTTTATTTATTTATTTTTTGTGATATGAATATCATTCAAGATGTGATGAAAACCCTATCATACATGAGTACATGAATAAGTAAATGTTTCTATTGGTGATTGTTTTTCATATTACTGGGATGTAGGATTATTTTCTTCATTAAGAAAGAACTGAATTTTTTTTTTTAATGTGAATTTCTGTCAGAATATGTGTTAAAGTGCTAAATAATCTAAGAACTTTGCTCTAGAGACCAAACATAGTACTCTTTTTTGAAGTCACTTGGTGGTGGTCTCACATTAGGCAATGAAAATAATCTACCAAGAACAAAACTTTAGCTTGATAATTCATGATTAATATTGTAATTTGTATATCCTGATTGTCTTCTACACACAAATGACCAGCATATTATAATTATATTTGAATTTTCTTGAAATGCAAATTGTAATATTTAGCTCTGTCATTCTCGGTCTCTGTTTTCTTGTTAGGAGATCATTCCAGTGTTTTATTTTATTGAACTCAACAAAATAAAATAGACTTTAACTAGGATATTTTAGAGTAAAGTTTCTATTCAGTTAAGCATGGTCTGAAATCAGTAATAGCTTTTCCCAAGGATGAATATGTATGGGAGGAAGAGGGAGAGTATAGAGTGAAATTAGAGGCTTGGTGTACTCTGAATACTATGGAAATAGTGGGAAAATGAAGAGAGAGAGAGAGAGAGGAAAACTGACACATAGTGAGCAACTAGAGAGGAAAATAGCGAAATATTTCGCAAAGCATGGAAGGTGGACCATGAGATGGCAGTTCAATATAGCATAACATATCTGATCAAATGCCATTGAATTGTTAGTGACCACATGAGTTTCTCCACATCTTTCATATTTTGTGCTCAGTGGTAGGTAATGTTGACTAAGAAATCTGCTGTAGAGTGTGGTAAAATCTATATTAGTGATTGATGATTTATGAGCCTCCATTGTATACAATGTAATGAAAGGTTTAAATCATGCTTAACAGTATTAAAAACACCAGATGAACAAAATCTTCTTCTTCTTCCTTGTGGACCCTGCACCTCACTTGGTGCAGGGGCCACTATTTACATGATGGGACTTTAAGCAACCCCAACTGGCCTGTCTCCGAGTCTGACGTTAAGGGGAAATGTATTTATGTCTGTAGATATATGTGTTCAAAGGGCCGGTTTGCCTGTTCTGAGGGACGAAAAACCTGAATTTCCAGATGAAAACACCCTCTACCTCCATATGAGACTGGCTAACTCACCTTTAGTCGAAAAGACCAGATAAAGGTTCCTCACGTCTTTGACGGGAATCAAACGCAGGTCTTTCTGACCAAACAGCTTTGTCTATACCAATTGAGCTATGGAGGCTCTCCAGATGAACAAAATAAATGTATTATTTGTTGAGTTGCTAATTGCTCAGCTCTGTAACTCCTGTTTCCATAACTCCTGTTACGGAAACAAAACATCTCCTCAGTCAGCTCCATTTCTTTGCCATTCAGGCTTCTTATGTTGAGATTATTGATCTTGAACTCTGGTGATGTTGAGTTGGGGTATGTTTCAGGATTTGTTCCAGTAGCTAACTTTCCTCTGTTTGCCCTGGTTCCCTAGCAAAAACAATGGGGGGGGGGTCTTGCTTAACCGAGGAATGCCACAGCCAGCATGAAATTCTCTGATGTTGTGCCATCATTTTATTTGTGGTTTAAGCCAATAAGAATAGAATTTGGTTGGCTAAATACATATTGCCAGCTCATCATCATTCGTTCAGTATCCAGGTAGATACCTAACAGGGTGCACCGCGAGAAGGTGAGGATTGGACATTAGGTGTCAGAAGCCCTGGTCGGTTCTCCTCATTCCTTTAAAGGCTGTTTGGAGGTTTGCTCTCATTTATATAGCTTTGACCCTTAAACATCCCTTAGAAGAGGATCAGTATTATGCAAATCTTGATTGCTGATTTGCAGGTAGCTTAAGAATGAAAGTGATTTCTAAGATGTGGAATATGGCATTCGTTATGTATGAATAATGATACTACTCACAGCAATGCTGAATCTAATCATTAGTTATTTAGCTAATAAATTTTCCATGTTAGTTCACCAGTGAGCTTTAAATATGAAAAGAATATATTTTACCATATTCATTCATTCTTGCTGTAGTTGGAGTATTGGAATACACTGGTGTCCAAAAGCTAAGGATGAACTACACGAAAAAATTTTCATGACTACAGCCAAATGTTGACATAAATTTATTGTCAGCATACTAAAAAATTATATTACACAAAAAATTTGTTATAAATTTTGTACAAATTAAATTGCAATATGTTTTTTGTCAAGTTACAAATTTCCTAAGGGTGTAGTTAAGGAATTAATGTATAATGCTTACAAAAAACTATAGAAAGAAATGTCAGTATGGAATATGTCTACTCCTAAACTGCAGTGCAGCTCTCTCAGTGTCATACCATGCTTAGCACCATGAGATTCAGTTCTTGAGGGAAACTGTCCCACTCTGACTTCAGATCTAGGATAAGGCCTAGTTTCTTTTCTGGAGGGGAATTTCAAGCAGCAATTCATATCCCTACTGCGTCCCAAACATGTTCTATGGGATTGAGATTTGGGGAGTGTGCTGGCCACTCGATTCAATTAATATCCTCAGTCTCCAGAAATATCTCCACTGATCGTGTATGAGGTGGTGTGGCATTGTCATCCATAAAAATGAATTCTTTGCTTACAGCACCATGGAACAATTGAACATGACATTGAAAAACTTCATTGCAATATTGTTCACCAGTCATATACTTATACTTATTGGATGTAGCTCGCTGCATCCATTAAGTATAATGCCTCCCCACACCATGATCCCCCACACACACAGCCATATCTCTTTCAAAAGCATTTTTGTGATGGTAAGCAATACCGCTTTTACACCAGATGAAGTGTCATCTGGAATCGGAGGAAAGACTAAAACTACTCTCATCTGTAAAAAGCACATTAGCTCATTAAAAAAAAGGGATGCAGATTACAGGCCTTTTGGCATATAGGCCTACTTGTCACAAACATCTTGCCACAGTTTCTCAAGATATCTGCATACCTGTGCTTGAATGGAGTTGACTTGCTAGTTGATCTGCCATGGTGCATCGATTATGTTTTGCTGTTATATCCAAAAATCTGTCTTCATGCTCCATTGTAGAGCGAAGGCAACCTCTTAGCAAATGTCTGGAACACATTCCATTGGTTTGAAACGCTACCCAGAGCCTGGATACGACGCTATGTCAAATTCCAAACTCTCTGGCAATATCGGTAATTCTGCAGCCTTATTCAAGCTTTCCAATAATTCTTTCCCATATGGAATCATCTAGATGATGTCTTTGAGACATTGCAAGAAATTTTGAATGTGTACCTGCTTTCTACTCAAAATCATTAGTTTTACAAATTTCCACAAGATGATTCATCTGAATTTGTGGTCGTAATCTTCAGAAATAGTGTTTGTCCTTAGGTTTTTGGATGCCAGTGTAGTTTGTTATAGTGATAGTTTAGTCCAAACTTTTGGTCAGGACTTTTCAGTAGTTTCTTATAGCAACATTTTTAGTGAGTTGATTGTATGATGAATCCACATACAAGGAGGTACCTTTAGTGGGAATCTTCTGTATTAATCAAAAATTCAAACTGTATCAAACATTATTCAAAACTGAACTAACTAGTAATACCTTTACTTTTTTTTTTTGTCATTAAATAATTTATACTGTGCAAAATGAATATGTCTGATAATTGTTTAACCTACCAGTTCTAATGTTTTTTGAGATAGAATGCGCTCAGATTTTAACAGTAGTATTAATAAACTCATTTTTAGGAAGCATTGGATGGAAGTGAAAATTTACAGGCTATGATCCCTGCTATTTTTAGTCAATTATTAGTGTTTACTTGTTATGCATGTAATGCACCACCATATGGCAAGTTGAGAATAAGACCTATGGGTAGCATAAAGCAAGTCATAGTAAGTACCATCATCGATATATATATATATTTTTTTTTTTTCTTTTTTGTTTGTTTAAGTTACAATTTGTTACTCTTTTTCTTTTTATCAATTATGCTAATATTTTATAAACATGTTCATGATGGACACTTGACATTTCGCAAGAGTGATGAAATTGACATATTTATATCTTTTCAAAATTAAATATAACTTTTATTGATCAAGTAAAATAAGTGCAAAAACTGCTATGTGTTCAACTCCTAAATATATAGAACTGAATGGCTTTGAACACAAATATTGAGCATGCTAACAGCAAAAATATCATACATGATATGCTTACACAAATAATATTTTTATCATTATATTTTTTTTCAAATGAAGAGAGAGAGAACTTGCAAATAATAAATATCATATTGCTCTTATCTAAAATTGCTATTTTTTTCTTTTTTCTTCCATTCATTATTTCACTATTTGAGTACATCCAGAAAATGAAATTATCAGTTTTTTACAGCAAAATAATGACTTACTCCTATAAGGCTTCATTGTCAAAAAGGTCTTCATCGATAGTTGTCTTTCTTAGACAACACATTTACCTTCTCTCTTGTAATGCTGGCTGGCTCTGTTTTCTGGAAACTTCCCCTGCACTGATAAACAAACACATACATTATGATTCTACTCATCACTGTCCCACCCAAAAAATAGATATTGTTGCCATGTTTCAGCATAAAATATGCAAACATGCGGGTAGAGAGAAGACATGAGAAATAAGAAAACTCTAACTATCTTATTGTTGAATAGCCATATCTTTATGCTGGTTCAGAGCACAAGAATGCACAGGCGATTTGAAATAGGAAGTGATCACCCATTTAGTTTTGAGGAGGATAAAATTGTTATTAGTAGATACCTCAAAGAGTCAAGGACTTATTGTTACATCCCCCTTTTTCTATTGTTGTGTCTATTTTATGGTCAAATTATGTCTCTTCCTTCCCTTATCTCACTTCTTTTATATGCTCTAATCTTTACTCTTAACTTGGGGCCATATTTTACTATAAGGATATGGATCCTGGGTTGAAAGCAAAGAGATTCCCACCAGACAATGGCAATTCCTTTGTTTCTGAGCTAATGCTGGTTCTTTCTTCAGACTCGGGGAAAATTTCTATTTTGCTGCACCACCCTAAGTTCTAGATTTTCAAACAGTGAAGAATCAAAGAACCAGTACCGAGCTCTGAACTGTATCCTTAATTTCTGAACCTTATATAAAATAACTCAAGTCTCAAATTTATCCCTATCTCAGTCTACAGTCGTGACCTCCCTTCCAAAATGCCTTCCGCTGTGGTTCGATTTTTCTGGGGGGGGGGGGGGGGGAATGCAGTAGAAAATGATCTCAGGCAAGGCAGTTGTTAAATCAAAAGAAAACATTTAATTATGCACTAAACAAATTACAAGTCACGGATGACTCAGACATACGTTTACTTCAATATCAGTTTCAGATAAATCATAAGCACACAATCTCTCTAATTCTATCTTAACAAGCCTAGGTATCAGTTCCACATGGCACTCGAACAAAGGTGAAACAAAGGCTAATGACTCAACTCTAATAAGGTTAACTCTGTCATGCACTAACTTCAATGTCAATTTCAGATAAAATATACACACTCAATTTCTCTAATTCTACCTTAACAAGCACAGGTATCAAATCCACATAACACTCAAACAAAAGTAATACTGACACAATTCTACTAAGGTTATGCACTTCACAGACGTTTAGGACATGCTCTAATTTCTACATTCATGTCTTGGAATTTAGTCTGTCTTCCTAAACTAGGTTTCTAGAGTCCTTACGTGAAATCACAATATTCTAGACTTAAACATTCTATTAAAAGTTACAATCACTCTTTCTGCACACTTTCATTGAACAAAGAAAAGGTTTCTACGTTACCACCCAGTTGGGAACTGCTGGAAAATCATACCCATCTCGATACAGCTTCACCTTCAGATTTGTTCCTGGTTCCGTTCGACCTGCTGTTTCCTTCTCGTCAAATTCAGGCTAGATGAATCTCGGACACTGAAGACACGTGCTCACCATTCACTGGTCGCCAGGTTTAAGTTTAAGAAAGCTCGGCTGTCTATGCTGAATACCAGACCTCAGCTCCGCTGGACGAACTGTCTATCAGCAGATTCTCAAGGAACTGCTCGGCATTCTTTCCTTACTTGTAGCTCAATGCTTCATCTAAGAAACCGGGACGAACATCGGGGCACAGAGAGTATGACTCCCACAAGAGCAGACGAGTGACTGTCAAGGGACTCTGGCAGAGGATCCAACAAACGAGAGAAAAAGGCCCCGGTCCGGCGCTGCGTTGCATTTTTAAACTACACTTCCGTACTACATCATATCCTTTTCCTTCCTTGCTCACTTCAAAGTATAACTCCCTTCACTAGCACCACATTCTCCCCTAGTAATCTCTTTGGTGGTGGTGGGGGGGGGGGTAGTCACGTGCCTTCCCTTCATGGTCAACGTGCATTGCCTCTAGCAATCGATCTTTGATCTGTTAGACCTTCAGACTCAGTAGTGCACAAACACTCATGCTATTTTTAGCAAAGCTTAGGCAGTGGATTTAATCACAACAAAATACATTATAATATTAAGGGAAAAATAATAGAATTCTAAATTACTAATTTGTCTGGCACCTTTACATTTTACCTGCTTGACATATCAGTATGTGCAAGGTTTTAAAATGCATGTTAAGCTCTGAAGATATAAGTTAACCACTTTTAGTTTTATTCAGAAGTTAACATTATTGAGGGATGCCAGATGCATTCACTTCAAGAGGCCAACTTTCATTAACTTAACTGCCACAGATGCCCCTTGTCCTCTCACCAACTTTCATTTAATAAAAAATTTCATCATCCCATATCCTAGAACACCATTCCAGAAGGTTGTAGATCGACATACCATCGGTATCTCCTCATACTCTACATTCCATTATCCCAGTATCATCTTTGTAACTCTTCTTTGCACCCACTTCAACCCAGGAGACGATATCCATGACCTTTCCAGTGTATTCAAATCATTCTGTATCAGTAGCATTCCTGATTATAATGCTGATCTTTGCATCATGAGTAGTTGAAGAACATCTGACATATTTTTTCCAACATCATTAATGTATAGATTGAACAACAATGGTCCAAGGACTAATCCCACACCACTGATCACCTTAAATCTGGCAGATTTGTTCCTTCTCCTATATACTACTTTCTGATACACATCAGCTACCTGCTTATCCAAGTTTATATTCCAATCCTAGTTTATGCAACAACCTATCATGTGGTATCTATCAAATGCCTGAGCAAAGTCCAACAGCATCATTCTTTAAAGAAACCTGTGGCATAACTATAAACAACAAATTACATGATAACTACAGTAATTAACTTTAATGAAAGTACAGATATTTCATACTGAAAATAACAGTACATCATCAATGTGTAGAAACAAGCAAATTAACATCTCTACTGGCTGTGGAGGATGAAATAGTGAGACCAGTTGCACTTCTTATCCATGTTAATAAATAGGTGTTACAGAATCGTATCCAGATTTTGCTATACATTAATAGACGTCATGGCCGGTTGGGGTGTTAACAGGGCCAGTGCTCCCATTTAGGCAAACTAGGCAACCAACCTAGCCTTCAAGCCATGAAGGGGCACAAAACTTCAAGTTATGCTTTATTCATACTATACTAAAATATCAAAATTAAATAGTGATATATGATTTAGGTATTGATTCTTTTTCCTTATCCCTCACACAGTCACACATCACACTATTTTACTATTTAACTCTTGGTTCTTTTTTGTTCCTTACCTAAATGATTTGCGCTTACTGCTATTTAAAATTCAGTTAAGATAAATATTTTAAAACGTTAACATTTTAAAATATTAAATTTCGTTATTTTATAACTTTTTTTTTTTCTTGTAAATGAATTATAACAGAGAATTTTCAAATTAATTAAAAGAGAAAATAAAAAAAGCCCTATTAATTTGCGTATTAATTTAACCTGAAAGACAATTTTATTTTGTTTAATGTCAATTAGAAACATTTTAGTTTATGAAATAAGGGGCACACTTGTAAACTTTGCCTAGGGCGCAAAATAACCTGGCACCGACAGTGGGTGTTAAAGAACTGGAATACAAGATACATGCAAGAATCAGTTTACTAATTAAAAACAGTTGCCTTGAGCCAGAAATTAATATATTAATAAATAAAATTAATATATTAATAAATAATATTAAAACTATTTTTGTTTACATAAAACGAGAATCTCCCAACTTTTCAGAGAAGGAGAGAGATGACACTAAACACACTGGATGCTGTGTTTAGTGTCAGTGCTATGACAGACTTTTGAGGTTTCACATATTCAATGTAATATTGATGTCCATTCTTTGGATAGACAGAACAGCCTGTCTATCCAAAAGAGATGAAATCTTTTGTTGATAAGAAAATGTGTTAATAAGATGATACTTCTTCAAATCTGTCAATAGATTCAGGATACTAGAAATATCAGGGATTGAAACCCTGTGGTCCGCTGAAGCATCCTTACGCGTTGGAACATTGGAGTCAATTATCTGCTGGATTTGATGAAGGTTGCAACCAGTTATATAATTAAGTTATATATAATTTAATATAATAATTTAGAATATATAATTCAATTAAAGACTTGATAATACCAATTTTTTGAGAGGTGTGATGAGCAGAATTTTGATGAATGTATCTGCCAGTAAAGGTAGGTTTTTGATAGGCTGGTTGACAAAGTACTGGAGGTGTGAGTATGAAGGATGTCCAGGAATGGCAAACTATCAGCATTTTCTCTTTCTGTGATGAATTGAATGCATATGTGAATATTGAGCCATTGTAAGAAAGTTGTAAGCTCATTTTCAGAATGGGGCCAAACAGCAGAAACATCATCAGCGTAATGAAACCAAAGAGGGTGTTGGGAATTAATGAATGAAAACAAGGTGGAGACGGAGTGCTACCAATGGTAGTGCCTTCAACCGTCTATAGATCTTGCTTTTCCATCTGAAATATGCTCATTATATAACAAAGTCAAAAATCTACACAATATCAGGAGGGAAGTTATTATAATTGACTTCAAAACACATATTCTTGCAGATATGTATAATTGTATGCATTATGGGAAGGGTCTCTACCAGTTTCGACCTTTATATGACTTCTGCATTACTTCAACCTTAACATCACCTCTGGGTTTGGCTCCCACTGATGAGACTTCCATAAAAGTTGAAACCAGTGTAAAATTTCTCGCGATTCATTAAATTAATTAACTCATTGAGTTCGATTTTACAGAGGTTTCCAAACACACATAAAATGGAATTTTTGTGGTAATTAAATAACTGTAATAAATTTTCTGTAAAATGCATGAAATAATTTCCATTAAGTTGTATGTAAAATGGAAAAGAGGGGATTAACAGAGATTAGAACGATGACTAAGCAAAAACAAACATTCGCAAAGTCTTGTGAACATAAAAATATGCACCCATGATAGAGACACACAAGCAGAGGGAGCTGAAGTGATGTCATCATGCTGGCAGGTAATCCTGGAAACTATAACGTAGTAGCAAAGGATTAGTGAAGATATAAAAGAGCACTGAGACGGGCTAGCAAGGCACTCAATTTTTAGAACCTTTTGCATGTTTCCTTTTGGAAACTTTTGGCGGAGTTCCATATGTGTGGAGGCAAGACTGTTATCGAATGGAGCTCCTGTTTGAATGCATGGACATGCAAGGAGAGTGCTACTACCCACATTCATAACAGAGTCTTCAGCAGTTCCTTTCCAGTTATCGATGGGAAATCGCAGCAGCAGTACCGATGGAAGAATCACTCTGACCTTGTCCAGCAATTTCCAGCGCAAGAACCGCCACATTGTCCAAGCAGCAATCGTAACCCATGATGAGGATGTATCTGAAGTTTCGTTCAGTTGTCTAAACTGTGTATGTGAAAGGTTACTGTAAGTAAGCACATTTTGTTAATGTTTTTGAATAATACAATTAGAATTAGTAAGTATAATGAAGGTGCTTACAGGTATTTGTTAGTGAAATATTAAATAATGAGTTATGGTTACAAAAGGGTAAATTGATTGTAAATTTGTACATATAATGGAAGGAATTAAGTTAAGATGTAACCTAGGGAATAACTACATTCTTATTATAGATGGGTTAGCATTGTGATGAGAATATGTAATTGTTATGTGTAAAGCTATTAAAATATATGTTGTAGCTACTGTGTACTTGAATTGGCTGAGAGAGACTTTCTCTCCCTTTAGATGTGTATATTGTACTTTCTTACTAGCTTAAAATAAAATGTTTTGTTTGTTTAACTACCTTGCCTGATCAATTGCCAATGCACTGCCTCTAAAAATCTAGCAAACCTGCGTGCTCTTTAGAATGAGAATCGTCACGACTTGCTATAGCAAATTATGTGTATTAACTATGATCCTGCCTGTGTTTCTTACCTTAATTCTCAAACTACACAAAATTCAATTAGAATGGAGCAAACTACACAGTCATTAATCAAAATAAATTTTTCTGATTGATTAGTGCGAGAATTGGCAACCTGTATATCGTAGATAGGCTGATAACTTAAGGTCTGTTTACTAGCATTGGGAACAGGGAATAAGATTAAGTAGGATTAACAGTGAGATATATGTTAAGCAGATTAAAGTTAAATTATGGGTAAAGCAGCATAGAGTTAGTTATGACATCAGGTGCTGGGAGCACAGTTGAATTTAAGATACAAGACAATATCAAAATTAAAGATATAACGAAGGCACAGACAAACCAGAGAAATATTACAATGTCACAGTCAACAACCATAAAATATTTCACCAGTCTAGGTAGTGACCCTTCCCATAATGCAGAGCATTATACATGTCTGCAAGGATATGGGATACAGGGCAGGTGATGTGAAGTCATTACCCTCTATATACAAGTTGCCCCAGTCCTGAAAATAATTCAGAGGCAAACTTTGTTCGCTTACACTTGGATAAAGGATTAAGTCAAGTAATCATTGTCAAAAAAGTCTTTTTTGGCAATGAGCCAATAAGGTCACAGTAGGATTCAGCCATTGATGTCATGTATTGGAGCTGAGAGGAGGACATTTGTCAGTGTGTTATGTGATTGCTATCAAGTTGGTTGGTTTTTTTGTATTCTTTCATTTAGTGAGCTTGTAAAACATAATAAAATTAAAGAAATGGCACAAAGAATTGACTGGTCACCCAGAAAGCGATGTAAAATAGTACTATTAAGTGAACAAGGCTACAGTTATGAAGAAATTAGAAGAACAATTGGTCCAAACTTCACCAAAGGTGGCATTTCTAAATTTTTGAAGAGGTATAAGGAGACTCAGTCACTACAAAACCAGACTGGTAAAGGCAGGAAAAGATGTACAACAGCAAGTGATGATAGAAGAATTGAGAGACTGTGCCTATGTGACAGAAGAAAATCATCTGGGTGTATACAAGATGAAATGGCACAATGCAATGTGAAGTTGAGTGCAACGACTGTTCGGTGCAGACTGCAGGAATTTGGTCTGAATGCTAGAATTCCACGAAAAGAGCCATTTTTATCTCTCAAACAAAGGTTGAAAAGATTAAACTAGGCTAAAACCCATGTTAACTGTTCAGCGGAACAATGGGACAGTGTTATTTGGAGTTATGAGACCAAAATCTTCCTGTTTGGTGGTGATGGCATAAAATACATATGGAGAAGAATTGAAGAAGATTTGCATCCTGATCGCATTACACCTACTGTAAAACACCCACTTAGTGTTATGATCTGGGGTTGTATGACATCAAAAGGTGTGGGCAGAATTTGCATGATTAATGGGAATATAAATGCCCCAAAATACATAAATGAAATACTTGAGCCCAAACTGAAGCCTTCCGCAGATGATCTTTTCCAAGATAATGAAACATTTATATTTCTACAGGATTCAGCTCCATGTCATGTTGCTGCTGTGTGCAAAAAGTGCTTTCAAGATAATCATATTCTACTGCTGGAATGGCTTGGGAATAGCCCAGACCTTAACCCAATCGAAAATCTATGGAGCCGACTAAAGAAACTTGTTAGATGTGTTTCACTTTTCTTCTTTATAACTGCTGTTCTAATAAAAAATCCTTCATAAAAGGTATTGCATTACATTCTTGATTAAATTATCTTTCCACTGATATATAATTTTATGGTATTACTCAAAAAAAAAAGTGGCATTATGACCATCAAACCTCAGAAATACACTTTTTCCAAAAGGTTTCCACAATTTTGGCCACTAGTGTGTGTGTGTGTGCAAAGTATATAATTTCTTGGTATCTTCAATTTATAGTTTAACCAAGTAGAAAAACTTCCAGCAACTATTTCTAATTTAAAGTATTTTAATAATAAGGTGTGACACCTTTTGGCAACTCATATATGAAAATATGACTTCTGCATCACTTCAACCTGGCTATTACTCGGGAGGACGAAATTTCAATCGACCGTGAGATGCGGTGATTGATTCATTCAATCCAATACCCTTGGAGGGTAATGGATGGCAATGCTGTAGCCAATGAAGTTCTAACTGAGGCTCAGCTATTGCTGTTACCCTCCTGCCACGATCAGAGCTTTACTTGCTCAATAACACCTTATCCTTACACTGTCCTCTACAGATAACGGGGAAGATGAAAAGCATTCTTGCTTCGCCCTTTAAGCCAGTCCTTATAAGGACTGGCTATTACTTATGGGTCTGGCTTCCACTGAAGGGTAAAGGTTGAAACTGGTCTGGGTAATTTCCCTTCCCACTGCAAGTTACTGGACAATATATACATGCTAACTCATATCACTACTCTTTGCAAAAACTTGAAGTCATTAATAATAAAATTAGTTTAATCCTTTTTCCAAGTGTGAGCAAACAAAGTTTGAGCCTGAAAGTATCTTCAGGACTGGGGTCAGGTGGTACAACACCAGGGAAACTCGTTGCAAGGGTGGAGCAAGCTACTAACACTCCTATCTCAGTATCTCCTATAATGCAAAACACATCTCCTTGCGGATATGTCTAATGTTATGCATTAAGGGCATGCATAAAGTTTATTTTTCACTTTCAACATCTTTCTCTAAATCCAGAGTAATTTATTAAAAAAGGGTGGCACACCATTTGGCAACTCCTATAGGTAGAGATGACCTGCTAATGCTTCTGCCTGGTATCTCCACTTGGGCCTGGCTCCCACTGAAGAGACCTCAATAAAGGTCGAAGCTAGTCTGGGTAGTGGCCCTTCTCTTAATGCCTAACATTAGACATATCCGCAAGGAGATGTGTTTTGCATTATAGGAGATACTGAGATAGGAGTGTTGGTAGCTTGCTCCACCCTTGCAACGAGTTGTCCTGGTGTTGTACCACCTGACCCCAGTCCCGAAGATACTTTCAGGCGCAAACTTTGTTTGCTCACACTTGGATAAAGGATTAAACTAATTTTATTATACTCTAACCAAGTGAAAAATAAACTTTCAACATCTTTCTCTTGAAGTCATTAACATCCTCAAAAACAGAGCTATAACAATTTGCTCTAATGAACAAGCTGTTAAACAAGAATTACAAATTATTAGCAATGCATTTATAAATAATGGCTATAGGAGAAATACTATTAATAAACTTCTTCATTAAATTTCATCAAAATATAATATAGATTACAGTGAAACCATAGCTATTCCATACATTAAAGTATTATCAGAAAAAAATAATAGAATTTTGCATCATTATAATCTTAATTCCACTTTTAAACCACCTATAAAACTAAAAAACATATTCAACTCCTTAAAGGATCCTCTCCCCTATTGGCTCACCCTGAAGTTTATTGTATCTATTGTAACTTACCTTATATTGGGGAAACTGGTCATACAATTCCTATTCGTAAAATAGAACAGAATCGACACATTAAATTTAACAATTTTGGTGAAGTAGATCTCTCAGATCATGCTCTTAACACCCTACACCAAATTGATTGGAAAAGTACTTGTTCTTTACATCAAAAGAACAAAAACCCGGTATGAACGGAAATTTAAATAAGCCTGTGAAATTTTGATTAACAGACCTAATCTTAATGATAATGGTGGCATAAAAATCCCAAGAATTTGGATTTCACACATTCAGCTCACTTAGTTCAAGTTTTCTAGCAAACCCTGACTTTAGAACTCTAAGCAATTTTTCAGCTTTTATTGGCTACCATCCATACTTGTTTTAATTTATGTGTATACTTATATGATTATAAGAACATGGAAGATGAATGTCATAAAGGTGATAAAATGTTTCAAAAGCTGTTGAAAACACTCAGAAAATGGCAAAAATGTTCTGTGCTATATTGTAAACAGAACCAAATGATAAAGGTGACAGAATATCTAACTTCAGTTTTAATGTTTGAAGTAATTACTTTGAAAGATTGTTAAATGAGATTAGTACTGACTGAACAGGGATGGAAAGTTTTCAAGAGTATTAGCCTACACACAGCAAATGCTGTGTGTGTAGGCTAATACTCTTGAAATGAGTATGGGCGTGACCTGTTGTGTGTTGATAAAAAAAAATAGGAATGTGGTCATGAGTGTATGTCGATATTTAAGGTAGAAGAAAGCCACAAAAACTCGAATGTCAACTGTATGAGCCACCTCTTCCTTAGGATTCTTGTAGTGTAAGTTTACAACCTGACACTCTCACAGCTGCACATAAGAAGATAACTAACTTGTTTACAGCAGTTATAATTTGTTGTATTTGAATTTCCATTTCTTATTTTTGTATATTGAGGATAGTATGTGATACACAGACCAAAAGATGAATATTCTGAGTATAATCTTATTAAAATATCTTTAATGTAATTACTTCTGTTCTCTTATTTCAGTGGATGATTTTGACTCAAAATGCATAAATGTTAAGATATAAAAAGTTTGGCAGACTGTGTAATTCAGGAAGCCCGGTTAGAAGGTCATGTTCCAAATGGATAGTGTCTTAATAGTACCCATCTACTAAAAATAAAATTTAATGTCTGCTACAGAGGTATTTTCCCTACTTAGCATACTAGACAAAATTTTTGCAATAATACTTCCAAAAATCTTGTGAAAGAACAATTTGGATTCATGCCAAATAGAGATTTCAAGGTCAGATTTTTTACTTTATGATACAAGTTGAGAAATCTTGAAAATATAACAAGGATCTATATTTAAGAAATTTGAAAGATCAAAGGAATGTAAGAAGATCAAGAAGTTTTATAGATTCAAATAAGGCATATAATAAGATACTAACAGTAAAAAAAAAGCTGTTGCCCAGTTATAGTGTAAGTAGGGTGTTATGCAGGTCAGTATATATGGTGTCTCCTAAGTTCGAGAGAGGCAGTATCAGACTGCATACCCAGGATCAGCAGGATAGACCAAGTAGGGATTAAATGAATGAATAATAACATAAAGCAGGAGTTGCTAAAAAAAAAAAAAAAAAAAAAAAAGCATTGTGTAAGGAATATAAACAAAAAAAAGTTATCAGCATGCTCATGAACAATACAAAGCATTGGCAAGAAGGGACTAGTATCATAAGGAAGGCTAAATCAGATTATGAGGGAAAATTAGCTATGCAGGCTAAAGTAAATCCAAAAGTGATTTGGTGATAAGGTGTCACACCTTATTATTAAAATACTCTGGATTAGAGATAGTTGTTGGAAGATTTTCCACTTGGTTATACTATAAATTAAAGATATCAAGAAATTATATACTTGGTTTAATCCTTTATCCAAGTATAAGCAAACAAGTTTGCACCTGAACTATTTTCAGGACTGGGGCAACTCATATATAGAAGCTTATGACTTCACATCACTTGCCTTACTATCCAACAACTATCTCTAATGCAGTTATTATGCATAATATGCTGGTCTCATGTTCTTAGTTGTCTCAGCCATAGTTCCAACCAAGAACCAAGCCAAACTAAATGGAATCATTCCCAGTGATGTCAGACTATTGTATCATTTCTGTATTAAGTGAGCATTTGTGATTACAAGAGCATTTAAGTAAACAGCAACCTGTTAGATATATTTGTCTCTCTCTCTCTCTCTCTCTCTCTCTATATATATATATATATATATATTCCTTTAATATTTTAGTTATAATTTTTTGTTCCCCCCTTATCTAATTTATGCTTACATTTCAGACCGATTGGGTAACAATGAATTTTGTTCCTTTTGGAGAAAAAGCACTGGAGATGGTGGTTATTCTATATCAGCAAACTGCCAAAAAACAAAATGTGATACAAAATCAAGTCCTTCATTCCATTATCAGAGTATGTGTCATAATTTTTTTGCTTGTGTCATATAATTTTTTGCTTTTTTCTGAATAAGCAGTTTGTTAACATTTGACATTTTAATGTTGCAGTAAATATTTTAAATAAATGAGGGGGAGTTTGATTTTTGAACTTAGGTAAACAAAAAACAACATTATATTATTAGTGTGTTATTTCAGAAGATATCTGTTTAGGTTAAACTTAGTTAATATAATGTTGTTTTTTGAACTTAGGTAAACAAAAAACAACATTATATTATTAGTGTGTTATTTCAGAAGATATCTGTTTAGGTTAAACTTAATGTTGGATGCAAATGCAACTGTACTGGTAGCCATGACAAAACTTTGCTCTTGTGCATAGTACACAGAATTTTCCTAAAGTTGGAGATTCATATGTTCTAATCTCCCCCCAAAGGGTGGAGATTTTTAGTTTTCTTGAAATTAATTTTATATTAATAAGGTATAAGATAGTTCCAAAAATTATGCACTGAAAAAATCCATCAGAATTGTAGTCGTAAAGCAGTATGCTGATTGCCAGTTTACTGATTACTAATTCTCTAGCAAAGAGAATCGGTAACACATTAATAGTATGCTACTACTACTACTACTACTATCCTGACACCATTTAAGAAAGGCTGATCTTCTTTATGCTAACAGCCTAGTTTCAGTTTGCTTTTACAACATTGCTTTTTTTTCTTTTATTTTTTTTTTTAATATCTTCTCTGTGTAGAACAGTCAGCTATGTAGCTGGGCTTAGGTGTTGGCAGCAGTTATTCATAATGTAAACCTATTTAATAGTATTAAATCATGCCACAGTATAAGAACAAAATAAATTGTGCAGTTTATTACAGCTGTGTAGAAGGAAAGGATTAAATTTTTTGGATGTGTAGAGTGAGTTTGAGGAAAGAATGGATTTATATAAGAGGGGTGGCCTACACTTGAATGAGTTTGGGTATGAGGTGCCTTGAGAAATTATTAATTAGTATTAGACCTAACAGAGTCAGGGAAACTGAATTATGATGGGAAGAATGGTGAGAATCTGTGTGTAAGAGTAACAATGTTATGTAACTGTATAAATGATGGGAATGGACATTATCACAGAAATGATTATGAGAAGAAAATGATTTTGTGCGCATCCAGTTCGATTTTATCAAGCATGTGCAAAAATGTCTGCATAAATAAGACAGAAGAAAAAGAACATATCTACAAATTGTCCATTTGTGTCACACAGACCACAGACAAGAGTATACAAAAGAGCATGCAGGTAACTTATGTCTGTAAATGAGTGCTAGGAGTATCGGGGGTGGGGGAATACAGTTTGTTGCCTTGGTGAATACATTAGGACCTCAGATTGTAGGCATTAGTGAGACCTGGTGAACACAGGTAGACATACTGATTAATAGTGAGTGGAAAGAGTGCAGTATTTTTAAGAAGATAAAAAAGAAGACAGGATTGAAAAAGAATGGGGGGTTTCTGCTAATGATAATGGGTGACTTAAATCCAGTTAGTTGAGACCAATGACTGCAATACTAGTAAAATTTTTTTTTATGCAGCACTGAGTTTGAAAGCCATGTAGTGTGAGGTGGAGTCTGACAAGATCAAATACATGGTGGGGTGTTCTTACAGACCTAGTGGATGGGTTGCTAGTGATGAACAAATGCATTACCACAAATAAAGATGATAGGCACAAAACAAGTAACCACATGGGGGATTTTAATTATCCAAACATTGATTGGATAACAGTGAAATCTTATGTGAAGAATGAAACTGAATTTATTGATCTGTTGCAAGACAACTTGCTCAAGCAGTAAGTGACAGAAGGAACTCAAGGTTAAAGAGTGTTAGACCTGGTTGTAATTATTATGATTATTATTATTCAGGCCTCCATGGAGTCAAAAGACTCATCGTGGGAGGTCCTTCCTAAGAACATAGTCTGTCAAGACTCATCAAGGGGAGGTCCCCTCTAAGAAACACAAAGTCTATCATACCACTCCTTAAACTCATTGACCGTTCTCACTCTCACTACTCCATTAATCCCCACGGTTCAACCACCCTCCATGCAAAGAAACCACTCCTCACCCTCTTGCTCACAGTTTCCTTTCGTAACTTCCATGGATGGCCTCTTGTCATCACTTCTTCCCGCTGTTCAACCAAGCGAAAGAACTCCCCAGTGTCAACCCTGTAACCACCTCTCAACAGTTTAAAAGTCTCAATCATATCACCTCTCCTTCTTCTATCCACCATACTCTGCAGTCCACATTCACTCAGCCAATCCTCATAACCAAAATTGTACAATCCTGAAACCATCTTTGTCATCTGTCTTTGTACCCTTTCCACAGTTAATTTATCCCCTTCAAATCCTGGGGACCAAATCTGAGAACAATAGTTTAAGTGTGGTCTGATCAGATTTGACTTATACAACGGAATGATAACCCTTTTATCTCTGCAGGTCAGTGTCCTTCTCATAATTGCAGCACTCCTCTGTGTTACCTTCACCACCTTTGTAATATGTCCCTCTAAATTTCAGGTTTCTATCAATCAACCCTAGATCTCTTGTCTCCCCTACTTCCTCCAGTATAACTCCTTCCATAGAGTATGCAGCATCCCATCGATGTTTCCCAAACCTCAAAACCTTACATTTTGTTGCATTAAACTGAAATCCCCATTCATTTGCCCATCTATCTAGCTTATTCAAATCCTCTTGCAGAGCTACCACATCCGCACTATTACTAATAATCCTTCCCAGCTTCGCATCATCTGCAAACAACTGAACATCCCCCTTGCAATCCACTGGCAATGTCATTGATATAAAGGTTAAACAATATAGGTCCTATTACTGAGCCCTGTGGGACCCCACTTGTAACCCTCTGCACCGCAGGCGTCAGGGGGTGGAGGCCCCTTGTTTCAGTATAATATCAATGGTATTACAATTTTAATATGCACTTTGCATCCATGATAACCTTGATCTCTAGGCCGGTAGCGTGGTTAATGATAAAACATAAAAATGCACTCTTATATGCTAAACTACCCTGGATATATGTTACCCAAAAAATTCACAAATTCACAAATATTTCCTTCTTCATCCAGTAGTTAATGATGTGAGTAGTCCATACTTATAAATATACCATATAGTTGACAAAACCACTCTCCTCCTCTATAAAAAATTCATTTTCTTTTAATAATAGAAAAGCTGATCCTGAAAATTTCAGGTATTCATTATTAGCTTTGCCATTTCTGTTTGTTAAACAAACAGCAAACAACAAAGCTGTACTGTTAAAAAAAACTTGATCTTGTTAAATGCTATTTCACCCCTCCTCCTACTCCAAACTTTTACAGGGAATGAAAAAATAAACAACTAGATGCCTCCCTGGAATTTTTTTTGTACTCTGAAGACCCAAAGCTTTCAACACAGAAAGCCTATAATCTGGCTGCACTATGTTAATGTTATGATGTATGTGGCTGCATGACTCAGAAACATTAGATATGTTTTTAAGACATTTAAACAACTAACATCCAAAAGGAAGGATGTGTGCTGTCTCTTGCCCTTTTTAACATATACTCAGAAGCCATATTCAAAAAAAATCTTAAAAGGAAGAGAGGAAGGGATTAATGTAAATGGTGAAATCATCAATAAATCTGATATGCTGATGACACAGCTCTCCTGACCAACAACATTCAGGATCTTCAAAATCTTCTCGAATTAGTGAATGAATTTTTTACTAAGTAATTTATGGAAATTACAATGTCAACTAGGATATACATTAAAATAAATTTTAGTATACTTCAATATTTCGGCAACGTCACGTTGCCATTTTCAAGAAACTTAAGAACATGACACGTGCACGCAGGCACAACAAACAGTAAGTGAGGAAAAAGCAGGAAGCTATTATTTCTCCTAAAGTCTTGATGGTGCCCCCTAGCGGGCAATGTTGGTATTCTTGGGCGATTGGGCTGAAGGTCTTTTGATGTAGGTTTCCCAAATTTGAGGCAGTCTCATGCAGCCAAATTTGTTGAGATTTGGATTGTTTCTTAGGGCTGAAGCTGATTCCATGAAAAGCCTTTCATATTTGTATTTACTACGGTGTATTATCGTGGCTTTCTTCCACCTTATTCTATATCTGGTATCCAGTGCATGGTCAGCAAGACCAGAGTGGCTGTATTGGTGAAACCGGATGTAGTCCTTGTGTTCTGAAATTCTGATATTTACTGTCCTGCCTGTTTGGCAAAAGTAGGACAGCTTACCTAGAGAATAACAAAGAAAGAAAGAAAAAAAAGAAAATAATAATCACCAAAGCTGATAAAGGGAACGTCACAGTATTGCTTAACCAAAAGGATTACGCAGGTAAGCTGAAAGCTCTATTGTTAGATCGGGCTACTTACCTCCCTATCGAGTACAATCTTACCAGCTCACAAATTAGAAAACTCCACAGGCTCCTTAAGAAGGTCACTTCTTGGCCTGTGGAAATCACTAACAAATTAAAACCATTTAACTCCATCCCCCCCCCCCCCCCGTATTTATGGACTCCCAAAAATACATAAGGAAAATATGCCATTACGTCCCATAGTGGATGGCATTGATTTCCCCGCATACAAACTAGCTAAACATTTAGCCAAAGCTCTCTCACACTATACTGGCAACACACCTTCACACATAAAAAAACTCAGCCCACTTCAAAGCCAGCATAAAAAACCTTACACTCAAACACACTGACATAATGGTCAGTTTTGATGTCTTCTCCTTATTCACAAATGTCCCACTCAAAGAATCCTTAGAGCTAATCCAAGCTAAATTTCCTCCCGATATCACAGCCCTATTTCAGTTCACAATGAACTCAGGCTATTTTGTTTGGCAAGGAAAATTCTTCAAACAAATAGAGGGGACAGCCATGGGTTCTCCACTCTCCCCACCCTTGGCCAACTTTTATATGGAGACTTTTGAAGAGAAAGCCTTAAACTATGCCCCACAAAAACCAACCATTTGGCTTCACTATGTTGATGATGTGTTCGCTATTTGGCCACATGGCTCCGAAGCATTCCTCTCCTTCCTAACACACTTAAACAACCAACACTCCGGAATCAAATTCACCCTGGAAGAAGAAAAAAACAACTGCCTTCCTTTCTTAGACACACTAGTCACCCGCCAGCCTGATGGAACCTTGGTTTTTTCAGTCCGTAGAAAATCCACCCATATAGGCAGATACATTCACCAACAATTCCACCACCCCCTCCTCACAACAATATGGAGTCATTAAGACACTACACAACAGGGCTAAACTTATATGTTCAAATGACAATGCCCTAACCACAGAACTAAACCACATTCTCAACACTTTCTCAGCCAATGGCTATCCCCCCCCAAAAAAAAAAAATCCAAAAAATATTGAAACCAGTAAACCACAACCCCCCCCCCCCCCTCACAACAAGGATTACTCTAAATCCATCACCATACCCTATATCCGAGGCACCTCAGAAAAAATTACAAAAATCCTAAAAAAAACATGACTTATCTTCTTGTTACAGACCATATAAAAAATTGGCATCCCTTATCCGCTCTACTAAAGACCAACCTGGTTTATACCAGGTCCCTTGCAGCTGTAAGCTGTCCTACTTTGGCCAAACAGGCAGGACAGCAAATATCAGAATTTCAGAACACAAGGACTACATCCGGTTTCACCAATACAGCCACTCTGGTCTTGCTGACCATGCGCTGGATACCTGCCATAGAATACGGTGGAAAAAAGCCACGATAATACACCGTAGTAAATACAAATATGAAAGGCTTTTCATGGAATCAGCTTCAGCCCTAAGAAACAATCCAAACCTCAACAAATTTGGCTGCGTGAGACTGCCTCAAATTTGGGAAACCTACATCAGAAGACCTTCAGCCCAATCGCCCAAGAATACCAACATTGCCCACTAGGGGGCACTATCAAGACTTTAGGAGAAATAATAGCTTCCTGCTTCTTTCTCACTTACTGTTTGTTGTGCCTGCATGCATGTGTCATGTTCTTAAGTTTCTTGAAAATGGCAATGTGACATTGCCGAAATATTGAAGTATACTAAATTTTATTTTAATGTATATCCTAGTCGACGTTGTAATTTCCTTAAATTATTTAGTAAAAAATGCATAACCAACGTCTAAGCCTTTCCGCAAGAACTAGTGAATGAAGAGAGTGAAAAAATGGGATTAAGAATAAATATCACCAAAACTAAATTCATGGTCATAAGCAAGAAACTAATTCTTAATTCAGCACTTTCTTTAACTGGGAAACAAATAGAAAGAGTGGTAAAATTTAAATATCTCGGATGCTGGTTAAATGAAGAATGCAATCCAGAAATGGAAATAAAAGAATTGAAATGGCAAGAAAAAATGTTTTCTCATGATGAAACGTTAAATGCTATGTATGGTATGTACTGCTATAAGGTGCACAAACTTGGACCTTGAAAACAACATTGATTTAAAATTAAAAAAAAATGGAAGCCTTTGAGAGATGTGGTTATACAGATGAATGTTAAAAATCTGATAGACAGCAAAAATGCCCAGTTAAGAAGTACTGGAACAAATGGGAAATCACATGAACTTTTAGATGCCATAAAAAGAAGAAAAACTGCATATCTTGGTCACATACTTCGTATTTAAAAATATAAGATATTTCAATTGATTGTAAAAGGGAAGATAAATGGAAGAAGAGGACAAGGAAGACAAAGAAAATCTTGGCTGGCAGACATCAGACAGTGGACTGGCATTAGCTCTGAGGGACTGTTCAGAGTGGCTGAGGATCACTCAAATTTTGCCAAGGTGGTTGCCAACTTCCGATAGGAGATGGTACTCAAAGAAGAAGAAGAAGATATAGTAAAAAATAATCAAATAAACTGCCTTACATTTTCTGGCATTGGTCACATCCTTAAAATGGTTCACTTTCATTTGTAGAAAGCTAACACACACAGAAAAGGTGCTATATAAATATAATTTATATTGCACCTTTTTTTTTTACCTTCTGAGCGACATCAAACTCAATCTTATCCATTTTCCTAATAATAGGGAAGACCTGTAACATCAATTTTGAACATGTACTACATATTCAAACTATGCAGACTATAGTTAACAGAAACTGCATTTGCAAGATTCACTTATAGATTTGTTATAGTAATGAACTACTAATGTTTCACTGTTTACTAGCTAACAGCTTCATCAGGAAACATACTAGAGAATATACAAAAAAAAAAAAAATAAATAAGTGAACACACTTCTAACAACAGTTGCTTTGAAACTGCTAACAGTAATAATAAAATTGATTAGTCATGCATGACATAAGATTTATAGATCTTATTAAACATTGTTTAATAAGATCTATAATAGTTATTTGCATAATGGAGGTTTGATAGGTTACATAAATGTATAAGAGACTTTTAAATGTCATGAAAAATGAGGCCCTGTTCTTGTGTACAGTATCTGTGATCATGTTATTGTCTCTGAGTATTCCTTAAATATCTTTGAAAACAGATTATCTTCCAGATAAGGATTGAGGCAGAGGAAGATTCCATGTTCTGAAAAAATGTGTAGTGAGGTCACTTTCACCTTTCCTTTTATGCTTAATTTGGTCCTAATGTTCTTTTTCTTAGATCTCAGAACTTCTTCCAGTTATGTCTAATGTAAGCTTTGCCTCAGGTACATGGATCTTGTTATCTAATTGAATCCAATCCTGTAGCCTCCTCTCTTTGAGAGGATTGCAGCTAATTACTGGGGAGATAATTATGAAACAAGGTGGTTTCCCATTGCCTTCCTTGCTAATATTTACGACTGTAGCTGTATGTTCATGGGATCAGTTTGCTTGTTTTGAGGGATGAAAAACCTGAGTTACTGGGAGAAAAACCCTCCACCTCTGTATGAGACTGGTTAACTCACCTTTAGTCAAAAGAGACCAGATAAAGGTTTCACACATCGTGGATGGGAATTGAACCAGGTCTTTCTCATCAAAATGCTTCTTCTATACTGATTTAGCTACGTAGGCTCGGATCTTGTTATACCCCAGGATATTTTTCAAAAAGAACATGACAGAAGGAATTGTGCAGAGTGCAGTTTCGGTAGTTGATGTGGATAGTACTTGTATAAGTAGTATAAATTTGCCTTTCATTGTATGTTGGGCAAGTGGGGATGGGGGTCTTGTTACATATGGGGTATTTGGCATATCCTTGAAGGTATCACCAATGCTACATGTAAGAAGAGACAGATGGGAAGGAAACTGGAACCTTTTGCTCTGAAGATCAGACATGGAATTAAGCCACTTCAAACCTCCAATAAGCAAGATAATAGTGTTTCACTTGGCAGTGAAAGGCTTCTACCACCTAGATGTCTAATTACCAACTAGGGAAAGTATGCCTTACAGAAGTAATACTCAACAGATATGCCACTTTTGTGAAAACAAGCTGCTCATCGACAGCCCCTTTAGTAGCCCATCTTTTGCTGTTTACTAACCAAAAGCTTCAAAACTTGAAAAGTTGAACAGGTGTTCAACTTTTTCTTGGTTTTATTCATTGACCAGATATTAATAAATGATATACACAAATTGTCAACAAGTGTCACCAGCTATTCTGTCTGGCTTCTTTAGGACAAGTATAATGGTACACGCTAACATTTGCTAGTAAAAAAGAATGGAGTAACACAGTCAAATAAATTAAAACAGACGCATACCATCATAAGCATGGTATGCGTCTGAGATGGAGCGTGGTTCTCAGTCATTGTTTATTGAGCACGTTATATAGTTTTTAGTGAAATGAAATTCTGGTGAGTTGAGTGAGTTTATTATGCTTTTCCAGATGTCTTTCAGAATCATTCCTTGATTTCTGTTTATATTTTCTCCAGAACGGAGTACAACTGCGGCTTCTTTGAAATTTCTACACCGAAAACCTTCTTCTATATGAGATCTGTTCTGTTGTTGTTCACGCCCCCTATATGTTCTTTTTTTCAAATTTCCAGGCTTCTTGATGTTTGGCCTATGTAATTTAATCCACAGGAACATGGGATGTTGTATAATGCCCTCTTCAAATACACCTGCATATTTGAAGAGTGCATTAATGTCCTTAGGAGATCTTAAAATGTAGTGTATAGTTTTGACAGGTTTGAGAGCAGCTCTGACGTCAAAAGACTTTAGGAGTTTGGCTATTTTTGTTGAAACTGAGCCTGCATAAGGGATGACGATGGACAATGTATATTGCTTAACAGGAGGTTGTTGCTGTGGACGATTTCTAAGAAGAATCTTTTTTGATTATATTTTTTGGGTAACCATTGTTTACTAGTGTTTGAGATATGAGAATGAGTTCATCAAGGAGATCTTTTTCTTCTGAGATAATATTGGTCACTCTATTTTTAAGCATATGTATTATGCTGATTTTTAGCTCAATATGGTGAGATGATTTGAAGTGCAGGTAGCGTTCAGTCTGTTGGTTTTCGATAGATTGTGAGTTGGATTTGTCCATTCTCTTGTTTCTTTATTAGTGTATCTGGAAAGGCAGTTAATTGGTTATTCTTTCAAGCTCTAATATGAACTTTATTTTTTGGTGGAAGGAATTTATTTTTGTAAGGAAATCAAATAAGGTAGTTTCTGTGCCTTTCCAAATTATGAAAACACATCATCTACGTATCTCCACCAAACCAACGGCTTTGGATTTACTTTGAAAAGGATGTCAGCTTCTTGTTTTTCCATGAACAGATCAGCGCAGGGAGGTGATATGGGACTGCCTATGACTAAGCCATCAAGTTGTTCATAAATTGTGTTATTCACTTTGAAATAATTCGATTTGAGGCATTGGCAAAAAACCTGAGCTGTGTCATGTGGATAGAGATTGTCTATGATCTTGATAACTTCTTCAACAGGTACATTGGTGAATAATGAAACTACGTTTAAGCTTGCAAGGATGTCGGTTTTTAAGATGGAGATGCCTTTTAATTTTTCAGTGAAATGCTTAGAATTCTTTATGAAGGAATCTGATTTTTTTACATTATCTTTCAAAAGACTGGCTAGATATTTAGCTAGTAGATATATGTAGAATTTCTTCCGTTGATGATCGTACAGAACGGAACTCCAATTTTGTGCACTTTTGGTGCACCATATAAGTGTGGTGCCAGTGGGTGTAGAGATTTCAGACTTCGTTGTAAGTCCGAAGACCACCCAGTCATGTTCTGTATTAGGATATTAGTCTCTTTTTGATATTTTAAAGTTGGATCGACATCTAATATGCGATAGGTTGACGTGTCTGAAATTAACTCAGTGATCTTTGTTATGTAGTCTTTGGTGTTCAAAATAGCCGTCGAGTTGCCTTTTGCCTTTAGGATGATTATATCTTTGTTCTTCTTTAGGTTTGAGAGGGCTTGCTTATCAAGAGGAGTTATGTTAATTTTTTGTGGTTTTGAAGTTGAAAGGATAATAGTGCTTTTTAATTGGATATCATTTGCTACTGTTTCTGAGAATGAAGAAAGTGCCTTTTCTATGCTGCTAATAAAATCAATCCTTGGAATGTGATCTGGAGTGATAGTGAAGTTGAAACCTTTCTTTAGTATGTCGGCTTCTGGTTTTTATAATGTGTAGTCTGAAAGATTAAAAATAACTTTTTTTATCCAGGAGACTCGCTCTTGCGTTGTATTTTCTTTCTTAAAGTCTATCGAATTTTTTAATAATTTGCGATTTTTTACTAGTTAGAAAAACCTTGTCAAAACTATTTTAAACCATGCAATCAAGACTATTCCAAACATTGCTGTCTATGATGTTAGAGATGTCTTCAAAAGTTCTAAGCATTTGAGGTCTATTTTACTAAGTACATATCTAGCGTGTTGAATTCTTCCATGGAGTAAAGACAAAGATGCCTTAAAGTAAATACGTTTCGTTCTTATTGATTTCTCTTTAATAGTTAAAAACTATTAAAGGGAATGATGTTGAACTGTCTACATCTTTTTAAAAAGGTTAGATGGTTTAACATTCTCACTTTTTTGCATTTGAGTTTTTCAAAGGAATGTATCTTATGCTTTGTATAGCCATGAGTCTGTTCATTTTTGTTTTGCATTTGGTCACTTAAAATTAAAACTTCAGCTTTTTCTTGGTTTCATTCGTTGACCAGATATTAATAAATGATATACATCAATTGTCAACAAGTTTCACCAGCTATTCTGTCTGGCTTCTTCAGGACAAGTATAATGGAACACACTAACGTTTGCTAGTAAAAAAGAAGAATGGAGTAACACAGTCAAATAAATTAAAACTGACATGTAACATCGTGAGCGTGGTGTCTCAGTCATTGTTTATTGAGTGCATTATATAGTTTTTAGCAAAGTGAAATTCTGGTAAGCTAAGTGAATTTATTAGGCTTTTCCAGATGTCTTTCAGAATCATTCCTTGATTTCTGTTTAGATTTTCTCCCGAACGGAGTACAACCACGGCTTCTTTGAAGTTTCTGCATCGAAAATCTTTTTCTATGTAAGGCATGGAGCTGTTATCCCAATTGATGGTGTGGTTAGAGATTGAGAAGTGATGGGCTAAGCCTATCACATATTAGATGTGGATCCAACTTGAAAAAATCTAAAAGAGACTAATATCCTAATACGGAACATGACTAGGTGGTCTTCGCACTTACAACAAAGTCTGAAATCTCTACACCCACTGATGCCACCTTATATGGTGCTCCAAAAGTGCACAAAATTGGAGTTCCACTCCGCCTGATCGTCAACGAAAGAAATTCTCCTACATATCTACTAGCTAAATATCTAGCCTGCCTTTTGAAAGATAATATAAAAAAATCAGATTCCTTCATAAAGAATTCTAAGCATTTCACTGAAAAATTAAAAGGCATCTCCATCTTAAAAACACACATCCTTGCAAGCTTAGACGTGGTTTCGTTATTCACCAACGTACCTGTTGAAGAAGTTATTAAGATCATAGACAATCTCTATCCACATGACACAGCTCAGGTTTTTCGCCATTGCCTCAAATTGAATTATTTCAAAGTGAATATCACGATTTATGAACAACTTGATGCCTTAGCACGTAGATGATGTTTTCATAATTTGGAAAGGCACAGAAACTACCTTATTTGATATCCTTACAAAAATAAGTTCCTTCCACCAAAAAATAAAGTTCATGTTAGAGCTTGAAAAGAATAACTAATTAATTGCCTTTTCTAGATACACTAATAATGAAACAAGAGAATGGACAAATCCAACTCACAATCTATCGAAAACCAACAGACACTGAATGCTACCTGCACTTCAGATCGTTTCACCATATTGCGCTAAAACTCAGCATAATACATATGCTTAAAAATAAAGCGACCAATATTATCTCAGAAGAAAAAGATCTCCTTGATGAACTCACTCTCATATCTCAAACACTAGTTAACAACGGTTACCCAAAAAATATAATCAAGAAGATTCTTCATATAAATCCTCCACAGGAACAACTTCCTGTTGCAGAATATACATCGTCAATCGTCACCCTTATGCAGGTGTAAACTTGAGGTGTGTTTTTATTAACTATATTTATTATATCTCTATTATATTTCTTTATATATATTATATTCTTTTTAATATTCTTTAATACCCTCTTTATATATCCTATCGTTCCTGCGACATTGTAAACTGAAGTTTTTACTTGTTTAAGTTAAGGGATATTACATCCCATATCGTTTCTTAGCCGAATAAGAAACTCAAAGAGTTTCATGCCGAATATAGTAGAAACTATATAAAGTTTGGCGATTCCAAGCGTAAGCAAATACCTGGATACTGCAGCAACTGATCCTTAAGGTAGTGCAAGCTGAGGCAACTCATGAGTTGCCTCAGCTTGCACTACCTTAAGGATCAGTTGCTGCAGTATCCAGGTATTTGCTTACGCTTGGAATCGCCAAACTTTATATAGTTTCTACTATATTCGGCATGAAACTCTTTGAGTTTCTTATTCGGCTAAGAAACGATATGGGATGTAATATCCCTTAACTTAAACAAGTCATATGTCGCCGAATTGAAGCCTTTGGCTCTTCATATATCTAATGAAGTTTTTACTTTATATTTTGATATCCTTTATTTTATCCTTATCTCGTTTATTTTATTTCTATAAATTTATTTTCTATATCTTATATATCTCTCTATCTCTCTCTCTTATACCGTATATCTTTATCTTCTTATCGTCAATACCCACTTCTTATATGTTATTTCTCTTTCTTTAATCTTATGTCTCTTTCCTTATACACCTCTATTAACTTTAAACTTATATCCTCCTATTCCTTATCTTTACCTCCAGTATTCTTATTTTATTATACCAAGGATCTCTAGATATTTATTTGAATTAGTGACTGCGCCTCTGGAAATCCTTTTATGGCATTAAATATTACTACTTTCGGTAGATATCAATCCTTACTCTTATATACAGTCGTGGCTATCCCCTTATCTAATTCTCGTATTAATTATCTATCCTCCCCACTCACAAGTTCGGTTGTTTTTTTAGAACAGTGCATCAAAGAATTAAATTATCAGGCAACACTCTATTAATATTTAAACAACAAAAATTTAATTCACATAAGACACATTTTTACACTGCATTTTCAATAATAAAAGGAAACATCACAATTTAAATCTGCATAAATAGACTAATTAAGTTCCTGCATTTTCTCATGCAAAATCATGTCACACATATAACTAATTTTCTTAATGCAACATAAGTCATTTATACTGAGCAATGGTACTTGTTACTAAATTATTAAATCTTACTCATTGAACACATAAACAATATATTTTACATACAATTGCTCCTTCCTTTCTATGTAAGGAATATTCTATACGCAAGTTTCAGCATATGGTTACACTAAGACTTATTTCAAACTAAAAAATTTCTGACACTTAATTACTTTATAATCTTTAACTGTTAAATATGCCTATTTAGATCAGCTTCTATTTACAGTCCACTAACAAGAGTTCTCTTAAAAGCTCAAGGAAATTTAACAAACGGGTCAACTCACTTTATAAACTGCTACCCACTGTGTACTTGGCTGGACTTCTTTTCCCTCTTTCTTCCGTGTCAGGTTTTTCAATCCCTCTTTACACCGGCGTTAGGTCTACTGATGTTCCTAGGATACTCTGTCCTGTCGCACTTCAGGCGAAAATTATCGGCTTGTGGAATGCTTGCATTCGCGTTGGATCAACGGAGCAATTTCTTCCCTCTGACAACAGCTCCCTGCAACGACTCGTCAATTCGTCATCGACTATCAGCTTTGCCTGGCAGATTGGCTCCTCGTCACCTTTCTTTCAGATCACTGACGAAAATTTCTCGAACCGATGTCGCGTCCTCAATGGCTTACATCAGTTGGACAGCCATTAGCGACTTCTCAATCCTGACCTCTGGATCCTTGACAAAAATTTCTTGAACCGATTTTGCGTCCTCAACGGCTTACATCAGCCGGACAACCGTTGGCGACTTCTCGATCCTGATGAAAATTTCTGAACCGATTTCGCGTCCTCAACGGCTTACATCAGCCAGACAACCATTGGCGACTTCTCGATCCTGACCCCTGGATCCTGACAAAAATTTCTGAACCGATGATGCGATCTTTTCGCCTACGCCTTTTATTTGGTCACTTCTGAATCCTTGTGCGGAGATATGTGAACCCTGAACATTTCGGCGAGATGCCTTGATTCTTTTCTTTGACTGCCCCTTCCTTTGTTTTTCTCCTACACTCCCTAAATCCTATTAGTTCTGGCAGCGGACATTCGTTGGAAGCTTTTGTTGGTCCACCTAGCACTGACCTTGAGTTTTCCATGTAGAACACACAAAGTTTGGCATCTTTACAAAAATCTAAAAATATACTGCTTTACTATTGGCAAGGTATTGCCTTAATACTATACCTTCTAGAATATTCCCTTATTTGGCATAGAGCACATACAAATTCCCATTGGGATTATTTACATATAACATACAACTATTTACAAGTTACAGGTCTTACTGGGCTCGACCTTGGTAAACCTTATGTAAAAATATTTAGACTTGTTATAGCTACATAAATATTTTTACACAGGCTCAGTTTCAACAAAAGTAGCCAAACTCCTGAAGTCTTTCAACGTCAGAGTTGCTCTCAAACCTGTCAAAACTATACGCCACATTTTAAGATCTCCTAAGGACATTAATGCCTTCTTCAAATACGCAGGTGTATATAACATCCCATGTTTCTGCGGATTAAATTACATAGGCCGAACATCAAGAAGCCTGGAAATTCAAAAAAAAAAAAAAAAGAACATATAGGGGACGTGAACAACAACAGAACAGATACCTCAGGATTAACCCATCACTTCTCGATCTCTAACCACACTATCAATTGGGATAACAGCTCCATGCTTTATATAGAAGAAGATTTTCGATGTAGAAATGTCAAAGAAGCCGCGGTTGTATTCCGTTTGGGAGAAAATCTAAACAGAAATCAAGGAACGATTCTGAAAAACATCTGGAAAAGCCTAATAAATTCACTCAGCTTACCAGAATTTCATTTTGCTAAAAACTATATAATGCGCTCAATAAACAATTACTTAGACTCCATGCTTATGATGTTATGTGTCAGTTTTAATTTATTTGACTGTGTTACTCCATTCTTCTTTTTTACTAGCAAATGTTAGTGTGTACCGTTATACTTGCCTGAAGAAGCCAGACAGAATAGCTTGCGTAACTTGTTGACAATTTGTGTATATCATTTATTAATATCTAGTCAACGAATAAAACCAAGAAAAATCTCAAGTTTTAATGTTTAAGTGACCAAATACAAAACAAAAAACCAAAAGCTTTGTTGGAAGATGGTGCATCTTCCTGAAAATTTGTTAATTTTACTGTAATTGCATTTCCTTATATAAATAAGAGTATGTAATTTATACTTTTGTATATGAAACTAGATTTTATACAAAATTTATAAAAATAACTTTTTATAAATTTAGCATAGTGAGAGACATCTGTATTATACAAATTATGTATGCTTTTTAAAATAAAATACAGGTAACCCTCATATAACGCGGATGTTAGGTTCCACAGAAATGGTGCATTATATAAATCGTGTTATGCGAGACTCAGATCACTTAGAAAAAGTAGGGTTATGTTCCGAAATTGCTTTTTTTTTAAATTATATAAACAACAATGGCATATCCAACAAAAAAAAAAAATTTATTTTAAATACATTGGCTTTTTACTCAAGAATTCTTAGGGTATTATAAGTGTATTTTATAGGTAAATATGTGCAGACTAATAGAGGAAGGGCGCTTCTTTGGGGAAGGGGAAGGCTTTTATGGGTAACTGGGGGGGGGCGTTAACGGGGTGCGTGCCGTTTCAATCATGTTATCGTCATCTGAACATTTCGGGATAAGTGTAGGGCTATGTCATGATGGCTTGGTGTATCTGCTTTTGGGGAGCTTGTGTTATCGCTTATTGGTCGGAGTCAATCTAATTTTTATGTCGTGGAGCTTCCAATACTCAGAAATTAGGTAGGGTCAGTGGATGTTGATTGAGTTTTCGTCACATTTTATGGCAATTGTTTCCGATATTCCAAGCATTGTTTCGTTGTCTTGTTTGTCTATTATTATGGCCTTGTCAATTTGCGGGGTATGTTTCTGTTCAAGGGTGTGAACTGCTATTTCTGTCTTTCCTGTACTCTGTATTCTATTTTTCTTTTTGATCTTGTGTTTTTTTTTGTGTTTAAATGTCCTGGAATAGGATGTTACAGTCACGGAAGCGTTCTTGTAGTCTAGCCCATAAAGACCTGATGGTAAAGGTAAAACCTGTGTAGGTGATATCACAGTCTTTTTGGCAAGGAAATTTGTAGACTACATTGTGGTGTTCTAATATTTCTTTGTGTGTGTGAGAGATTTAGTTGGTTTTAAGAGAGTTGCTAATTTTTGGTTCGTGGTGAATACTAGTTTATAGTCCGTGTGTTTGAAAATGTATTTGTAGGCTTTGTATGTGTTTTGAATGTAGGGCAGTTTGATAACCTTTCGTGTTGGGAAGTCTGTTTTGGTTGTAGGGTTGTTTTGACGGATTTTTGCTGTTAAACTTGACGTTAATCAGAACTAACAACAAAATAGCCACGAAAATATACCACAAACCCATGCATATCAAAAACTAAATCCATTTCAGTTCATACCATCTATATTCAGTTAAAAGTTATCCTATCACAATTTATAAATGCTTACAAATTCTCAGCTAACAAATTATCTCAACACAGAATTAAAAAATTTAACACAGATTTTTAAAAATCGCAACTATCCCACACGACTAATAAATTATGCAAACAGAACAGCAAAAATCTGTGAAAACAACCCTACAACAAAAACAGACTTCCCACCACGAAAGGTTATCAAACTGCCCTACATCCAAAACACATACAAAGCCTACAAATACATTTTCAAACACACAGACTATAAACTAGTATTCACCGCGAACGCTTATCGTGTGCTTATAAAATTCTTTGTAAAAGAAAGTTTATTGGCAAAAGAAATTCATTTGAATTTCTAATATCACATTTCGAACACCAATTCGAATTTCACACGACTAATAAATTATGCAAACAGAACAGCAAAAATCTGTGAAAACAACCCTACAACAAAAACAGACTTCCCACCACGAAAGGTTATCAAACTGCCCTACATCCAAAACACATACAAAGCCTACAAATACATTTTCAAACACACAGACTATAAACTAGTATTCACCACGAACGCTTATCGTGTGCTTATAAAATTCTTTGTAAAAGAAAGTTTATTGGCAAAAGAAATTCATTTGAAGTTCATAAAAGTTTATGGGCACTCTTCTCCTTCGTTTTCGACAATTAAGAAATGGGCTGCTGAATTTAAATGTGCCTATCAGTCTTGAAGATGATCCACATGAAGGACGTCCAAAAAAGTGTAACAACACCAGAAATCTTTGATCAAGTGCACAATATGGTATTGGATGACTGACAAGTCAAAGTGCATGAAATTGCTGAATCTATAGGTATTTCAAAAGAACATATAGGATATATTTTGCAGTAAGAATTGCAAATGAAAAACCTTTGCACAAGATTGGTGTCCCAATTGCTCACGGTAGATCAAAAACACACTCTCAAGAAAATCTCTGAACAGTGCATGGAGCATTTTAACAAAAATAAAACTGATTTTGTGTGTCGATGTATTACTATGGATGAGACTTGGATTCACCATTATACACCAGAATCCAAACAGCAGTTAAAACAGTGGACAGAAACCAGTTGTTCATTGCCAAAGAAGACAAAGTCGGTTCCATCAACAGGAAAGGTGTTTTGGGATGCTAAAGGCATTGTGCTTATTAATTATCTTGAAAAGGGTAAAATAATAACTGAATATTATTTATTATTCCGATCTTTTAACCAGACTAGACGAAAATATTCGTGAGAAAAGACTTGGTTTGCAGAAGAAAAAATCATCTTTCATCAGGACAATGCACCAGCCCACAAAACTGTTTTGGCAATGGGAAAATTAAGGGATCTGCACTATGAATTGTTGAAACATCCACCCTATTTCCCAGATTTAGCTCCGTCTGACTTCTATCTCTTCCAATACTAAAACTCTTCCTCGCTGGTCAGCACTTTTCTTCAAATCTAGAGGTGATTGCAGCTCTAGAAGGGTGTTTTGCAGATCTGAGTGAGATCTGCAAAACATCTACAGGGATGGGATAATGGTGCTTGAGCATTACTGGAATAAATGTATTGGTTGTAAAGGAGATTATGTTGAAAAATAAAAATCATTTTGAAATTATAAATTCGTTTTTTCATTGTTAGGCTGAAAACTTTTCAGACCACCCTCGTATAAAATCCTGTTAGTAATTTATAAATTTTTTTCATGTCCTCTCTTCTCTGCCTGTCAACTAAACACCGCAACTCATACAACTTCAATCTTTCCTCATTGTGAGCATTCCACAGACCTGTCACTAGCTTGGTCATTTGTCTGTAAATCCTCTCCCCCATCTGATTTCCAGGAAGCTTATGTGAAAATCTATGCATAGTTGTCAAGATGTGGCTGAATCATTTCCTCATATTATTATCCCTCTTTATGCTAGGTATAATAGGGATGATATTATTATCATCCCTATCTTTACTTGTGAGTTTGTTCTTCAACTCGAGTAAACCTTTGAGCTATTATGCCAACTTCTGCAATATGTCCTTTAAACTTCAAATCTCTATTCATTGCACTCATCCCCCCACCCAGATCCCTAGGTCACATCAATTGCCTGTAATCCAGTGTCACTAATATGATACAAAACATGTAATCTTTTTATCCAGAAGTGCATTGCCTTATTTTGTGATATTAAATTGACAACATTGTGCCTTGCCCACGTTGCCAATTTATTTAAATAATCCTGTAGGAGATCTACATCACCTTTATCAACTATTCCTCTCTCCAGTTTTGCATTGTTAGCAAACAATTGAATATTCTTCCATTAAATCTTCTGCTATATCATTAATATACAAAGTGAAAAGCAGAGGTCCTAGCACAGAACCCTAGGGTACTTCATTAGTCACTCTCATTCACCTTGGTGGTTCATCTCCAGTCTCCCTATCCATTCCCATTTACCTCAACTTATATAATAGTTTTCTAGGGAGTATTCTGTCAGATGTATTTGCAAAGTCCATTAGTATCATAGTATTATCCATTTCTGCTGTCACATCTGTTATAAAATGTGAATAAATTACTATGAAGGACTTACCTTTTACAAAGCCATTCTGTGCCTCCCTTTCCAAAGAGTATCTGAATTTCACTTTTAACCAATATCTTCAATATTTTAACCACCACTCCAGTGATACTAATCGGTCTGTAATTTGTTACTTCCATCTTGGAGCCATCTTTATGTAAGGGAACTAGCTGACTCTTAAACAATTTTGTCATAGGCACTGGCTGTGACAATTTCTCTTGTCCATTCTTGTAGCACACATGCTGACATACATTCCAGTCCCACTGCTATATTCATGTTGATATTTTTCAATATGCTAGGTACTTCCAGTTCAGCCATCTCAATTCTCACATCAGTAACTGCAGAGTCGCCATCTGGAAGATATATATACAGGTAACCCTTGTATAACGCGGGTTTAGGTTCCATAGAAATGACGTGTTATATGAATCGTGTTATGCGAGACTCAGATTACACAGAAAAAGTAGGGTTATGTTCCGAAATTGTTTTTTTTTTAAAATTATATAAACAACAATATCATATCCAACAAAAATATATTTTTATTTAATTCAGGTTATTCATGTAAGAATTACATGAATTACATTAAGAAAACATGTAAATTATGAAAAATACATAGTATAAAATAATAAAAGTTACAAATTCTACATAAACGTCATTGCACATAATGCATAAATGTTTTAGACAAAATAAAATAAAGTGCTATTTTAATCATCATCACTATCTTCAATAATAACATTTCGTAGATGTTCTTTATTTACGAGACTGGACATCGTCATCACTTGAAATCTCTTTGATATCATTTGTATAATTCTCATTGCATACTTCGGCTGGTTTAGTTATCAAGAAGTTAATAATAGGACCTTGCTTTTTTCACATGCTGCAATTTTTTATTAAGTTCATAATATGGAGCTAAAAAGTCAAAGTTCTGGTCGTTTATTTGTATTGCACTCCTCCAGGCAGGGTGCCTGGATTTCAGTCTTTGTGAAGTATGGAAGGAAATGTCTTGATGGATAGGCAAGGAACTGTTTCCAATTATTTTTGTCCATAGTTTGCTTAAGGCTTGGGTCCTGCGGAGTGAGGGGAGGGGCTATATTACTGAGAGTTGGGAACCAGTAGCCAGGAGTAGATCTTAAAGCTCCAGAGATAGTTTGATTCAGCTGGACATTGACTAAAGAAGTGTGTGTGTGTTGTGCTGTTCAGCCACACAGGAGCACAATACTCTGCTGTGGAATAGACCAAAGACAGTGCGGTAGTATGCAGTGTGTTGGCATCAGCATCCCAAGAAGTACCAGCAAGTTTATGCATTATATTATTACAAGTTTTTAATTTCCCAGCAATATTTTCTAGATGATATTTAAATGTCAAACTTCTGTCTAGGGTAACTCCTAGGTATTTTGGATGATTGTTAAATTTCACCTGTTTATTTCTGAAGTAAACTTTTGGGATATAGTTGGCCTGGATGTTACTTAAATGAAAGGATGCTACTTCAGTTTTGTTCAGGTTAGGTTGTAATCACCATTCTAAAGTATTTATCAAGTACAGCCAGATCTTCCGTTAAGGTGTTTTCAGCTTTTTGGAATGTTGAATGTTGAGTTGCAATGGCAATATCGTCAGCATACATGAATCGCCGTGATGCTGTCGCTGGGATATCACTAATATATAAGTTAAAGAGCAATGGGGCAAGAACTGACCCCTGAGGTAGGCCATTTTTAATCTTAAAGAATTTACTTTGGGATTCATTGAGAGATACTTGTATCCATCTGTCTGCTAGTATTTGATTAATTAGGTTGGCTAGTTTTGGTGATGGGATAGTTTCTAGGAATTTTAAGATAAGACCCTCTCTCTCCACACTGTGTCATAGGCAGCAGAGAGGTCCACGAATACCGCTATTGTTTTCAATTGTTTTTCATAACCGTTCTCTATAAAGGTTGTCAAGGCCAGTACTTGATAGCAACAACTTCTGTTGGGTTTGAAGCCAGCCTGTTCCTGTGGAGTTCTGTTATGTATACTTGAAGAAATTCTGTTGTATAGCATTCTTTTGAGAAGTTTCAGGCAGATACTTAACAAGGCAATAGGATGGTAGTTGGAAGCAATTGTTGGGTCTTTGCCAGGTTTTAAGCAATGATTTTAGATCTTTTAAAAATTGATGGAAGTATGCCAGAGTCCAGGATATTATTGTACACAGCAGTAAGCCATTGAATAGTGTTTGGTCCACAGTTCTTAATGAATTCAGGGTAGATGTTATCGAGTCCAGACGCCTTCCCAGTCCTCAATGAGTTAACTGCCTGGGTAAATTCCTGGGAAGTGAAAGCCTGAGATAGTGATGATGGTGGAAGATCTGTTTTGAGATTTTTTAGTTTTTGTTTCACCTCTCTTGTAGCTACTTTATCTTGGGGATATTTAGCCATTGAGACTATATGCTTCGCAATGTGTTTCGGATCTATAGCAGGCAGTTTACCAGAAATACTTGTATAAGGGTCAAGCTTCCTAATCAGAGACCAAGCTTTTCCACTGGAATGAGTAAAATTAAAATTGTTCATTGTTTTAATTCATTTGTCTTTTCTAGCATTGTCAAGAGACTTCAGTAGCTCAGTGGCTACTGTAGGGTTATTATTAGTAGAGAATTCTTTATACAGTTTTTCACTGTCACTATTCCAGCCTGGGATATATTCTCTCCTAAAACCTCTTGGAATAGTTCATTTGGCAGCACCAATAACAATGCCAACAAATCTATTGTAATTGTTTACAGTGGGCTTTATGAATCTTATTACAGTGTCAACCTGTTTCTTAAAAGAATCCCAGTCAGTTTTGAGAAAGTTCCACCTAGGTTTTAATATTGTTCTTATGATTGGAATATTTAGGCCTACTCTATAGATTATAGGTCGCTGTTGACTATTTGGAAAACTGTCTAATACTTTCCTAGAGATGAGAATTTAGCTGCTATAATTGTCTGCAGTACAGAAGCACAAATCAGGGTTATATCCTCTTTCCCATCTAGAGGAGAGAAAGCTCGGTTTATCTTCGGCATCAAAGTTCAGATAGAGGTTTTGATTTTCCATCTAGTTCACTAGTAGGGTACCATTTAGGTCATCCTTTCTATAGCCCCAAAGGGAGTGATGACTATTAAAATCTCCCAGGATTATGCTTAGATGTTGTTGCTGGGACAGTACTTGATCAGGCCATTTAGCTAAGGGAAGTTTATATACGTTGGTTATAGTATAACCAAATATTATAATAGATACACTATATATGTCCTTGCTGGTACTTGGTTCACAGATCTTATAATTAGAAATGTCATTTTTTATATATGTTGCCACACCATATTTGGGATGGTTTACGCAGTTAATCATATTGTATCCATATATTTTCCCTCTCGTTAGTAGATCTAGATCGTCCTTAGTGCAAGTTTCCTGTACTACAACTACATCTATTTGATGGTAATTCAGGATCTTAGTAAGAACTTTGCATTTAGCCCTACTTATGCCTTCTATGTTTAATTGGCATATTTTTAAGAGTGAGCCCATATTCTTGATTCTCAAATCCTCGGTAGGTTTGTGTCGGTTATCTGAGAGCCTGTGTCCGTGAGTACTGCTAGGAGAGTATGGATCCATCTGTAGCCATAGACTATTTAGCGTTATCCAGGATGCACCACGAGGAGGCAGTCTACGTTACACCCCATCATTAAGTTTTTTAGTGGAAAGTAAGAGGAAGAATGACTATGAAACATTAACCTTAATGACTACTGATCATTAAGTCATTAAGGTTAATCTTCTGTAGTCATTCGTCCTCTTACTTTCTACTAAAAAGAACTCTTTGTGATTTCCTTTGGCCTGCTCAGCTAGATTCTTCTCATAATCTGATTTTGCCTACATTGCTATGCTGGTCACCTTTCTTGCCTGAGCCTTGTACTATTCATGAGTTTGCTTTTCACCTTTCTGATTGTATACCTTCCACAGCATTTTCTTCTTCTGCAGCTAATTCTTAATGATATTACTCATCCATCTAACTCCTAATTGATTACCCCTTCTTACCCTTGGTATACAAGTTAATACTGCTTCCTCTAGATCATAGGTTCCCAAATTTTTTCGGGCAACCGCCCACTTTACAAGACATAAATTTTGTAATGCCCCCCCCCCCCCATTATAACAGTTTTCCGTGTTCAAGCCATTTGATATTTTTGACGTAAATAGCAACTAATGATACATTACTGCTTATGCCGTTAAATTTTTAAAAAGAAGTGGCCAATATGTGCTTCATCTTGAACACAGTTATTGCTATACCGATTTTGGTGAAACGTAGCCCATATGTAAAGATTGTAAAATGTATGCTTGAATAACATTATGCACAGTTTCATACAATGGTTTAAATATGAAAATGTGAAAAATACAATTAAGAGATTGCATTGCATTAGTAAGAATCTTATTGTAATAATTAAAACACCATTAAATATATTACAAAATTGTTTATTTCTAACTTATAAAGTAAAAATACGAAGCAAAAATAACAAATTAATGTGAAGTTTCATACAATGGTTTAAATATGAAAATTTGGAATACATATTAAGAGATTGCATTACATTAGTAAGAATCTTATTGTAATAATTAAAACACCATCAAATGTATTAGATGGTTTATTTCGAACTTACAAAGTAAAAATAACAAATTAATGTGAAGGATGAGCCTGGTGCATTTTTAAAAGTTTGTTAATATCGGGTTCAACTTTCGTTAAAAACAGTCGTAAATTGCCACCTCAGTTAAATGCAATCGGTTCCTTTTCTTAGATAGATTCACTTAGATTCACGATAGAATTTCTTAGATTCACTACAGCACTAAACCCACGCTCAGCCAAATAAGAAGATAGAAATGCAATTAAAAATTTCTGCACTATTTCCCATAATCCAGGGTACAGTGTCGTATTGATTTTTGAAGCCAGAACTCTTGGTATCCAGTTTTGAATTTTATTTTTAGTTCTTCGTTTGTTGTGAGTTCTATGAGTTCCACTTCTAAATTTGATGATCCTGCTGTGCTTACATGTGAGAAAGGATCTAGAACCCAATTTGGTATATTCATGTTTAGAATATCCTTGAATCGCTCATTGAAATCAGCATGGAGAACCTCCAAGTGTTGGCAGTATGTAAGTAAATCTTCCTTTTTGAGAGACACTGCTGGTAAATTTGAAAAGTGGCTATATTCCCCTCGGCCCATATTCCACTTGAACAGAAGAAGTTTCCTCACAAAAGTGGCAATAACGTTTTTTGTTTTAATTAAATTCAATTCATCACCTTGTAGTTGTAGATTGACTTCATTAAATATTTTATAGAGGTCTGTCAAATAAGCGATGTCATTTTTGGATGTAATCAGACTGGCCTGCAATCTGTTGTCTCTGTTTTCTAGGAACTCTTGTACTGAATCAAACAAATTGCAAAATCAATTCAGACAAATACCTTTTGAAAGCCAGCGAACTTCTGTGTGAAGCAGCAAACGTAATGGAGCAACTTGTGCAGGCGTTCACTTAAATTTTTCGCAACCAAATGTTGACGATGAAGAACACAATGTATAGCGAGTACATTTGGTACTGCTTGTTTCAAATGCGCTAACCCTTGTGGTACCCTGTCATTGCTGGAGCACACCATCAGTAGCAGCAGACAAAATATTACGAATAGGAATGTCTTTCTCTTGAAAAAACTTATTCATGATATTAAACATAGATTCTCCCTTTGTATCCGCTTCCAAGTTTTTAGCAAATAATAATTCTTGACAAACTTTTTCTTCTTTTATGAATCGTACATATGGAGTAGTGGTTCATTATTTGGGAGAGTTGATTCATTGAGTTGAATGGAAAATTGGCATGTCTTCAAATAATCGCACAATGATTTTTCAACGTCTTCAGCCATTTCATCGATTCTTCTTTGCACTGAATTATTGCTCAAAGAAATTTTCCTGATGATATCTGACACTGGCTTATGAAGCACAGTGTTTATTACTTCTTTTACTGCTGGCAAGATTAATTCCTCACCAATTGTGTGTGGTTTTCCCGCTTTTGCGATTAATAATGAAATATTATAAGAAGCTTGTAATCCGTCATTATCTTGTTTAGTGGACGACGTAAAAAGTTTTGATATAGTTAGACGTTTAAAATATATTTCTTCTAGTACTTGAAAATAGGACAAATATTTATCCTTTTTGTCAGCATGCATTTTAGTCAAATGCTCTTGTAGCCTAGAAGGCTTCATTGCTTCATTTGAAAACACTTTTTGACAAATCAAGCACATGGGTAATAATTGGTTCGTAGGAGACTGAATAAAACCATATTTCAAATACTCAATACTGTACTGTCGACATTTCTTCTTATATTCAGACATAATGAAGTAATAAAATTTGCAAAAATATTCACAAAATAAAAGATTTAATTTACACTTTGTATGACTCCATTTATCTATCACACTTTCAACTGATGATTGTTGGCAAAGCACACAAAAAATAATGAAACTTATTCCTAAACCACTGGTATTTATAGATTTGAAATCTTGCCTGAATCGACTTGCATGCATTGACTTGTTTGCGATACTATCGTACTCGTGCTTTGCAAGCACTCATATTCCTGTCAAAACATGCTGAATTGAGTGAATTACCTACGTAATAGTTGACCGACATACTACTAGTTAAAACTCGTCTGCTGCATGGATAGACTAAAGCCTGTATGGCATGATCTATTTTTACAATAGCAAAAAATGAATACATTTTTTAAGTATATAAAAAATAGAAGTTAAAATATCCTGTATGACACATTTAATTTTTTATTTTGCATGCAAGCACCTTTTGCTTGTCCGACCATGACATTGTCCGAATAATTATAAATAATAATTATAAATAATTACACAAGATATAAACAACAAACCTACAAAACATAACCACAGAAAACAGTATAATAAGTTTCAAATAATATTTGCTTTGTTTTTCCCCCCTAGTTAGCAATATAAGTTAGTACTAACTAGGCTAACTAAAATTTACGATTTTATTTCTTTCTTGCCATTATTATTTTTACTCGTAATATTAAATTATATCAAATTGGGTTTGTTTTTGTACAAATCAATTAGAAAAGTGGTTTTATATATTTTATATATATTTCGAAATGAAATATAACGAATATATTTGCTACTGTAAACATAACCTAGTATATACACATATATACATGCTCTATTTTCTCATTGACATAGAAATTGACATCTATTTCTATCTGACATGGTAAATTTTCAAATGATTAAATAATTGAAATAGAAAATTGATAAAAAAATTGATCGTGTAAGACGAGCATAAGATGAATTAAAATGCAATATTTAAATTTTAAATGATTATCTAATTGCAAAATCACAAAAAGAATTAATTTTTAAATATATATTATTAATTTCTTCTATAAAGAGCCACCGACCCCTAGACCACCTGAATGCCCCCAAATGCTTCTGATCCCACTATAGCCTCCCCTAGAAGGCTTCAGCGCCCACTGGGGGGGGGGGGGGGGTACCGCCCACTTTGGGAACCTATGCTCTAGATGATCCTTAACTATATCCCATGCACTACTAACATCCTTACCTTGCAGTGTTTTATGCCATGGTACAGATTAAGCTTCTTCCTAAGCATGTCATAATCGCTTGCCCTGTAGTTCCACAAATACTCCTTATCGATAAAATATTCCTCATGTTTTACAATCTCCCAAGTCAAGAACACATAGTCACTTTCACCAATTAGAGGCAATGTTTTCACCTTAGTTATGGAGATAGGTCTTCTGATCTTATGACCAGGTCCAATACTCTCCAACCCCCCCCCTAGTCCTCCATTCCATGCTGCCTTAAGTAATTATGTCTCAGCAGGTGTATAAATTTTCTTTCCTTCCTGCCGTGTGATCTTTCTTCCTTCTTGTCTATATCTCCATAGTTGAAGTCCCCCATAATAATCACTCGACCTGTACTCATTGTACTATTTTGGCGATGCATATCCCAGATCAACTGTGGGACTCCATGGCCTCTAGCAACAAATAACTGTATATTTTGTCTTACTGGCCTTAATTTCACACCAGATTGCTTCAAATGAACAGCCACCCTCCCACAAGTCTCCTATTCATTTTGACTGCAATTCATCTGCTATCATCAGCAGTACTCCTTCTCTCCATCCTATCTTCCCTGAAAATACTAAACCCTTCACATTCAGTCCCTATAACTACATCATCTGCTGTTAGCCAAGTCTCACTAATGCCTATAACCTTTGGCGAGGGTTCCACTGACATGGCAAAAACTTCTCCCTCTTGTTACTGATACTTCTGGAATTTGTATATAGAAACTGCAGTATCCCTGTAGTCCCCCCCACCCACCTTGACTTTCTGTATTGACTACTCTATTCAGTATTTTTGCTTGAGAGTAGTCAATTCCTCACTTGGTCATTCTCACACTCGCTTCATGGGGGGCCTTCACACAAACTTGCTTTCACCCTAATTGCTTAAGTTTCCCTGAATTTACACTTCAGCATGCTCAGTGAACAAAGCTCTCTCCAGACACCTAACACCAAAACCATTTAGATGCAGTCCATCAGCATTGTACAAATTCTTCTTTCTATCAAACAGTGACCACAAATTCTACATTATTCCTTTTGTACAATCTACATATATACTCATTGGCTATCAACACCCTCCTCCTCAGTTCACCTCTATCATAGCATGGTAGGAGACTTACAATCTTAACCTTCTGGCTCTTCAGATTTGCCTCTTCTTACAACTCCTTTACATCCTCCCTCATATAATACTTCTAGCCTCTCAAATCATGAGAGGCTAGAAGTATTATTGTGTTACTTGTGCATCCAGACAGAAAGCTGGCAATTCAATTACAGAGTCCTGAGATAGACCAAACAATGGCAGCTTACTTAGTAAGCCCTTGTGCCAGACCTGGTCAGATGCCTTGGAGATATCAAGTCCAACAACTTGATATTCGCCAAACTTCTCCATGGCATTTGTCCAGAGATGGGTGACATATGTGAGCAGATCTCCTGTTGATTGGCAGCAACTGAATCCATACTGGGTCATTTATTAGACGGGTAGCTTTCAAGGTAGTGTAGAAGTTGAGAATTGATGATTTTTTCCATTACTTTAGACAGGACAGAGGTGAGCAAGATGGGGTGGTAGTTGGATGGCAGTGATGTTGCCCTTGTTGGGAATGGGTTGAATATATGCCAGTTTCCAGACCGTGGGATAGATACCAGTGCAGTAAGACAGTACATATAAGCCACATAGCACAGGAGACAGTTCTGGTGTGCAAACCTTCAGGACAATTGGAGGAATGCCATCAGGGCCAGGAGACTTTTTTGTGTCTAATTTGGAAAGTATTTTATTGATCTCTTTCTATATTCTGTCAAAAGAATATAGTGGGCATTGTATGTTGGGCATCTGGAATGATTGGGGACATTTGCCGTTGTCAATTATGCGTGCATTGGAAACAAAGTGTGAGGACAGGATATTGGGCTTTTCTGTAGGTGATGATGCAATGGAGCCATCTGGGTATGATAGAGGTGGGAATAGTGTTGGCAGAAGTTACGACCTTTGGTAAGGGACCAAAAAGCTCGGCTGCCATTTGGACAAGCTGCTAATTTCCTGCTTTTTGCTCTTTTGAACTCTGTTTTGGAAGCATGGATTTTTTTTTTTTTTTTTTGCATTTATTTCAGGCTTGGATATAAGCTCTAAAGGAGGATGGGGTTCTTGATTTGAGCCTGTAATGGTATGTTTGGTTTTTCATTTGTACAGCCTTGGCACATCTTTTGGAAAAACCAAGGTTTAGTTAGAGAATGGAGGTCAGAGCACTGTGGGGAATGTATGATTCCATGCCAGTGAGGATTACTTTGGTTATGAGTTTGGTGCATGCATTTGGGTTGGAAGATCGGAAGCAATAGTCTAACCATGGGAATGAGGCATAGAAGTTGCAGAGGCTGGCCCACTTTGCACTGTTATAATGCCAAACTACTCTTGTATAGGATGTTTGTGTTAATGTTATTGCATGGGGGGAGGAGATGAGCATTAGGTTGTGGTCAGAATTGCTTACCGGGCCCTCTACATTCACTGTGTATTTGGAAGGGTCATTGGTCAGGAAGAGGTCTAGGGTATTTGGAAAGTGGTTTGGGTTATCAGGTATTCTGGTTGGCATTGGAACTAGTTGTGTAAGGTCATTAATGATGGCAAATGTTTCAGCATCTCTGTCTGCAAGATCACAGCTGCTCAATTGAGTTGCTTGGGTATGAAATAACATCTAACAAAAAAAACACCAGAATTATTCTATTGGGTCCCATTTAAATTTTCTGATGTAGTTTTAAATAAACATCTGTTTGATCATGATATTTAGCTAGCTTTATATTGTACAGTTGGAGGAGCAAAGTCAGTTGGTGTTGTTGAAATTAAAATCTCCTAGGAGAATGATTTTGTTGTTGGGAAAGTGGGACTGGAGAAATAGAGATATTTTCATCCAAAGAAGGTCAAAGTTGGGTGATTCTAGGTTGGGTGCTCTCTAGCAAGGTATGTC